>NC_092158.1:42763745-43115412 GCF_045791955.1 Oncorhynchus clarkii lewisi
TCTTCCCATCAATTTTAACCATCTTCCCTGTCCCTGCTGAAGAAAAGCAGGCCCAAACCATGATGCTGCCACCACCATGTTTGACAGTGGGGATGGTGTGTTCAGGGTGATGAGCTGTGTTGCTTTTACGCCAAACATAACGTTTTGCATTGTTGCCAAAAAGTTCAATTTTGGTTTCATCTGACCAGAGCACCTTCTTCCACATGTTTGGTGTGTCTCCCAGGTGGCTTGTGGCAAACTTTAAACAACACTTTTTATAGATATCTTTAAGAAATGGCTTTCTTCTTGCCACTCTTCCACAAAGGCCAGATTTGTGCAATATACGACTGATTGTTGTCCTATGGACAGAGTCTCCCACCTCAGCTGTAGATCTCTGCAGTTCATCCAGAGTGATCATGGGCCTCTTGGCTGCATCTCTGATCAGTCTTCTCCTTGTATGAGCTGAAAGTTTAGAGGGACGGCCAGGTCTTGGTATTTGCAGTGGTCTGATACTCCTTCCATTTCAATATTATCGCTTGCACAGTGCTCCTTGGGATGTTTATAACTTGGGAAATATTTTTGTATCCAAATCCGGCTTTAAACTTCTTCACAACAGTATCTCGGACCTGCCTGGTGTGTTCCTTGTTCTTCATGATGCTCTCTGCACTTTTAACGGACCTCTGAGACTATCACAGTGCAGGTGCATTTATACGGAGAGTTGATTACACACAGGTGGATTGTATTTATCATCATTAGTCATTTAGGTCAACATTGGATCATTCAGAGATCCTCACTGAACTTCTGGAGAGAGTTTGCTGCACTGAAAGTAAAGGGGCTGAATAATTTTGCACGCCCAATTTTTCAGTTTTTGATTTGTTAAAAAAGTTTGAAATATCCAATAAATGTCGTTCCACTTCATGATTGTGTCCCACTTGTTGTTGATTCTTCACAAAAAAATACAGTTTTATATCTTTATGTTTGAAGCCTGAAATGTGGAAAAAGGTCGCAAAGTTCAAGGGGGCCGAATACTTTCGCAATTGATAAAGCCAGTGACTGATGTGGTGCACTCCTTAATTCCATTGGAAGAATCCCGGAACATGTTCCAGTCTGTGCTAGCAAAACAGCCCTGTAGTTAAGCATCTGCTTCATCTGAACACTTTTTTATTGACCGAGTCACTGGTGCTTCCTGCTTTAGTTTTTGTATGAAAGCAGGAATCAGGAGGATAGAAGTACGGTAAAATTTGCCAAATTGAGGGCGAGGGGGAGCTTTGTACGCTTCTCTCTGTGTGGAGTAAAGGTGGTCCAGAGTTTATTTCCCTCTGGTTGCACATTTAAGATGCTGGTAGAAGGTAAAATGGATTTAAGTTTCCCTGCATTAAAGTCCCCAGCCACTAGGAGCCCCACCTCTGGATGAGCATTTTCCTGTTTGCTTATGGCCTATAAAGCTCATTGAGTTTGAGTTTGAGTTTATTTTATTTTATTTTTACAGGGACAGTGCACATTAATCAACGTTTCAGTAAAAGTTTTAGCCAGCCGGCTAATTTTCAACCGCAGTCCCTGGTCAAGTTATTAAAAACAATTACAATATAGATAATAGCAACATAGGACAAGCAAGACATAGCATACAGACAGAGCAACATAGGACAAGCAAGACGCAGCATACAGACAGAGCAACATAGGACAAGCAAGACGCAGCATACAGACAGAGCAACATAGGACAAGCAAGACGTAGCATACAGACAGAGCAACATAGGACAAGCAAGATGTAGCATACAGACAGAGCAACATAGAACAAAAAGCAGCAAGACAAAATTCATAAAAGCAACAAAGTATTTCCACACCTTACAAGTTACAGACAACAGACATGGAAAGCGGCAACACACAGCTAGGGACCATGTTCACAAATCTGATTGACCTTAAGCCATGTCTTCAAGCATTTTGTGAAAGTGTGATATGTGGTGCAGTTATGTGTGTCTGAAGGCAGTGTATTCCAGACAAGGGAAGCTCTCACAGAGAAAACGGATTTACTAAAGGTGCTTTTCCTTAAGGGAACTATACAGTCACCTCTCATGGCAGACCTTGTGGATCTGCTGCCATATGTTTGGGTTTTCTGTTTAACAAAAATAATGAGTGGAGGGGGAGCCAGGCCATTTAGGATCTTGATTACAAGACATGCGTCGGTGTATTGCACAAGAGTTTCCCAACTCAGGAGCTCATGCTTTCTGAGGATGTAACAGTGATGATGGCTATTGGGCTTCCTATCAAGCACTTTGAGAGCCTGTTTGTCGACAGACTGAATAGGTCTTAATGTTGTACAGCAAGCTCAATGTGTGCGGTCTTAGTGCCAGCATCGGTTTGTGGTGGTAAATAGACAGCTACGAAGAATATAGATGGAAACTATCTTAGTGAATAGTGTGGTCTACAGCTTAAATGCTGCATGGCCAATACAGACTTCAGTTTGTCCATGTGCCCAGATGCACAATGCACTTATCTCTCCAGAATGCGCTCTCTCCCACCAATTTCTGCACATTCATTCTTTCATCACTTCATTTTGTAAATTTATATCAATTCCACATTACATAGAACACCAATAGTACATTTTACATTAATTACAATAATTTCTAATCTACAATGTTTCCTACTTTGGTTACGGTAATTTATTTGAATGCATTTTTGTTAAGGGTAATTTCTCCATTTGTTGGAGCATACAAAATAGTTCATTATGTGAATAATTCATTTGATTATTTTTGCAAATTTTGTCAAGGGTGTTAATAATCTCAGGCCCCACTGTCGATGTTGGTCATCTTGTGACATCATGACATGGAGGTAAAGGTCATGACTGTCACACTGTTGGTGACTCTACTCAACTCTACCTACGCACTTTACAGTCATAGTGAGGAATGACACATGAAAGAGTCACTTTCCATGCAGTTTTCTTTTCACTATTCTCTCAGAGACCACAGATTAGTGGTCTTAATAAGGCATTTAGAGAAAACACGGCTAAGAACATCAATTGTATAAACACTGTACAAACGTACTGTTTCGGCTTGTGGAATGTTGTCCCACTCCTCTTCAAAGGCTGTGCAAAGTTGCTGGATATTGGTGTGAACTGGAACATGCTGTCATACACGTCGATCCAGAGCATCCCAAACATGCCCAGTGGGTGACATGTCTGAGGATGCAGGCCATGAAAGAACTGGAACATTTTCAGCTTCCTGGAATTGTGTACAGATCCTAGCGACATGGGGCAGTGCATTGTCATGATGAAACATGAGGTGATGGCGGCGGATGAACGGCACGACAGTGGACCTCAGGATCTCATCACGGTAGCTATGTGCATTCAAATTGCCATCGATAAAATGCAATTGTGTTCCTTGTCCATAACTTATGCCTGACAATAATAATACCATAACCCCACTGCCATGATGGGGCACTCTATTTACAATGTTGACTTCTGCAAAACGCTCGCACACACAACGCCATACACTCAAGTGTGTACAATCAACCTGAAAAATGTGTAGAGGGGTGTGCTTCCTGAAAAGTGATGGGTCAACGCTTTTGAACTTCATTAACAATGGAGAGCCATGTGAGTCGTGAGCTCCATGCTCAGAAGAAAGCCCCGGTTCCCACAAACTGCTTTACTAAGCACTTGGGGCACGTTTGTAAATTCACTCATCAGAGTACTCTCGTTTGAGTGTGTCAGAGCCCAACATCCATTGAATATGGCCAGTGTCAGTAAACGTTGGCAAAAAAAAGTGTAATTAAATTGTTGCCAGCAGCAGTTACAGTCACCAACGCTCTGTATAACTTTGAAACAGCCAAACCAGCTCTGCTAGGGCGAGTAAAATTATCAGAGTGAGGTGTTCCCTCATTTGTGTCTGGAAGTAGCTAACGTAAACTCACTTAAACTCGTACATCGCCTTTGTCCGTACAATTGCCCTTATTTTAGCGCCCCAAAAACGTAATACTTCCAGATCAACTGTAATGTCAATACCATTGTAAAGCACAATTTCTCCCCTTTCCAACAGAATTAATTACATGACCTAAACACTGCCCGTTTCTGCATAATTCAAGCAGGCAATGAGCCCCGTCGGGTCTTTTTAAAAATGGCGGGTGGGGAAGCGAAACTAATGCGTGATAGTGAGAAGGAGAGATGTCGTGTGGGAAAATTGCTTTTTTTCACTTAATTTGTCCAACTTATCACCTTATCGCCTCTAAAATGTAAATAAAACACTATAAAGAGTTTATATACTGTGTCATTACATACCTATTTGAAGGTTTGTGTCGAATTTGAATCGGGTTTTTAGGGAGGTGCTAAAGTGTTCTTAGAAGTAAACAGCGGCTTCGAGAATGATGATCGCATGCAATGATGATGCAAAAAATGACTAGGTATCCCCCCCTTACCCCCGTCACTGTCCATTTCTTGTTTTTAAAGGATGAGAGAAGTGCTACCCCTGGTGGAGAGAGAATGTAAGACAGAAATAGTTGCTTTATGCGTGCTGTACGTTACGACATGACACGCCACGAGGGTCCGTTTTTTCAACTTTTCTCCAATACTATAGAGCCATTACCATGTCGATCAACGCTTGAATAGAAACCCAGTTCACACCCCCGATTTTGAAGTCAACACAGTCGCTACTGTCCCATTAGTTTTCTTTGTAGCCTCATTTGAATGTTGCGGTTGTGCACATTTGTACGGAATGGGGTGAGTTTACGTTAGCAAGCTAACCAACGTTAGCCAGTTAGCTTGGGTATTTGACTGCCGTTGTGAGACCAGAATGCTCGGATCAAGTGTGCGCTCTGAACACTCCGAGAGCGAAAAGCTCTGAATTTACAAAAGGACAATCTGACAACGCTGTTAATTTATGAATGCCCAGTGGGCACTCCAGATTGACTTTACGAACACTCCCTTGATCTTATTGATCTGTTCAAGGTCTCATTGACGATTGGATGGAGGCTGTCAGTGAGTGAGAGCCGTTGTAGCCCTGTGGAAAACAACATGAAGAGAACATGAAGAGACTTTTGTGTGGAGCTACTCAGTGGCAACCTTGTTCTCACAACAAGTGTGTAGTTGAACACTTTGCTTCCCCAGAGAGAAAGGTCTGGCAACACATATCCGCAATGGCAACTAACTACAGGTTAGTGGACTGGAATAACAGTGAGAGATTACACAATGTCATAAGACCCAATGATATTTGGGTTAGCAGGGTAGATGTATTTATCAATGGCTGGTATGTGTGGTGTGTGACTGTGTTTGCAGACTGGTCTCATAGACTAGATGTAGCAAATGTAAATCCGGGTCACTCAAATGAGTATCATGTGTTACTTTTGGTATGGTATGGTTACATAAGATACACTATATATACAAAGGTATGTGGACACTCCTTCAAATTAGTGGATTTGGCTATTTCAGCAACACCCGTTGCACACAGCCATGCAATCTCCATAGACAAATATTGACAGTACAGTAGTATGGCCTAACTGAAGAGCTCAGTGATTTTCAACGTGGCACCGTCATATCATGACACCTTTCCAACAAGTCAGTTCATAAAATGTCTGCCTTGCCAGAGCTGCCTCGGTCAACTGTAAGTGCTGTTATTGTGAAATGAAAACGTCTAGGAGCAACAGCAGTTTCCATGGCCAAGCAGCTGCACACAAGCCTAAGCGTCGGCTGGAGTGGTGTAAAGCTCGCCGTTATTGGACTCTGGGGCAGTGGAAACGAGTTCTCCGGAGTGTTGAATCACGTTTCACCATCTGGCAGTCTGACGGACGAATCTGGGTTTGGTGGATGCCAAGAGAACGCTACTTGCCCCAATGCAAAGTGGCAAATATACATTTAGGTGAGGAGTAATAATTGTCTGGGGCTGGTTTTCATTGTTCGGGCTAGGCCCCTTAGCTCCAGTGAAGGTAACCTTAACACTACAGCATACAATGATTCTGTACTTCCAACTTTGTGGCAACAGTTTGAGGAAGGCCCTTTCCTGTTTCAGCATGACAATGCCCCCATGCAGAAAGTGAGGTCCATACAGAAATGGTTTATAGAGATTGGATGAGGAAGTACTTGACTGGCCTGCACAGAGCCCTGACCTCAACCCCATCAAACACCTTTGGGATGAATTGGAACGCCGACTGCGAGCCAGGCCTAATCACCCAACATCGGTGCCCGACCTCACAAATGCTCTTGTGGCTGAATGGAGGCAAGTCCCCACATCAATGTTCCAACACCCAGAGGGAAGCATTCCCAGAAGAGGGGAGGCTGTTATAGCAGCAAAGGGGGGACCAACATGATTTTGGAATGAGATGTTCCACAAGCAGGTGTCCACATACTTATGGTCATGTAGTGTAGAAGGTTACTTAAGGCAAAATGGAAAGGATGGTGCTTGGTTGGAGTGGATGGGTGGGTGTGTAATGTGAACATCTAGCAACCCAAAGGGTACATGTTCATCTCATCACGGACAACTTTAGCATTTTCGTTCATTAGCAACCTTTCCACTAGGCTACTTTTTATTTTTTAGCTACTTTGTAACGACTTAGCATGTTAGCTCACCCTTCCCCTAACCTTAACCCTTTAACCCAGCTCCTAACCTTAACCCTAACCTTAACCCCTAACCCTAACCTCTAGAGAATTGAAATGTAACTTCAGTAAGAAGCTGTTATTGAACAGATTTCCTGGAGACTTCAAGTGCTATGATGATCCTTGAAATCTCTCACCTAAGATTTATGTTTGTTGTTGTAAAGTGGAACCAGCTACATGCATGAAATCATCCAAACAAAATCTTCTGAGCACAGGTTCGGCATCCCCAGTATGCTAAGGCTAAGGCTGTCCTAATATGGACACCATACACTGGTGTGTACATGTGCTGGAGGTAATTTAAAATGAATTGTGGATGACATCACACCTAAAGAAAACTTCATTAGTAGCTAGTGCTAAATCACTGATCCGCCCTGGGATAATAACTCCAAGAACTCTGAGAAGCAAGAGGTTGGGCAAGGGAGATTTCTCACTACAGGCTTTTAAAAAAGAGCATTACACCCATTACAGCGCCTCTACTCGCTACATGGGAATGTGACCGATGATGTCACCAAAATTTGTGCCTCATTCTCACACTTCAGAAGTATTCTGGGTGGCAGGCTGGCACCTCATTAAAATTCATTGTGATTCTGGCACTGCGATTTTATCAACACAGATTACTGTCACCTGCTGACTGAGACTACACAATGGGATTACATCATATATTTGCTCTGCAGATTCACTGACAACGTTAACCTCGAGTTCATAGGCTACAGTATTTCATCTGTACTCTTTACAGTCACATATAGTGGGTACTCCTCAATTTGGTCTGTACCCTAGACTCGCCTTCCAGGCTTCACTCACATTGTTCTCGAAGGTGAGGGGAAAGCCTGTGGACAAGCTAATGAGACCCTAAAGCTCCAGGACAGCGGTTGGACACACTTCTTTGCAAAGGGGGCCCTCCTGCAGTTCAAAGTAGCTCCTGATTCTCAATGATCATTCAAGATCACCTGGAATGTGTTGAAGTGTTGCTGAAGTCCCTGCTAAATTCCTAACCTGGTTCTTCGTACTAACAATGGCCATCTAGCCATCCGCCGCTTATGATGGTCTCTTTCAACGCCTCACACTTTCCTTGCAACCAATTCCTAGATCAATATAAAGGAAAAGGCCTTTGTAATCAACGAAAAATGTAATAACAAATGCAGTTCCCAATTGATAGAACACAAATACAAAGAGGGAAAGATGTGGTTTTGACATGAGATTTACTATTAGAACTGAATTAATGAATTATATGGTTAGTTCTTACAATAATTTGCACACTTTTCCACACTAAGGGTAAATGTTGACTGATCTAGGATCAGATAGTTCTAGCCTTCACCATCAGGGGGATTCAACAATATCTGGCCTTGAATCAGTGGTTAGGCTCATACCTACTCCTTTCATCCTTTTCCACAGGATCTAACTAACTAATGTGGGGCTTGAAACAAAAGCAGAGATATCCACTGAGCAAGTACACCAATAATCATTAACAAAGATTGCCCTCTAGTGTAGATAAGAGATAAAACCGCTCTCATAACAATATGCACTCATTTATTGCCATTTATGGGGTTGCCATTATTTGCTGATAAGGCATGATTTTTGTTGTTTATCCCAGAGTCAATTATACATCCACCACACAACAAAGGAGGAATGGAGGAATTCGACTTTTTGAAATACTGGTCATAAACATTCCGAATAACCACAACCAGGGGTTGAATTAAAAAATAAGTCACTCCTATTCCTCTTGCCCTATTTTTTTATAAATATTAATGGTAAATAAGATTTTTTTTACAATAAACACGGACCTTCTTTGAGACACGGTATTAAAATATAGGAATTAATTCTATACACATATTCTTCATGTAAATTATAATAAGCCACTGCAGGGCTATTCAAATCCAGCCCTCAAGGGCCAAGGTATTGCTGGAGTTGATCAAAATAATTTATTGATGTCACTGATTGACCAGAGCTCGCTAGCCTGGTAGGTCTATCCCATGACTGAATCTGTGACTGTAATTGAAAAGCCCTGATGTTCAAGGAATACGGTTACAGTCTAGCCTCAAGAGGGCAGAATTTCACCATAAAGAGGACACAACTGTAATAAGGGACACACACAAGTGTCTGTTTTCAATTTTCCATTGAAATCAGTGACATTTCTCTGAAAGATTCAAAAAATTATCAGTCACATTTTATCTCACAAAGTGCAAAACTGAAACTCTGCCTCAAACATCCAAAGAACACACAGAGACACAGTGGCAAGTAAACATACCCTATATGGGAAGAAACCTTGTGAGGCACCATACTCTAGCGGGGTAGCCCATCTTCGGTCTGGATTGGCCAGGTAAACATCTGGGCCAGACAGTGTATCAAAAAAGTTTGGCCATCAAGTTTGCAGACACAGGATGGTACAGGTGGGGGGCCCAACAGCTGGACTGTTGGTTATACACTGAGTATACAAAACATTAAGAACAACTGCTTTCCATTATATAGAATGCCCTGGTGAATCTAGGTGAGAGCTAGGATCCTTTATTGATGCCACTTGTTAAATCCAGGTTAAATAAATAAAACATTTAGACAATTGAGACATGGATTGTGTGTGTGTGTGTGTGTCATTCAGAGGGTGAAGGGGCAAGATAAAATATTTAAGTGCCTTTGAACAGGGTATGGTAGTAGGTGCCAGGAGCACCGGTTTGAGTGTTTCGAGAACTGCAACGCTGCTGAGTTTCAAGAAGTGCACGTTCAACAGTTTCCCGTGTGTATCAAGAATGGTCCACCAACCAAAGGACATCCAGCCATCTTGATACAACAGTGGGAAGCATTGGAGTCAACATGGGCCAGCATCTCTGTGGAACACTTTTGACACCTTGTAAAGGTGTCAAAAGAGGGCAAAAGGGGGTGCAACTCATTATTAGGAAGGTGCTCTTAATGTTTGGTATACCCATTGTATAGAGAAAGATCAGATTGATTTCTTGAAAGATCAGTTTCAAATGCATTTTTCTGATTGTCAATGTGAATGCAATGCCCGATAGGCTCTAAGCCGATGATAAACAAACGTCTGAGCCAGTGAAAAGTAATATGAGAAAAGACGTGTGTGTCAGGAAGAGAAGCTGAGAAAGACTTCTAAAAAGACAACGTAGGCTTAATGCAGTAGCGCTTTGAAGCGAAACACTAGAGAGCAATCCCACATGAAGAAGAAAAAAAGGGAGAATGCAGACAGGCAGCTCTATACATCTAGGGGCTATTACTGTGTGTCAAAAGCTTCGGCTGCCAGCGAACTGGAGCCTGGCATTTTGCTCTATGATTCCTACGCTGTCAGGCCAATTTAGTGGGCCCTTTGCCTGTTTCACAGAGGACTGACTTTAAGTGACTTTGCTGTGGGCAGGTATTTTCCACTAACAGGTACACTGTGAGCTGTACAGGGTGACCTGACAGGGAAATTAAATCACCTTCCCAGAGTTCCCTGGGCCATTAAAGCATTTAGCAAAAATAAAAGGTTGGTTGGAGCTCTAAGGGGAGGGGAGGGAGGGAGGGGAGGGGGGCATTGTGTTGGTGTTGGTGCTACTACAACCGCGAGGGGCTAGGAGAAATTAGTTGAACCACCCAAAGGGTTACGGCCTTGCTAATAGGCTAATTCTGAAAATACATAGAGATTCATGGTGAAAAACGCTAGAATCCAGGGCGGTATGAGTAACAGAAAGGAGAAAATAGACAAAGTACTTTAGAGGAAAATATGTCTCATTATGACAAGTTACATGAACGCAATACTGATATTTAAAAGCACAGAAAGTATTTGAAATTGTATGGGATTCGCTCATTAAAAAAAATATTGCACACGTGCGGCACATGTGAGCAATAGTGATGTAATGTTGTTGTGGATAGTGATGACATCATGTTAGATTCTCCTTTTCCATTCCGCCACCATAGGGGGCAATGATGCTTATGAAATAGCAAAAGCATGGAACTCGAGATTATTCCTGAAATGCTTGAGATGATTTCACACGCGCTACACTCCCAACAAATGGACATCAACAAGTGACCAAAATATAGGGTGGGAAATGTATTGACCTAGTATGTTGCGATTGTTCTCAGCAGCAGTTGAGTGAAATGATTCACACTGTGGCTGCACTCCCATGCATTGAAATGCATTGTAAAGGCAGGAGGCAGTCAGACAAAGCAATTACTTAATTACATTAAAATACAGTTAATTTAAAGGGAGACAGGGAAAATAGGTTATGCATGCCTGATTAAGTCATTGTGTGTGGTGAATGGCCTTCACTTGTGTCATTCTGCCTCTCAGAAGCCTGTCATTTTAGATTGTTCAGACTACCTCTGACGACAATGCATAGGACACACCACAGTAGACTAAAGGAGAATCCTCAACTGTGCCCTCTGTTTAAGGCAATATGCCACCTTTCTGTACTACAGGGCATTTTGACTTTGGTAGCGGCAGTGGTGCTAAGTACATAAGTAAAAATACTTTAAAGTACTACTTAAGTATTTTTGGGGGGTATCTGTACTTTACTTTACTATTTATATTTGGGAAACTTTTACTTTTACTTCACTATGTTCCAAAATAAAATAATGTACTTTTTACTCATACCATTTTTCCTGACACCCAAAATTACTCGTTACATTTTGACAGGAAATTGTCCAATTCACTCACTTATCAAGAGAACAACCCCGGTCATCCTTACTGCCTCTGATCTGGCAGACTCACTAAACACAAATGCTTCGTTTGTAAATTATGTATGAGTGTTATTCGTCAATAAAAAAATTGTGCCATCTGGTTTGCTTAATACAAGGAATTTGAAATGATTTATACTTTTACTTTTAATACTTAAGTACATTTTAGCAATTCCATTTACTTTTGATACTTAAGTCTTTTTTAAACCAAATACTTTTAGACTTTTACTCAAGTAGTATTTTACTGGATAACTTTTACTTTTACTTGAGTTATTTTTGATTAAGGTATCTTTACTTTTACTCAAGTATGACAATTGGGTACTTTTTACACCCCTGGGTAGCAGGGGGCATCTAATGGAGGTTAGCCAACTCTTCTGTCACCACCCCTTTTCTGGACACAGTGCCTGATGCTGATATACTTTTTATTTTATTTATGTTTTATTTAACCTTTATTTAAACTGTGGGACTCCAAATCACGGCCAGATGTGATACAGCCTGGATCCATACTTTTAAGTTCATGACACAAAATGGAAGCCATTCCACTTCTCAATTGTTCTCTTTTTACTTCATTTCTATAATTAAAATGTGTTTGGCATGAGAGAAGAAGTGCTTCTGACAGGGCGGTGTCATTGTGAATAACTTTGTGAGAGAGGATGGGGTGAGTGAGCGATGGATGGGTGTGACTGAGAAGGAGAAAGACACACTGCACACAAACTGGTTGAATCAACGTTGTTCACAAAATTCAATGTGATGACATTGAATCAACGTGACAAAAATATTTGGGGGATTTTTGCCACCCAACTTTTAACATAAATCCAATGACATGGTTAACATTTTTGTTGATTCTTGTTGAATTCAAGTTAGTTGACAACTTAATCAAATGTACATCAAAACTAGTTGTTGAACTGACGTCTGTGCCCAGTGGGGAGAGACAGAGCGAAAGGAATGTGGAGTTGCATATTGTGTCATGGAGCTAAAATTTGTGTGTAAAATCATGTAGTGGTCCATAGTGGCTCCAGAGCTGTTATGGGTCTCACTTGGACTGTCAGTATTCCACCATAATCTCACACTCCTCCCTCTACATTTGCTCTCTCTCTTTCTCATTCAGTCCCTCATCCCATCCCTTTCTTTCACAGTGTTGTGAGTGCAATAAAATGTTTTATCAATTTATCAATTTATTTACCCTGAAAAATAGGTACGGTCAACAGTTATAGCATTTTAAGGAGCCAAAACACTGACATGAGTGGCATTAGCTAAATTGTATGAATTTGTATTTCTCAGATTATAATTTTAGTTCTAACACAGCATGGTATTATCTAACTTTATTCCAATATCCTCTGTACTCACAATTGGAATGCAAGTGGGAGATTTTTGGGAGTGGTTTACACCATATCCATCTTTATTGGTCTGTGATGTTGTTTTCATACCACTTTGAAGATTGCCATGATAAAGAGTACTCTCCTTTGCAAAACTGGATGCTACACTTTCTTCAAAACCAGAGAGGAGTTACTAGGCACAGCCATGAACATTTTATCCAGAGGGACTTACAGTAGTGTGTGCATACATTTGAATACTTTTTTTGTACTGGTCCCCCGTGGGAATCGAACCCACAACCCTGGCCATGCTCTACCAATTCAGCTACACGGGACAAATTCAGTATCACACCAGAGGTAATAGTAACTACACTATTAGCAGGGCAGATACATTGACAAACTGCAATATAAGCTACAATGTCATACACCGGCACAACTTCATTGATCTACCAAATTCATAACAATCGAAGCATGTCTGAGAACCCAAAACATGAATGAACCCACAGAAGAAAAAAGTACAGAAACATTCAAAGCACATTCAAACTATCCAGCATAGTGAACTTACATCAATGCCATAGACTGTCTTTCCTAATCCACAATGATTTCAAATATTATTACTTTGCAGCAAACGACTAGGGTGTGTATACTAAAGTGGTGTTGACCAGAGAGCAACACCTTTTCCTAGTCTCTTACTAGCGCTATAGCATACACATTTACTGCTAAATGCATACATTTATAACCCGATGTGCTGAATTTAGCACAGAAAATAGCTTTCCAAGAAGCAGAGGAGCATACATAGTTAACAATCAGACGACTTCTGTGGTTTTGTGCGTTTGGGGTTTACATTCAGAGGTGAATCAATTTCCATTAATTTTAATTGCGGTGGTTCATGGTACACATTCAGCCTACAGCAAGACACAACAAAACAAGTTGTCAAATGTAAGTAATGCGTTGCTTTCTAAATAAAGTCCTTTCAAGTCCATTTACGTTTTTGTTGGATACGAGTGCTATTTCATGGATAAGATGTATATTATTATACCAGGGCAAACATTTCTTAAAACTGGCCTCTTTCCAGACAAAAAAAAAAGTATTGTTATCTCCATTTTCATTTAGTGTAAGAGAACCGTCACATTTTATTACCGTAACCAAACAATTGAAAATGCACTGCTTAAATGGCTCACTAGTTTATTTCTTCTATAAACCAGGATGAAATTGAAATGAAAAGTGAAGCTAACCAGTGAGTGGAGTGTTATGCACTCACCATCTTGACACCAGGTTTGCTGCACACTTCTGCGAATTCTGTCTTACGGAAGGAACACGACTTGGACCGACCAGGTTTACAGAACTGACAGCCTCATAAAGACTTGGGTAGGTAGGCCCACCTATCAGGATAGAAAAGGTGAACAGAGAAAATGTCCAGTCTCGACGTCATCAGTGAAGAGGCGACTCCGGGATGCTGGCCTTCTAGGCAGAGTTGCAAAGAAAAAGACAGATCTCAGACTGGCCAATAACTGTTGAAGTTGAGACTGGTGTTTTGTCGGTACTATGAAGCTGCCAGTTGAGGACTATGAAGCTGCCAGTTGAGGACTTGTGAGGTGTCTGTTTCTCAAACTCGACACTCTAATGTACTTGTCCTCTTGCTCAGTTGTGCACCGGGGCCTCCCACCACTCTTTCTATTCTGGTTAGAGCCAGTTTGCGCTGTTCTGTGAAGGGAGTAGTACACAGCGTTGTACGAGATCTTCAGTTTCTTGGCAATTTCTCGCATGGAATAACCTTCATTTCTCAGAACAAGAATAGGCCAATGAGTTTCAGAAGAACGTTCTTTGTTTCTAGCCATTTTGAGTCTGTAATCGAACCCACAAATGCAGCTGCTCCTGATATTCAACTAGTCTAAAGAAGGCCCGTTTTATTGCTTCTTTAATCAGAACAACCGTTTTCAGCTGTCTTAACATAATTGCAAAAGGGTTTTCTAATGATTCGCTAACACAACGTGCCATTGGAACACAGGAGTGATGGTTGCTGATAATGGACCTCTGTACGCCTATGTAGATAAAAATAAAAATCGCCTATGTAGATAAAAATCTGCCGTTTCCAGCTACAATAGTCATTTGCAACATTAACAATGTCTACACTGTATTTATGATCAATTTGATGTTATTTTAATGGACAAAAAAACATGCTTTTCTTTCAAAAACAAGGACATTTCTAAGTGACCCCAAACTCTTGAACGATAGTGTATATATATTTTTTTTAATCTAAATGCGTTTCTTTGGCAGAAATGCCTTCTGGAACATGTGAATTTTCATGTGCCTTAATAACAAACTTGTATGCCATCTGTAAATACGAATACAATTGTTAAATTTCGAGCCTAGTTGGTTTAGCCACAGAAAAAGCCAGCAACCTTCTAACTAGCCATGATTGGCTGAGATAACAGTGGGTTGGACATGCCGAGAGATGAGTTCGGATTGGTTTGCCATATAGCACGCTACTGTCTATTTGAGTTGGTTAGTATGTGTAGGTAATCCTGTCTAACGCAACTTTAAAAAAAAATATATATATATTGCTTAGTAGAACTGCATAAGTGTTGCTCTCCACTTTCTAAAGGACTGAGTTTTGAAATCAGTGCAATTAGAGCATGATAACTAAGGAGAAGGAAAAAACACGTATCCAGATTACATTTTCAAATTAAGGGCAACTATGGCATCCGTGACAGGGAGAAGCGTCCAACAATGATGTATACAGATAAGACAGTCTAGCTACCTACATTTTCAGATATTACACATATTCTAATTTATACAAAGTTGTTTTCAATATTAAGTAAAAGTGTACTATTTGCCAGCTAGCTAACGTTACGTGTATGATCTTATTATTCGTATTTTAGAGCCATTTGCTTAGCTAGTTAAAGCCTAACGTTAGCTAGCTAACATTGAACCTGGTTGGTTAGCTACCTGCAGATTCATGCAGGGTAGTAACGTCATGAGTTGGGATTAAGGTTAATTGTTTAGCTAGATAGCTATATGTCTAAACAAAATACTCCACTATGCAAGTATCCATTTCAATAGAATGCCACTGTGACAACTGTTGAGTTTGAGTTTATTTTTATTTTTACAGGGACAGTGCACATTAATCAACGTTTCAGTAAAAGTGCCGGTTTTAGCCAGCCGGCTAATTTTCAACCGCAGTCCCTGGGCAGGTTATTAAAAACAATTACAATATAGACAATAGCAGCATAGAACAAGCAAGACATAGCAACATAGGACAAGCAAGACATAGCATACAGAGCAACATAGGACAAGCAAGACGTAGCATACAGACAGAGCAACATAAAACAAAAAGCAGCAAGACAAAATTCATAAAAGCAACAAAGTGTTTCCACACCTCACAAGCTACAGACAACAGACAACATGGAAAGCGGCAACACACAGCTAGGGACCATGTTCACAAATCTGATTGACCTTTAGCCATGTCTTCAAGCATTTTGTGAAAGTGTGATATGTGGTGCAGTTATGTGTGTCTGATGGCAGTGTATTCCAGACATGGGAAGCTCTCACAGAGAATGCAGATTTACTAAAGGTGCTTTTCCTTAGGGGAACTATACAGTCACCTCTCATGGCAGACCTTGTGGATCTGCTGCCATATGTCTGGGTTTTCTGTTTAACAAAAATATTGAGTGGAGGGGGAGCCAGGCCATTAAGGATCTTGAATACAAGACATGCGTCGGTGTATTGCATAAGATTTTCCCAACTCAAGAGCTCATGCTTTCTAAGAATGTGACAATGATGATGGCTATTGGGCTTCCTATCAAGCACTTTGAGAGCCTGTTTGTAGACAGACTGAATAGGTTTTAATGTTGTACAGCAAGCTTGGGCCCAACTAGTCAAGCAGTATGTTAAGTGGGGGAGTATCATAGTTTCGAAGTACAGTTTTGCTACCTCTGTAGTCAAACAATTTCGTATAAATCGGAAATTAGCTAGGTTGAATTTGGTTATGTGAATTACTTTTTTCACATGCTTTTTAAAAGAGAGGTTGGAATCAAGTATGATGCCAAGGTACTTAAAATCGGATACCACCTGGAGCTTCTCCCCTGACACATAGACATCTGGCTCAGTAGCATCTGTTGCCCTCTTTGTGAAGAACATGCAAACAGTTTTTTTCACATTGAGATGCAAACACGAGTCACTGAGCTACTTTGTAACCTGGACCATTACAGTAGTGAGTTCTTGTGCAGCTTGTTGTTTGCTCTTTGCATGCACATATATCACTGTATCATCTGCATACATTTGAACTTCAGACCCAGTACAGACAGAAGGCAGATCATTAATGTACAGGCTGAACAGGAGGGGCCCCAGTATTGACCCTTGGGGCACGCCCACATCATAGCTACGAGTGGGCGACAGCTCATTGCTCACTCTGACACACTGAGTTCTGCCTTCAAGGTATGATTTCATCCATCTCAAGGCATCAGGGGAAAAGTTGAACTTGGAAAATTTTTGTGATGAGAATCTCATGGTTAACAGTATCAAAAGCCTTCCTTAGGTCCAGAAACACAGCCCCCACAACACCCCCTTTGTCCATCTTGGACTTCACATTTTCCAGAAGAAAGCAGTTGGCCGTTTCTGTGGAGTGTTTCGCTCTGAAGCCAAACTGCATGGAGTGTAATGTGAAGGGGCTGTTGTTGAGGTGGGCAATCAGTTGTTCTGCTACACACTTTTCAACAACCTTTGACACCACAGGTAGTATACTAATGGGCCTGTAGTTACTCACGTCAGCAGGGTCGCCTGATTTAAAGATGGCCGTTATTATGGCCGACTTCCATACCCTTGGAAACACACCGAGACCAATAGATGTGTTGGTGACCTTAGTAATGGGGCCAATGAGTGACTCTTTGTAGTTTTTAAGAAAGGTAGAGTCCATCCCAAACACATCTTTGGCTTTAGAGTTCTTTAGTGAGCTAATCACCTTGTTCACCTTTGACTCAGAAACCTCCCTTATGATGAAGACAGGTTGAGTGTCATTCACTAGCACTGGGCCCAGGAAACAAGTGGAGGGGTTCTGTGTCAGTGCCCTGACAGAGTCAATAAAGTAGGAATTGAAGGCTATTGCTATTTCGACTGCATCCTGTGTTAGATTGTTATTCACCATGATTTCTAGTCTTTTTGCAGTGTTACTATGGTCTTTCCCTGTTAACTTTTTTAGATTCTCCCATATCAATTTAGAATTTCCCTTTGCTTCACCAATTATGTTAATAAAGAAGTTTGCCTTGGCCTGTCTAATTTCTTTCATCACCTTATTTCTCAACATGGTAAACCTACGTCTGTCATGCTCTAATTTAGATTTTAGGGCTATTTTTAGAGCATAATCTCGTTCTTTCATCAATTTCCAGATTTCTCCATTTAGCCAAGGAAGAGTGCTCTTTTGGCCAGGTTTGGATTTGATTTTCTTTAGGAAGCCATTTATTGTAGTCTGGATTGTGGATAGAAAAACCTGACTATCAGCTTCCACGTCTGTATAGGACAAGAGATCATTCCAGTTTATTCCCTTAATTGCTTTTTCAAAATAGTTTAATTCACTCTTAGGTATTCTGAGTTGATCCGGCTTTCTAACAGTAGAGAGGTTAAACCTGCTCTTAGACAGCTTTCTGGCTATAAGTGTCAGATTATGATCAGATAGCCCAGTAACCATATTGAATGATTTAGTCACTCTCTCTGGTTTATTACTGAACACCAAATCAATCTGTGTTTTAGAGCAACAAGTCACCCTGGTTGGCCCTTTAACTAGCTGTGTAAGGTCAAAGGTATTAGTGATTCGTTTGAGGGTTTTCCTACAACACTTGTCTTCATAATTAATGTTAAAATCTCCCATTAAGATGACCTCTTTCCCAAAATCACATTCCCTAAGCATGGTATTAAACTGATCAAAAAACACACTTTTGGTGGAAGGTGGCCTATACATTCCAATGAGGGTAAAAGACATTTGGGGAGACAGTGTAACGTTCAGGCCGATACATTCTAGTTCATTATCACATGACCACTCAATTTGTTTACATCGGATATGTTCTTTAATGTAAATCATCACACCCCCTCCTCTTCCTTCAATCCTGTCTCTCCTGAAAACATTGTAGCCAGGCACAATCAAAGCAGCATATGGAGAGTGTTTATGGAGCCATGTCTCTGAGAGGCAGAGAAAGTCAAGGTTGGAGTCTGTGAGTAGATGTTGAATTTGATCACTTTTTGGAATGACACTACGAATGTTCAAGTGCCCCCCTAATAGTCCCTTGGGCTTAGCTCGTGGGTCCCAGATGACTCGAGAGTGATTGACACATTGAAAAAAGTTAAATTTTCTGTGTTTTCTGACGGCTGGGTTTAGGCCGTTTTGTTTCGTTTTGATTAGGGGCAGTTCGGTAGCGCAATTAACAATCCCTCCCGCCTGCACTGGATGCAGGGAACTAATTAAAATAGCTTGCGTACCAGAAACAGAGTCAGAGATCGCATATAACGACTCTGGAATGTTTGAAGAGTCAAAATCTATCCTGGAGCAGGGTGAGTCGAGAGAAACCATAGGACCATAGCACTCACCCACCTCCACAGCGGCGACGACCAGTGGACGAGGCCATCCACCGCTCTCCACTCCGGTGCGTATCACTGGCTCGGTGATATTGGGCCCAGGATTGAGTTGTACATCCCCGGAGAGCAGGAGGGTAGTGAACAGGTAGTTTAACAGTTTCCGATAAATGTTGGACTTGTGTTTGTTACGCCTAAGCGGTTCAGTAGAATAAGGAGCGAGGTAGACTTGGCCATTATTCAGAACATTATGGTATGCTGTGTACTGTCCGCTCCCGTGGAACGGTGATAGACGTTGCTGGTAAATTTGCTCTGGCTATCCACTCCGATGAGAGTGAGGCTATCTAAACCCAATCCATGTTAATTGGTTCCCAAACTGTGGGTTGGGACCCACTTATGGGTTGCGGAAGGGGTCCATGTGAGTCACGGGATGATATTTTCTGTGCATAAAAATACATTTAAAAAATCTGTCTTTTAAAAACGATTTCAGTGTAAACTGAACTACTAAAACCAAATAGAAAGTATGTAGAAAATATAGTGGACCTATATATTTTTTAATAATAGCCTTTAATCTTTGAGAATTTACAATCACCAAAATATAAGGTAGACAATCAGGCCACCATTGATTGTGTTATGTTTGAGTATAAGAACACAGTATTACCATGTCAAAATGTGTAGAATTGTAGGAAATTAGGAAACTGCAACATTTTCTTTCAGCTCCATTGAAAAATGTGTAGAATTGCATGAAATTAGGTTTAACATTACAAAATGTTCTCTCCTGTGCCAAGATGAGGGCCTCAAATGTTATTGTCTAGGGCCCAGACAGATTTCAGGCCATTGCCACACCCCTTGTACTTGCACCACCAAATCCCTCAGAATTTTTACAAAGAATTGCATATTTATAGTACATTTCTTAAAATTGGTTACAAGAGCCCATACTCAAATCTACATTCAGTTAAATGTTTTGAAGAAGATGGTATTATTCATCTATGTTCTACTTTTTCTGTGTATGTTTTTTCACTGCTCAACCCTTATGGTGGGTCGCTACTCAAAAGACACCTCAATTGGTGGGTCACGAGGCAAAAAAGTTAAGGAAGCCCTGCTGTAGCCTAACATCCTGTACTGGAGCATCTGCAAGCAAGGCAGGGGGCCAGACCCTCCCCTCTCCCCGCAGCCGACTCTCCTTTCTGTGCAGATGTTAGCGTGTCACGAGCCCTGTGAGGGAAGAGGGCGGCCTGAAATCTGTCTGTGCGCCGCCATGGGAGGGGAGGGTACAGGGACTACATGCCATCGCTTCGATACAGTACACAACCTCCCGACCAATGGCAGCTCTCCCTCCTGGGCAGACTGGCCCAGTGCACGCATGGCATGGTGGGGCAGATGGCGAGACAGTCGCTCAGTCGTGGCAGGCCGGGAGGAACAGGTGGGAGGTGCTCTTCCGGGTGAGGCTCGCATGTGTGAGGGGTGAGCGGGCCACCCTGGCCAGAGCCTCGCTCTTACATCACGTGCCAAAAATCCCAGACATGGCAGCTCTGGCTACTTGATAATCCACTTGTTACTAATGCCTGAAAGTGAGTAAAGTCAGTGGCTTGGAAGATAGCCGCTTGGGGCTAATAGATAAAGGACTTTGAAGGAAGTCCCCCTTTGACAGAAAATGTATAATACTACATGACAGTGTCTGAATATTTGTTTTGAGTGATACTGTAAAATAAGGTGAAAATGAAAGTCAACTGAGATTAAACAACTGCTGAAATAAAAAGAAGCATTCCGGTTTTGAGCCATAAAGACAAGTTCAAACTTCCATGAGCCAAAGAAGCCTTTTTTCTACTGCGCCGTCTCCTTCAAGGACAACACACGGACAGACTACTGAAACGTTATTCGTCTTTCTTTCATTTAGTGATGTGAGAAAAATCCAGAAACAATCCCTGCTTCACATTAAGAGCTTTAGGAAGAACGGTGTAAGAGGTTTAGGCCTTTAATTCTTTGGAGAAAGCTATTCGTATGTCCTTGGATATTACTGCATAAGAGCCTTGATGGCACCGCCATGTCACAAAGCACAGAGCATCACATTGAATCAGCTCCCTTTAATCCCGCTTAATTTAGGTACGTAAACAACAAGGGCTTAATGTTCCCATGACCCTGCCACCCAAATTAATTAAGGAATTGATTCTCTCCTTGTTAAGTTGGCCTTCAACTAGATTCGAACAGGAGATGACTCTCATGAGTCCCCGCCTGTCAATTTCTCCTTCTCTCTGTCACACTCTCTCCATTTATCTCTTCTCCGCTTTCTCACTTTCCCTCCATATCTGTTGCAACAGCCACCTCACTCTGATATTCACTCCCTTCTCTAGATTCACTCGCAACGTTTCTCTCTGTGCTCTCTCGTAGTTTCACTCTCACACAATTTATCAAATTCTCTCGTGTAATTTTCTTTATATCCCTCTCATTCTATTCATTTTTGATGCACCTCTTACATCCCCCTATCCTCCCCTAGGGGTTTTGAGGACAGGGGGTGTGAGCCCGCTGCAGCCCCCTCTCCCCTCTCCTGGCTGTGTCTCGGCCTGGGTGCGGCGACCCGCTGTCAGATCCCATTACCTAATTGGTATTGAGATGCAGTTTTCCTGGGTTTTTGCTTGCACTGCACTACTGGTGGAGGTGTTCAGGGCTCCAGCGCACACTTTGCCTCAAATTCACCTCAGAGGCAAACAGGTTTTTGGCTAAAATGTCCTGGTACTGGGTCAAGTTCATGATGCTGTTGAGCTTAACAAGGGCCTCAGGACCAGTGGAAGCAAATTAGCCCCATAACATCAAAGATCCAACAACATATTTTTCAGTAGGATGGGGTTATTTTCTGCTCATGCATTCTGATTTCGACACCAAACCCACCACTGGTGTGCATGGCCCAAGAGCTCTATTTTCATGTCATCCAACAAATGTAAATGCCTGGAGTTTGCTAAACGGCACTGGCACTTGGATTGGAATTGGTGCTTTGATCAGATGACATGAAAAGAAAGCTCTTTGGCCACGCACAACAGTAGTGGGTTTAGTCCTAGTAACTGTGCAGAAATAGTTGCCAGTACTTAGTTTTATTTGTATCCCCTCAACCAACCCAGTTACTAAAAATATGTTTTTGAACAATGATGGGAATGTTTGGCTGGCAGATTACGTGTCACTCTTTTTATAGATAGGCCTTTACATGAAATGGATTCGAAACAGCTCATTAATATCTATTAACTTTGACAGAAAACTACAGGCAACATGACCCATATTTCAAAGTGTTTGAAGACAGACTTTGTAGGGAAACAAGAGCACTAACATGAAAGAAGCATGTTCATTGGGGGGATAATAATTGTAGAAGTCTCGAGGTATTGCTCGCCTGAGGTAGAATGATAAGCTGTAGACCGCACTATCTACCAAGAGAGTTCACATGTATATTATTCGTAGCCGTCTATTTACCACCACAAACCGATGCTGGCACTAAGACAGCACTCAACGATTTGTATAAGCCATAAGCAAACAAGAAAATCCAGAAGCGTGGCTCCTAGTGGCCGGAGACTTTAATGCAGGGAAACTTACATCCGTTTTACCTCATTTCTAGCAGCATGTCACATGTGCAACCAGAGGGGGAAAAACTAGACCACCTTTACTACACACACAGAGACGATACAAAGATTTCCCTTGCCCTCCATTTGGCAAATCTGTCCATAATTATTTCCTCCTGATTCCAGCTTACAAGCAAAAACTCAAGCTGGAAGTACCCGTGATTCACTCAATACGGAATGGGTCAGAGGATGCGGATGCTATGCTAGAGGACTGTTTTGCTAGCACAGACTGGAATAGGTTACAGGATTCATCCAATGGTATTGAGGAGTATACCACCTCAGTCTCCGGCTTCATCAATAAGTGCATCGACAATGTCGTCCTCGCAGTGACCATACGTACATATCCCAACCAGAAGCAGTGGATTACAGGCAACATCCGTACCATTGGATATGGCAGGGCTTGAAAACTATTACGGACTACAAATGGAAACCCAGCCACGAGATGCCCAGTGACGCGGGCCTACCAGATGAGCTAAATGCCATTTATGCTCGCTTCGATGTAAGCAACACTGAAGCATGCATGAGAGCAGCAGCTGTTCCGGACACGCTCTCCGTAGCCAAAGTGAGCAAGACTAGATGATTACAGACCCGTAGCACACACATCGGTAGCCATGAAGTGCTTTGAACGGCTGGTCATGGATCACATCAACACTATCATGCTGGAAACCCTAGACCCACTCCAATTCGCATACCGCCCCAACAGGGGCAAAAACACATCTGCCACGCTGATCCTCAACACTGGGGCCCCTCAGGGGTGTGTGCGTAGTCCCCTCCTGTACTCCCTGTTCACCAACGACTGCGTGGTGAACCATCATAAAGTTTGCTGACAACACAACAATGTCCGGGTTTGGTACCCCCCTCGTGTTCGTGCAGTGGGCGAGATCGTCGTGGGCTATACTCAGCCTTGTCTCAGGGTAGTAAGTTGGTGGTTTGAAGATATCCCTCTAGTGGTATGGGGGCTGTGCTTTGGCAAAGTGGGTGGGGTTATATCCTTCCTGTTTGGCCCTGTCCGGGGGTGTCCTCGGATGGGGTCACAGTGTCTCCTGACCCCTCCTGTCTCAGCCTCCAGTATTTATGCTGCAGTAGTTTATGTGTCGAGGGGCCAGGGTCAGTTTGTTATATCTGGAGTACTTCTCCTGTCCTATTCGGTGTCCTGTGTGAATTTAAGTGTGCTCTCTCTAATTCTCTCTTTCTCTCTTTCTTTTTCTCTCTCGGAGGACCTGAGCCCTAGGACCATGCCTCAGGACTACCTGACATGATGACTCCTTGCTGTCCCCAGTCCACCTGGCCGTGCTGCTGCTCCAGTTTCAACTGTTCTGCCTTATTATTATTGGACCATGCTGGTCATTTATGAACATTTGAACATCTTGGCCATGTTCTGTTATAATCTCCACCCGGCACAGCCAGAAGAGGACTGGCCACCCCACATAGCCTGGTTCCTCTCTAGGTTTCTTCCTAGGTTCCTGCCTTTCCAGGGAGTTTTTCCTAGCCACTGTGCTTCTACATCTGCATTGCTTGCTGTTTGGGGTTTTAGGCTGGGTTTCTGTATAGCACTTTGTGACATTGGCTGATGTAAAAAGGGCTTTATAAATAAATTTGATTGATTGATTGAGTGGTAGGTCTGATCACGACAATGACGCGACAGCCTATAGTGAGGAGGTCAGAGACCTGACAGTGTGGTGCCAGGATAACAACCTCTCCCTCTATTTGAGCAAGACAAAGGAGCTGATCGTGGACTATGGGAAAAGGAGGGTCAAACAGGCCCCCATTAATATCGACGTATCGGAGTCCACATCACCAACAAACGATCAGGGTCCAAACACACTAAGGCAGTTGTGAAGAGGGCACGACAACACTTTTTTCCCCTCAGGAGACTCTCAAATAATTCTACAGCTGCACCATCGAGAGCATTCTGACCGGTTGCATTGCCGCCTGGTATGGCAACTGCTCGGCATCTGACCATAAGGCGCTACAGAGGGTAATGCGTACGGCCCAGTCAGTACATCACTGGAGCCAAGCTTCCTGACATCCAGGACCTATATATACTAGACAGTGTCAGGAAGGCCCAAAAAATTGTTAAAGACTCCTTTCACCCAAGTCATAGACTGTTCTCTCTGCTACCGCACGGCAAATGGTACTGGACCGCCAAGTCTAGGATCAAAAGGCTTCTTAACAGCTTCTACCCCCAAGCCATAAGACTACTGAACAATTAATCAAATGGCCACTCAAACTAAATACATTTACATTTGTTTTTACCGTGTTGCATAGTCACTTTACAAATTACCTCGACTAACTTGTACCCCCGCACATTGACTCGGTATTGGTACCACCTGTATACAACCTCATTATTGTTATGTAATTTTATTCTCTTATGTTTTGATACATTTTTTATTTTTAAACTTTAGTTAATTTAGTAAATATTTTCTTAACTCTATTTCTTGAAGTGCGGTGTTGGTTAATGGCTTGTAAGTAAGCATTTCACAGTAAAGTATACTACACCTGTTGTATTCGGCACATGTATTCGGCACAACATTCGACATACATGTGCCGAATACAACATACGAACAATTGGAGAAAAACCTGATATGAGAAAGACTCATAAATGGACCCCCAAAAAATTGTACAACTTCGACACAAGGCATGATGGTTTGAGGAGGCTATGAGGCTGATTCTCCCTTTATATTTCCTCTCCATTAACATGTTTCCTTCTCCTTAACAGGAACAAGTTTGTCTATCTCTATGGGCGCAGGCTGATGTAATGTTTGGCATAAAATGGATTGGGTGATTGTTGGAGACGCTTGAAAACCTCGGAGGAAACTGAGGCCATTTCTCTTATGGCTAGAGAGACAAGATTGCCTTGGTGGGGAACAATCATATTATGGCTAGCTGATTTACAGTGTTGCTTTGATCAGATAAAGTTATTCCATCCTGATAGTGTACAGTTAAAGTAATAGGAGGGTGACTGATATTTGACACTTTGGTTTGCAGAAAGAATAAATGTGTGACCTGTTGTGATGAGACCTAGTGACCTACATACTCTGGCAAAAGAAGAAAACACCATCTCCTTTAAAGTTCACCCAATACAATGTGTCATCTCTTTTCATTGACATAGGCCTAAACTGCCACTATACAGTGCCTTGCGAAAGTATTCGGCCCCCTTGAACTTTGCGACCTTTTGCCACATTTCAGGCTTCAAACATAAAGATATAAAACTGTAATTTTTTGTGAAGAATCAACAACAAGTGGGACACAATCATGAAGTGGAACGACATTTATTGGATATTTCAAACTTTTTTAACAAATCAAAAACTGAAAAATCTGGCGTGCAAAATTATTCAGCCCCTTTACTTTCAGTGCAGCAAACTCTCTCCAGAAGTTCAGTGAGGATCTCTGAATGATCCAATGTTGACCTAAATGACTAATGATGATAAATACAATCCACCTGTGTGTAATCAAGTCTCCGTATAAATGCACCTGCACTGTGATAGTCTCAGAGGTCCGTTAAAAGCGCAGAGAGCATCATGAAGAACAAGGAACACACCAGGCAGGTCCGAGATACTGTTGTGAATAAGTTTAAAGCCAGATTTGGATACAAAAAGATTTCCCAAGCTTTAAGCATCCCAAGGAGCACTGTGCAAGCGATAATATTGAAATGGAAGGAGTATCAGACCACTGCAAATCTACCAAGACCTGGCCGTCCCTCTAAACTTTCAGCTCATACAAGGAGAAGACTGATCAGAGATGCAGCCAAGAGGCCCATGATCACTCTGGATGAACTGCAGAGATCTACAGCTGAGGTGGGAGACTCTGTCCATAGGACAACAATCAGTCGTATATTGCACAAATCTGGCCTTTATGGAAGAGTGGCAAGAAGAAAGCCATTTCTTAAAGATATCCATAAAAAGTGTTGTTTAAAGTTTGCCACAAGCCACCTGGGAGACACACCAAACATGTGGAAGAAGGTGCTCTGGTCAGATGAAACCAAAATTGAACTTTTTGGCAACAATGCAAAATGTTATGTTTGGCGTAAAAGCAACACCCTGAACACACCATCCCCACTGTCAAACATGGTGGTGGCAGCATCATGGTTTGGGCCTGCTTTTCTTCAGCAGGGACAGGGAAGATGGTTAAAATTGATGGGAAGATGGATGGAGCCAAATACAGGACCATTCTGGAAGAAAACCTGATGGAGTCTGCAAAAGACCTGAGACTGGGACGGAGATTTGTCTTCCAACAAGACAATGATCCAAAACATAAAGCAAAATCTACAATGGAATGGTTCAAAAATAAACATATCCAGGTGTTAGAATGGCCAAGTCAAAGTCCAGACCTGAATCCAATCGAGAATCTGTGGAAAGAACTGAAAACTGCTGTTCACAAATGTTCTCCATCCAACCTCACTGAGCTCGAGTTGTTTTGCAAGGAGGAATGGGAAAACATTTCAGTCTCTCGATGTGCAAAACTGATAGAAACATACCCCAAGCGACTTACAGCTGTAATCGCAGCAAAAGGTGGCGCTACAAAGTATTATCTTAAGGGGGCTGAATAATTTTTCACGCCCAATTTTTCAGTTTTTGATTTGTTAAAAAAGTTTGAAATATCCAATAAATGTCGTTCCACTTCATGATTGTGTCCCACTTGTTATTGATTCTTCACAAAAAAATACAGTTGTATATCTTTATGTTTGAAGCCTGAAATGTGGCAAAAGGTCGCAAAGTTCAAGGGGGCCGAATACTTTCGCAAGGCACTGTATCAATGAAATTAACAGTAAATAATGCCTCAGCCAAACTAATTTCTCTGACAATATCCCCAAAATGATTTTGTTAATTCTAACTTCCAAAGTGTAGCTTAATAGCTAAAAACATCTGTCTGATGATAAGAGATATACAAAACACACCTCAAAGACCACTTCCTGAGATCTGTGAAAAACATGTTGTTTCCAATGGAAGGGAAGTTGGAGCTATCGCTTGTGCCAGTGAGGAAGTCCATGTCGTTAGCCATCTTGGATAGGTGTCCCTTCAGAAAAGCAGGAAAGACTGCACGAGAGAAGGCATACCAAAACAAGGGCATGCCCCCAGTCCCTGTCCACCCTGTCTGTGCAAACAAACCCCTCAAGTGTTACAGGATGCTAGATACAGCAAAACAGACCCTTACCGAGTAATGACAGAATCCAATGGCTGATTATGTGCGGGCAAAGCGCTCGCCTCAGCAGAAAGAAATTAATCACTTGTGTATTAGCCAGACATCTGTTGCCTATTTTCAATGAATGTATTCATCAACCAGTTAGGGACCACTGCCCTGACTATCATTACAACAGCATAATCCTTTTAAAAAGCCATTCAGCTAAAATTAGCCACATGGCACTGGCAGTATGTTACAGTAAGGAGTGATTTCAGTATGTCATAATATAGTTTAGTGGATGCTAGCATATTAACATGTTAGCATAATGGTAAAGGTAGACTGATAGCCTACTGAAGTAACTTGACATGGTTGAAAAACATTACAAAAAATCTGAAAAACAAGATTTAAAAAGCGTATTTCATGAATAGATTATCCCTTTTATCAGCTTTTAAGGTGTTCTGCCTTTTTTCAAGAATTAAAATACTCTTCACGAACACACCATTTATGTCAGATTCTTTCTATTTACGTCTACCAAACAATATATATATTTTTTGTCAGTACATGGTAGTTACAAAGCCAATAGACAAGTTCAGTGTAACCATAGTGTAGGTACAAATTGTAGTTTGTTTGAGCTCCATTCTATGACAAAGAACACTAACCTCTATATATCCTGTTAGGGCACCCATGCAACCAGCTTCCTTCCTCTTCTTTCCTGCCTTTTTAAAAAACACCACCCTCTTCCCCCTGTTCAGATGACACCTTTATAAATATACTTTCTGCTTCACTAGTTATATATTATTTTGCCTGTTGAAAAGAAGATCCTCCCCTGCTTTTTTTGCAGTGAGTTTCTCTTGAGTAAGGGTTTGTGGATGTCTGCTGGGGTGATCTTATGTCACCTCTTAGGGGATGGGGGGTTCACACATACTTTCTCCCCAGGGCCCATCTCGCTGAGCACCTACCAAGAGTGCCATCTGTTCAAGTTTTCACAAGTTTTATTAGTCATATGTACTATACACATGGTATACACTGTCCAACTAAATGCTTACTTGTAGCTTCCTTCGCAACAACAATAGGAAATTCTAAAAGATAAGAATACGAAAACTAAGTAAATAGCTAAGTAGAATAGAATAAACATTTTAGCACGAGTATAATACATGAAAGCACAATTTACAGTCCAATATTTAGACATTTATCAGGAAATGGGGGATTGAGCGGCAGGTGTTTAAATTGTGCAGTATTAGCAATAATAAATAAGAGACTGGTAGCAGCAGTTGTGATGTTGTTTGTAGCATGAATGTGCTGTATATGTGTGTGTGTGTATGTCTGTGCGTGTCTGAGTGAGAGCATGTGTGCTAAGCAGTGCAGGTGCTCAGTCCAGTTCAAGTGTTCAGCAGTGTAACGTTCGTCGTTGGGAGAGAGAGAGGAGGACCAAGGTGCAGCGTGCTAAGTATTCATATTCTCTTTTAATGGAAATGAATACTCTAACAAAAACAACAAAACACGAGAGCGAAACAAAAACAGTTCTGAACGGTGAAATACAAACACAGAACAGAAAATAAAAACCCACGAAACACAAGTGGGAAAAAGCTACCCAAGTATGACTCTCAATCAGAGACAACTAACGACACCTGCCTCTGATTGAGAACCATACCAGGCCAAACACAAACACAACATAGAAAACGGAACATAGACCACCCACCCAACTCACGCCCTGACCATACTAAAACAAAGACATAACAAAGGAACTAAGGTCAGAACGTGACAGTACCCCCCCTATAGGGGAGGGTCTGGGTGGGTGTCTGTCCGCGGTGGCAGCTCTGGCGCGGGACGTGGACCCCACTCCACCATAGTCTTTCTCCGCCTCTTTAACCGCCTCTGTGGCCTCTTAAGAGTGGCGACCCTCGCCGCCGACCTCGGACTGGGGACCCAAGCCACGGGTCCCGACTGGACGGGAGATTCCGGCAGCACCGGACGGACGGGAGATTCTGACAGACGGCTCTGGCAGCTCAGCACAGACGGGCGGCTCTGGCAGCTCAGGACAGACGAGCGGCTCTGGCAGCTCAGGACAGACGGGAGACTCTGGCAGCTCAGGACAGACAAGCGGCTCTGGCAGCTCAGGACAGACGGGAGACTCTGGCAGCTCAGGACAGACGGGAGACTCTGGCAGCTCAAGACAGACGGGAGACTCTGGCAGCGCTGGGCATGAGGAAGACTCTGGCAGCACTGGACAGGTGGGAGCACCTGTAGGGAGGAGACAGAGAGACAGCCTGGTGCGGGGGCTGCCACCGGAGGGCTGGTACGTGGAGGCGGCACCGGATAGACGGGACCGTGGAGGCGCACTGCACGTCTCGAGCACCGAGCCTGCCCAACCCAACCTGGCTGAATGCTCCCTGTAGCCAGGCCAGTGCGGCGAGGTGGAATAGCCCTCACTGGGCTGTGCTGGCGAACCGGGGACACCATGCGTAGGGCTGGTGCCATGTACGCCGGCCCGAGGAGACGCACTGGAGACCAGATGCGCTGAGCCGGCTTCGTGGCACCTGGCTCGATGCCTACTCTAGCCCGGCCGATACAAGGCGCTGCTATGTACCGCACTGGGCTATGCACGCGCACCGGGGACACCTTGCACCTCACGGCATAACACAGTGCCTGCCCGTTCCCTCTCTCTCCACGGTAAGCACGGGGAGTTGGCTCAGGTCTCCTACCTGACTTCGCCACACTCCCCGTGTGCCTCCCCAATACATTTTTGGGGCTGCCTCTCGGGCTTCCAACCGCACTGCTGTGCTGCCTCCTCATACCACCCCCGCTCAGCTCTCGCTGCCTCCAGTTCTGCTTTGGGGCGGCGATATTCTCCAGCCTGAGCCCAGGGTCCTTCTCCGCTCAAAATCTCCTCCCATGTCCAGGAGTCTTGAGATTTCGGCCGCTGCTGCTGCTGCTGCCCGTTACCACGCTGCTTGGTCCTTTGGTGGTGGGTGTTTCTGTAGAACTAAAAAAACTAAGGTCAGAGCGTGACAAGCAGTCTGATGGATAGAAACGGATAGATAGAAACGGTCTCTGAGCCTGTTGGTATCAGACCTCATGCTCCAACACTGTCTCCCCGACGGTAAGAGAGAAACCAGCTCGTGGCTAGGGTTGTGTTGGGTCCTTGATGATGCTGCGGGACTTCCTCAGGCACCGTTTCAACTAGATGTCCTGGATGGGTGTTTTGAGTGCAAATAGTTTCGTATTTGATCCGTTTTCTTTTATGTTTGATTTTGTGTGAAGCACCGAAAAACGCTTCCCCACTATTCACCTCAGTAGCACCTTGTGCCGTGCACCAGTACTTATGATTTATTAAGTCAATCATTTATCCATCTCTGGTTTTTGTCTGTTTTGAGTGCAAATAGTTTGGTATTTGGCCCGTTTTCTTTTCATTATGTGCACCAACAGACAAACAAACAACTAAGGGGTGGATTCTATAACAGCTTTTCTGTTAGTGTACGATCAAATCATGCTCAATGCCTGGCTGTTTTAAAGCAGTGGAATGTGTATTATCCTATAGTTCTGAACTCATTTATTGTAAGTATTCACCTGGTTAAATAAAGGTTAAATAAATACATTTGTTAAAGTTACTCACCGTTTTTTACACAATTTGCACAATTACAACTTTAGGGTTCCTCTGTTAATCAAGACACAGCTTCAGCAGCGCAACTAAATAAAACAAATGAGAAAAATGACATTTGTGAAATCCTACTCTGATGTGTTGTAAGGCTTCAACACTTAACAGTGATTTTGTTTGTCTAACTTTAGCAGAGACGTGTGCTTTGTTTCCTCTAAGGTTTGTGCTATATGGGTTTGCTGGGAGTAATTAGTGATAGCAGGGAGAATATCTACAGTGCTATTAAGCACTATGTGCCTGGGAGTTGAGGGTCATTCCAAGTTCAAATGTAATGATAACTGTATGGTAGCATCCTCAATATGCCCGTGACACATTGCCAGAGCATAATAAGTGATTACTTGAGACACGTCGCATCCCCTTAGGAAAAAAATCCCCATTTGTTTCATCTGGATTCTCAATAGCTTTCTATTTTTTTCCTCCATCCTTTTACTCCCTTAAGCCAGTTCCAAGTGGAAACTGTAAATGAGCATGAAAGGAGGAAAATATTACAGACCATTTCATCTAAAATATCATTTTCGGGACGCCAGTGGTTTTTCACAACTATTTTCTTTCGGTAACACTTTACTTGACACCCAGCATCACAATACATTATGACAAGGTCATAACCATGTCATGATATGTCATAACAGCTGACATAACTTGTCATAATATGGTAATAAATACACTGTCAACACATATATTTAGAACTGTTGTGACATATGTTGCATTATTTTATGGCTGGTTATGACACCTACATAGGAGTGTAAAAACCCACAAAAACCTTTCAGAGTAGTTGTTATTTTATGGTTGGTTATGACACCTACATAAGAGTGTCAAAACCCACAAAGCCTACCACACATGGCAAAACACTCCATTACACCATAGCCAACATGCCAACAGTATGTACATGATATATATATTTGTTTTAAATTGACCAAATGAAACTATCATTATTGTTCCGCACAAATTAATGTCAGACATTCACCTACCCCAATGCCCTGTTGCTGATGACTGGGAAGTATGTAGGAGCAGATTTCAGGCTGAGGACAAGACACCCTCTTTTTGACTGAAGACTGACATAAGGTCATGTACGTGATAGGCCTATCTGGCTTATATACTCTGCAAAAAAAGAAACGTCCTCTCACTGTCAACTCTGTTTATTTTCAGCTAAATTAACATGTTGAATCTTGTTATGTTCATACAAATATTTACACAACTGAGACAAACTGAACAAGTTCCACAGACATGGGACTAACAGAAATGGAATAATATGTCCCTGAACAAAGGAGGGGGTCAAAATTAAAATTAAAAGTCAGTATCTGGTGTGGCCACCAGCTGCATTAAGTACTGCAGTGCATCTTCTCCTCATGGGCTGCACCAGATTTGCCAGTTCTTGCTGTGAGATGTTACCCCACTCTTCCACCCAGGCACCTGCAAGTTCCCGGACATTTCTGGGGGGAATGGCCCTAGCCCTTACCCTCCAATCAAACAGGTCCCAGACGTGCTCAATGGGATTGCGATCCGGGCTCTTCGCTGGACATGGCAGAAAACTGACATTCCTGTCTTGCAGGAAATCACCCACAGAACGAGCAGTATTGCTGGTCGCATTGTAATGCTGGAGTGTCATGTCAGGATGAGCCTGCAGGAAGGGTACCACATGAGGGAGGAGGATGTCTTCCCTGTAACGCTCAGCGTTGAGATTGCCTGCAATGACAACAAGCTCAGTCCGATGATGCTGTGACACACCACCCCAGACCATGACAGACCATCCACCTCCAAATCGATCCCGCTCCAGAGTACAGGCCTCGATGTAACGCTCATTCCTTCGACGATAAACGTGAATCCGACCATCACCCCTGGTGAGACAAAACCGCGACTCATCAGTGAGGAGCACTTTTTGCCAGTCCTTTCTGGTCCAGAGACGGTGGGTTTTTGCCCATAGGCGATGTGGTTGCCAGTGCTGTCTGGTGAGGACCTGCCTTACAACAGGCCTACAAGCACTCAATCCAGCCTCTCTCAACCTATTGCAGACAGTCTGAGCACTGATGGAGGGATTGTGCGTTCCTGGTGTAACTTGGGCAGTTGTTGTTGCCATCCTGTACCTGTCCCAAAGGTGTGATGTTCGGATGTACCAATCCTGTGCAGGTGTTGTTACACGTGGTCTGCCACTGCGTGGATGATCAGCTGTCCTTCCTGTCTTCCTGTAGCGCTGTCTTAGGCGTCTCACCGTACGGACATTGCAATGTATTGCCCTGGCCACATCTGCAGTCCTCATGCCACCTTGCAGCATGCCTAAGGCACGTTCATGCAGATGAGCAGGGACCCTGGGCGTCTTTCTTTTGGTGTTTTTCAGTCAGTAGAAAGGCCTCTTTAGTGTCCTAAGTTTTAATACCTGTGACCTTAATTACCTACCGTCTGTAAGCTGTTAGTGTCTTAACGACCATTCCACAGGTGCATGTTCATTAATTGTTTATGGTTCATTGAACAAGCATGGGAAACAGTGTTTAAACCCTTTACAATGAAGATCTGTGAAGTTATTTGGATTTTTACAAATTATCTTTGAAAGACAGGGTCCTGAAAAAGGGATGTTTCTTTTTTTGCTGAGTTTATAATTTTGATGGTAATAATGCTTCTTGACGGTGTTATAAAGTGTATTTTCTTAGACCAAGTAAAGTGACACAATAGGGTCATAATGCTTCATGACAGTAAAGTGTATTTTCTACAAGTTATGTAAAATATGATGGAAAAAAATTACTGTAAAGAATTCATTACAACAACAAATGATTTAAGAAACAGACTTTCAAACGAAAGGAAACTAAGCGGGGAAAAAAAATATTTGAATAAACTTAGGAGTCATAACCAGCCATAAAATAACGCAATATATGTTACAACAGGTGTAAATATATGTGTTATAACAGTGTTATGTCCATATTATGACAGGTTAGGATAAGTTATGTCAGCTGTTATGACATATTATGACATGGTTATGACCAAGTCATAACGTGTTATGAAACTGGGTGTCAAGTAAAGTGTTACTTTTTTTTCTATACGAGACGCCTGAAGATAATTTGGATGACAAAAGCTTTCAGTTGTCCTGTCTATCACATTCTAAATATAACACATGAAACATCGGGGATATAAATACATTGACTGACTTGTTACCCTTGTCTCCACCCTTCGCCAATAAACTGTCACATTGGGCCCTGATTGCGTGCCTGCTTCCACGGCCCCTTGTGGAGACTGGAGATCCGTCTGAGTAGTGAGTGTTGTGACGGTTTTCAGATTTCTCCTTTGAGCGTCCTTGACTCTGGTAAAGACTTCAAATGACGAAAGCCTGTAACGTTCGCACATCAGCAGGGTAATGTAATGGCTTTGCTGCTGAACCCCAAGACCGAGGGGACATATTATTTATATACACGCTAGATGAATTACAGGGGGAACTGTTTTAAAGCCACTGCACCGCCATCTTGGCACTCCCCCACTGTTGTAAAACATATTTTGGAAGCTATAGAAATGCATTTATAAATGTCTACATTTGTTTTGTAACGTTTATTCTATTACAGTCACCTTAGTGCATACTTTTAAATGATATTATGTAAGCTAAACAGAAAACATTTCCCTTAAAGTATCATTTTTTGAAATTACTAATGTTACTATCACCACTACAACAACAAAATACTTAAATATATGTAATTATGTCTTTGAAACATTTAAATGAAATACTGTAGAATTCCATTAATTCCTATGAAAGACTGCTTTTCTGAGGAGTGCCAATATGGCTGATCGGTGACTTCAAAGCCTATCATTGGCCAATACATAGCAATACAGTGTTCATATATATCATTGGAAGGGACAGATATGGCTCTTTTTATTTGATTATACTTTTCCTTTCTCCTTCCCTCTTCTACTGTCTTTGAGGATTTGTTATTCGAAACCGACCATTACTAAGTCTAGGTGTCATCTCTGGGAGCTAATGTTGAGTCTCAGGCGAGGTTACTCACCAAACCAACTACTTTACACTGGAACTGTTGAATTGATTATGTACACGGAGTGTACAAAACATTAGGAACACACATGTTTTCCATGACAGACTGACCAGGTGAATCCAAGTGAAAACTATTATCGCTTATTGATGTCACCTGTTAAATCCACTTCAATCAGTGTAGATGAAGGGGAAGAGACAGGTTAAAGAAGGATTTTAAAGCCTTGAGACAATTGAGACATGGATTGTGTATGCGTGCCATTCAGAGGGTGAATGGGTAAGACAAAATATTTAAGTGCCTTTGAACGGGGTATGGTAGTAGGTGCCAGGCGCAACGGTTTGTGTATGTCAAGAACTGCAAACCTGCTGGGTTTTTCACACTCAACATTTTCTCGTGTGTATCAAGAATGGTCCACCACCCAAAGGACATCCAGCCAACTTGACACAACTGTGGGAAGCATTGGAGTCAACATGGGCCAGCTTCCCTGTGGAACACTTTTGACACCTTGTAAAGTCCATGCCAGACGAATTGAGGCTGTTCTGAGGGCAATAGGGCGTGGAACTCAATATTAGGAAGGTGTTCCTAATGTTTATACACTCAGTGTAAATCATGATTTGCTAATTTGACATGTGCCTTGAGGGATTTTACAAACTATGATACAAGAGATGTTATCCATTCACCTACAGCAGTGGTATTCAAAGCCGAGGTCGCGACTCCTCGGGCGATCTGCAATTGGGTTGCGGTTGAACTGCAGTTGGGTCGCCAATCTAATGTCCATGTACTAGTATTAATATTATTATTATTTATTTATTCATATATATTTATTTATTTATTTATTTATTATGAACACAACAAATACAAAAACAGAAATATACAAACAAGAGTACATAAACCTAACAAGACAGAGGTATTACATACCGAGATACATTTTCAATTTGTCAAAACGTTTTATTGTGCGTATTGCTTATTTGTTTTTACATTTACAGATCATTTCAAAATTATATTTAAATTATATCTTAAATCATGTGAAGAGGGGATTGTTCTCTGCCCACTTCATATAATTGATAAAGAATCTTCCATGAAAAATAAACAAATTAACAATGAAAGTTAAATCAGGGTATTACTAGTATTATTACTTAGATGTAGTTGGAAATGCATAAATCCATGTAACAATCCCTGACGATGGTTGTAACAACACTGAGTAGTAAAATCTAACCTGACGCATTACACATTTCAACATCAATGGTGAAGATACACAGAGTATACCAAACATTAGGAACACCTTCCTAATATTGAGTTGCACCCCGCCCCTTTTGCCCTCAGAACAGCCTCAATTCGTCAGGCCATGGACTCTACAAGGTGTCGAAAGCGTTCCACAGGAATGCTGGCCCATGTTGACTCCAATGCTTTCCAAAGTTTGTGTTAAATTGGTTGGCTGTCCTTTGGGTGGTGGACCATTCTTGAAAAACACGGGAAACTGTTGAGCATGAAAAACCCTACTGCGTTGCAGTTCTTGACACAAACCGGTGGGCCTTGCACCTTCCACAATAACTCGTTCAAAGGCACTTCAATATTTTGTCTTGCCCATTCACCGTCTGAATGGCCTACATACACAATCCATGTCTCAATTGTCTCAAGGCTTGAAAATCTTTCTTTAACCTGGCTCCTCCCCTTCACCTACACTGATTGAACCGGTTTTATCAAGTGACAGCAATAAGGGATCATAGCTTTCACCTGGATTCAACTGGCCATGTCATGCCATGGAAAGAGCAGGTGTTCTAAATGTTTTGTATACTCAGTATATAAACAAAGTACACTGAAAAAAAATATAAACGCAACATGTAAAGTGTTGGTCCCGTGTTTTATGAGCTGAAATAATAGATCTCAGAAAATTTCCATAGGCACAAAAAACGTATTTCTCACAAATTGGTTTATATCCCTGTTAACGAGCTTTCCTCATTTGCCAAGATATTCCATCCACCTGAACATATCAAGAAGCTGATTAAACAGCATGATCATTATTACACAGGTGTACCTTGTGCTTGGGACAATAAAAAGCCACCCTAAAATGCGCAGTTTTGTCACACAACAAAATACCACAGATGTCTCAAGTTTTGTTGGAGCGTGCAATTGGCATGCTGACTGCAGGAATATCCACCAGAGCTGTTGCCAGAGAATTTAATGTTAATTTCTCCATCATAAGCCACCCCCAACATTGTTTTAGAGAATTTTGTCAGTACATCCAACTGGCCTCACAACCACAGACCACGTGTGTGGCGTCATCTGGGCGAGTGGTTTGCTGATGTCAACGTTGTGAACAGGGTGCCCCATGGTGGTGATGGGGTTATGGTATGGGCAGGCATAAGCTGTGGACAACAAACACAATTGCATTTTATCAATGGCAATTTGAATGCACAGAGATACTGTGACAAGATCCTGAGGCCCATTTTCTTTAAAGTATCTGTGACCAACTGATGCATATCTGTATTCCCAGTCATGTGAAATCCATAGATTAGGGCCAAATTAATTTATTTCAATTGACTGATTTCTTTATATGAACTGTGAATCAGTAAAATCTTTGAAATTGGTGCATGTTTCTGTTTATATTCTTGTTCAGTATAAATAGAAAGTGTCTAAACCTTCATGGGAGGACATTCATTGTGAACTTCTTAGATAGCCGCCTCATTTTCCCCTGACCTTGCTGTCTGCCACATAAGTGACTTGGAGCAACAGCCATGAGTATATAAAAATAAATTAAATCTGTATACTTGCGAGAGATGGGCTTCAAGGCAAAATACAGATTAAAAAAAATAAATTCAACCATGCAAGTCAAAGTTTCAGTCTGACTGTATACGTCCCTTCTGCTTAAAACATGCCCTGAAAGAGGAACCCAGGGATAAGACTGATGACCGTGAATACAATATGGGCTCAGAGCCAAAAGCTTGGACTTAAAGTGGATGGCAACGAAGAATGTTGTTGTCTTAAGTGCTGAAAGTAAACCTGAGAATTCAGGAAGTCTCTAAATGACTCAAGGCACCTCTATTATTCAAAAGATAAGAGAAACAATGGAAACAAAAGAAGCTGTTACATATTGTTTGTGTGTGTATGGGGGTAGGGGGATTTAAGGGTTACTTTCCAACACTGTACATCAAAAAGGGTGCTGCATTAGGTGCATATTTGTCACCTTTTGACCTTAGTTCCTTTGTTTTGTCTTTGTTTTAGTATGGTCAGGGCGTGAGTTGGGTTGGGCAGTCTATGTTTGTTTTTCTATGTTGTATTTTGCGTTTGGCCTGGTATGGTATGGTTCTCAATCAGAGGCAGGTGTCGTTAGTTGTCTCTGATTGAGAATCATACTTAGGTAGCCTTTTCCCACCAGTGTTTCGTGGGTGATTATTTTCTGTTCTATGTTTTGTATTTCACCATTCAGGACTGTTTCGTTCTCGTTGTTTTTGTTTTGTGTTCATATAATAAATACAATATGGACACTTACCACGCTGCGCATTGGTCCTCCGATCCTTCTTACTACTCCTCCTCAGAAGAGGAGGACGAGAATCGTTACAATATTGGGAATGCGTTTTACATTTGAGCGTTATTCACTGAGTGGACCTTGACAACATGGAACACATTAAATTACTAGTAAAATGACCAGAACTGTTCCATTTTCTGTATTAGTACCTAGTACTTACATGGTCTGATATTTAAAAACCATACGAACTCATTAGGGGGAAGCCACCCTGACAACCCGAAAAGTGTAATGCAATAGTTTTTATACCCTCCAGTTCATCAAAGCAATACACATTTAATCTGATATTGTCGCAATAAAATTGCAAGCAATATATTTGAGGCACATAAATGAGTGTGAATAAAAATCATACTTAAGGTGTTAACACCACAATCCAGACAATGTTTCCTAGTCCACACACCAACACACACACAAGCACGCACACACACAGAAGCAGGCACGCACGCACATGCACACACACAAGCACGCACACACACAGAAGCAGGCACGCACGCACATGCACACACACTAGCACGCACACACACAGAAGCAGGCACGCACGCACATGCACACACATTCACGCAATCCACACACATCCAGTCAAATACTTTCTAGCAGACACTATTCCAATCGTTGGCTGAGCTATCTAAAAGCAATAGCGATTGCATGAAACCTCAATTGAGATTGACTAGGATAAGTAGCAGATTCCTTCAATCACGATCTGCTTGATGATACAGCTGTGGGGTCCCACTTAAGAGCAGTTACCACTGACAAGATTAGGCCAGTAAAAAGAGCCTCCAATCAATGCACATTAATCCCGTACTCTACACAACATGAATAGTCAACACAACATATCAAAGTCATTTGTTTTAGGAAGGATGCCTATTGTTTATTTATTTTTTTTTAAGAATGGGATTTGTTTGGATATCTGATAATCATTTTTTTTTTTATCGTCCATTTGTAATTTGTATCTTAATCTCACAGCAGAGTTTGTCTGATATAATATAATGGGTAGAATGGGTAGCCTAATACAGTAGTCTTCAATCACAGCTTCCACCGTTGTAAAACGTATGGTCCTCCACGTATTGTCAACCATTAATTCTTGACTGTGTGAGTGATGCCTTTGGTAGCCATGGAAACCTGATTCACCGAAACATGATTCACCCCCGCCTCTCTCTCCCCGGCCAGTCCTCCTCTCTCCATCCACTGAAAAGCTCTTAACTTTGCGCATGTACGGCCAAACTGAACATTGCATCGACTCCAAGATGGCGTTAACACGTCTGGCTTGCATTCTGGTCCTGCTCTCAACTCACTGTAAGTAAATGCATGAGGACCACGCTTGATTTCCCTAGCTCAGATACATTCTGGACGTGACATTCGCTATTGTTATTCAGAATTAGCTACTTTGACATTTTCGAGCTACAATGTGTTCTGCGTTAGGATATAACCTAAGTGATTCTTCCTGACCTAACTAAACTCAGCAAACTAGCTATAGTCAACCAGCTATCTTGTTATTCATGGATGATGTTCTGATTAAATGGAGATATATTAATGTATAAAGGAAGCAATCGAAGACCAGAAGTAGGAAATCGTTTGGTAACGCACGAGACTCAAGCGTTGGAATGTTTGATCCGTCGCGAGCCTGACAGTGCACCGTTATCTGTATGGCATTTGGAGGCATGTCAAGCTTCTCGAACTCTTCAGAGATAGAAAGCCCCGAAAACTGCTCTACATACAGTTAGTTTTCGATAGCGCATGTTTATTTGCTACAAACTTTACATTATGAAATATCAAGAAGATATAAAATGTATACATTATTTTCGAGGCGTGTTGTTTCAACGGGACGAGTCGAGTCCCTTTTGTCCGTCTTACTTTCAAAAGTTGTCAACTATCAATTCAACTTTAAATGTGTTATTGTGTTGAATAAATACGTATTTGATAGTAACATAGGTTTTCTCAAACGTTTTTTTTAACGTGTTTGAATTGTGGTTGATAAAAGTTCAGACTGGCAATATTCAGTGATGCGAGATAGCGTTTTTCCCATTCGGGAATAAAGACAGTCAGCGGGAGGAGCCTGCTTGAAAGCAGCATGCAGCGCGCTTTGCAAGCGTTGAGAACTCATTGAAGATCGGTTCTAAAACGGTGATTTGTAACTTTTTATTAGCCATCTCAGATCAAGCGATTTGTCTCTGCACCTGGCCAAATTGTGGCGTTTTTTCATGTTTTGATTGGGCTATGTTTCTGAAAGGGTATGATGCAATTTGTTCCGGAAAAGTGTTCCCACGTGTTTTAGACAGCTCATGCATGGTCAGATCCTCCTCGGAAAGAACGTTTAATCATTATGTTGACATTTTAGAATTACGTTTGTATCAACTTTCACAACGGTTGTCATTGATGCTTAATGAAACAAAATAGAACTCAGATTAAGAAAAAATGTAACCAAAACATTTAGAATTGTTCCCAAATGGCTCCTAATAGCCTGTAGCAGGTGTTATAGTATAGCCTATGTCAAATTGATATTGTGTGTATTGTAATAAGAAGTATAATCACTAAAGTTAATGATAACTAAATTAAGGCTACTCGCATACACAATATGTAAGACTAGATCATAGCAGGATGCTATTAAACAGCACCACATGTGATGGACTGGTGGTGCTCATTTGCTTTGAGCAAGGGCTTGACTTAACTGTTTTCCTGGTGTTCTTTAAGCCTGGTTGAACCCTTCATGACGACAGACACACACAAGAAAGAGGGGAGGGGGGGGGGGGGCAGACCTCATTGTGCCTTCAGCCCCTCTGATCATCCAAGTGTGTGGATTGGCTTAATTCTATGTGGATTTAATTAGGAATAGCAAGAAGGCTGCTTCCTAATATGTTGCTGATGTCTTTTTCTGTTGCTCTGGATTTAGGCCTACTGACAATCTGATTTAGTGTGCTTTAAGTGGTGTATGATTTTACAGCTTATCCAGTTGTTATTGTCTGCAGGCTATATAGTAAGAGCCGGTTGACCCTGATTGTTGTTGGAAATACTGTTTACCACAACATAATTAAACATTTCTGAGGAAAACAACTTTAATCAGCTTTGTACATTTAAACACTTTTTAATTTATTTTTGTTGCTTGAATCTAAAATTAATTAGATCTCTTGCTATGCATATTCTTTCATTTGTTTTAGGCTAACTCATCATTGGCTTGTTTGTTCATTGTCAAAGAACTGTTTTGAACTCATGTCATAGTTTACATTTATTTTGAATAGTTATAAGAAATGTAGCTATTGTGTATGTATCCATTACATATCTTAGAGAACAGGCTGATATTTCGCTGTTGGATTTACATAAGTTCTTTTACATCAAATTTCCTAAGAAAGGTGTAAGTACTCAGGAACGCATTTTGCCTGAGTACTCCTGCCAATACTTAGAAGTGCCAAGATATGTGGGAGCTGAACAATGCTCTAAGTAGAAAAGTGCCAAGCCAATATAAACGTAGATCTTTCCTTGATAGGCATAGAAAAAGCGCCTGGGCAAAACAACCCTTTAGGTCCAGTCACTCCTATTTGAAGTTCGAGAATGATTGTTTTCTAAAATGCAAGTTTGTACATTGATTGCAATAAAACATGTTTCCAGTCGGAATAAATGTGAAAGAAACATGCATTACAATCTACCATGTATTTCTTAAAAGCATGGTTGTGGCAAATGTTATTTCAGACTTGATAAATGACCTTTTAGCAAATAAGTGGCTACTCGTGGAGGCTTGGCCAACTGAAATGATTGACTCTGGTCTAGTTCTTTTTTTTGCTCTATGGCAGCTCACAGTAAGTCTGCTTAAGCCTTATGCCTCTTTGGGTGAGAAGAGAAGTTCCTTATTTGAGGAGATAATGTAAGTAAAGAAAAGAAAACACACACACACACACACACACACACACACACAATGAAGGATAAGACGTCTGTCTTCTTTGAATTAAGGCGTCCGAGTGCTTTCCAGCCAAAACAGTTCGGAACAGTTTGTGTGTATACTATGATGACATTTTGTGATGTTTTGGACTTTGGCAATGTTTTTTTCGGCTGTTTGGGCACACAACATTTTTTCTCGAGGCAAACCGAAGACAGTAGCCGAAGATGGTAGCCAAAGTCTCCGCCCCCCTCGCCGGTGATTGGTCAAAAGTAGGGATAATTCAATGAATTGCCTGTTGTCATTCAACGAGAGACGACTCGTCCTTATGCACATTTTTTCACTTGAGAAATACTGCACCAGACATCCTAGTCAGATGCAAAATTGCACTACAATTTTTTTAATTTAACCAGGCAAGTCAGTTAAGAACAAACTCTTATTTACAACGAAGGCCTACCCCTGCCGACGCTGGGCAAATTGTTCGCCGCCCTATGGGACTCCCAATCACGGCCGGATGTGATGCAGCCTGGATTCGAACCAGATACTGCAGTGAGATGCAGTGTCTTAGACCACTGCGTCACTCAGGAGCCCTTAGATCTCTTCAAAACCGTTAACTCAAGAAATCTGTCATTCATTTTATCTTAGATTAATTCGGACTATTTTTATGCTTTTTTTCTTTTCAAGCGAAGGTATTTTAAGGGAGTATGCGAGCGCACCCGTTCGGTTCTGCTAGCTGAGCCCGGCTAGGCGCCACCCGAACTGAAGCATGCTGACGACTTTAAGCACTACAAGCATCCATTTAAACAAGTGCCAGATGACAGGTGCTTTCTTCATTGTCTGAAATGTGTGGCATTACTGGGGTAGGCAGGAGTTAGTGAGCCCCAGGGAAAGTGCTGCTAGTGCTTCCCCCAGGAGGTGCTTGTTATCAGGTGCTTCCCTTCCCACCCACAGCTTGTGAGCAAATGTTTGGAGCACTCCCTAAATGGCATGCTGGACCCTTCCCGGCGAGTCACATCCAGCTTGATATTTTAGTGGAGAGACAGTAAATGGCCGGGAAAAAGGGAATAGCACGCTCTGAGAGGAGTTGCTGCCCACTCAGCGCTTGTTTGTTTAAAGAGTTAAGAGTTATTCCCAACAGACAGAGGTTGTGTGAGAATGGTAGACCCACTGTCCGTTTAAACTAGCACGGTATCCATTTCCTGTAATAAGGCTTGCAGCTCTAGCCTACATTTCTATTTTGCAAGTAAAGCTGTTTACAGTTGACCTATTCTTGGGTTAGGTTTTGACAACAATCTGAAATGTAATTTTGAATTATGTGATGTGCACGAAACATGCAGATTAATTTCAGCATTTAGAAGTTACACTCAAGTTGGAGCTAATCCATGGACAACAACAAGATGATAACTGCGCTACAAAGGTCTATGCGTGGGATAAAAGGCAGCGCAGCAAATACCTCCTACATTGGAATGGCCTGAAACAGCTGAGCAGGAGTGGGTGGAGGTGTTTGGTGTGAATGCATGGGTGACCAGAAATATCTGTGGCGTCCCTCCCAAACCTCAGACGCCGTATGTTAGCACATATGGCATTCTGAATCAAAAGCATACGTAGGGGGGGAAAAAACATTCTAATGTACAGTGAATTACAATACCCCTCCCACTCAACAACAACGTCAGCAAGACAAAAGAGCTGATCGTGGACTACAGGAAACGGCGGGCCGAGCATGCTCCCCATCCACATCAACAGGACTGTAGTGGAGCAGGTTGAGAGCTTCAAGTTCCTCTGAGTCCACATCCCTAAGGAATTAACATGGTCCACACACACCAACACAGTCGTGAAGAAGGCACGACAATGCCTCTTTCCCCCTCAGGAGGCTGAAAAGATTAGTCATGGAACCTCAGATCCTCAAAAAGTTCAACAGCTGCACCATTGAGAGCATCTTGACTGGCTGCATCACCGCTTGGTACGGCAACTGCTTGGCATCCTACCGCAAGGCGCTACAGAGGGTGGTGTGTACAGCCCAGTACATCACTGGGTCCGAACTCCCTGCCATTCAGGACCTCTATACCAGGTGGTGTCAGATGAAGGCCCTAAAAAATGTTAAATACTCCAGCCACCCAAGTCATAGACTGATCCTCTTGCTACTGCAAGGCAAGTGGTACAAATCCATAAAATCTGGAACCTACAGGACCCTGAACAGCTTCTAGCGCCAAGCCGTAAGACTACTAAATAGTTAACCAAATAGCTACCCGGACAATATGCATGGACCCCCCCCCCCCCCCCCCCCCCTTTGCACTAACTCTTTTGACTCATCACATACGACGCTGCTGCTACTGTTTATTATCTATCCTGTTGCCTAGTCACTTTATCCCTACCTATATGTACATATCTACTTCAATTACCCTGTACCCCTGCACATCGACTCGGTACTGGTACCTGTGTATATAGCCAAGTTATTGTTTCTCATTGTGTATTTATTCCTCGTATTCTTCTCTTTCTATTATTTCTTTGAAAATGTCTCTCTTTATTGTTGGGAAGGGCCTGTAAGTAAGCATTTCAGTGTTATTCTACACCTGTTGTTTACGAAGCAAGCATGTGACAAATACAATTAGATTTGATTGACCTGTTTTGTTAAGAGATAGAATGAAACCCCTGCGGATAAATTGGGCTTAATGAAAATGAAAGGGGAGTTAACTAAGAAAGAAAGCATAACAGTTGTGTTAGCTGAAGGAGTTACACATAAAAGCTGGATAAAAAAATGGAATGGTCTTTCATGAGATACAAATCCACATGAACTTCACACAAAGAGCTTGAAAGGTTATTGAAGTCGGCTCTATCATGCTTTAAATCAAAAATCTCCTCTTGGTAAGTAGTGGCAGATGCTGAGGGGAAAGTTGAAAATGACATGCTTACTGTGCGCTCCAGGAATGGCAAGCATGTACATTCTTCACATGTCAATAAGACTATCATGTGGAAGAAGCGCTGATAAAAAGAACAGGCCTAGTGCCTGGCTGTATAAGCTGAAAGTACTGGCCAAACCCCACCATAAAATATATATATATATATATATATATATTTATGGTGGGGTTTGGCCAGTACTTCAGCTTATACAGCCATATATATACAGTACCAGTCAACAGTTTGGACACACCTACTTATTCAAGGGTTTTTCTTTATTTTTACTATTTTCTACCTTGTGTGCCAAGAGTGTGTAAAGCTGTCATCAAGGTAAAGGGTGGCTACTTTGAAGAATCTCAAATATAAAATATATTTAGATTTGTTTAGCACTTTTTTTGGTTTCTACATGATTCCATATGTGTTATTTCATATTTTTTTTATGTCTTCACTATTATTCTACAATGTAGAAAATAGTAAAAATAAAGACAAATCCTTGAATTAGTAGGTGTGTACAAACTTGACTGGTACTGTAGGCCTCAATGTAGTTTCATGGAATTTCTCTTTCTTGCACTTTTGTCTGTCGTGAGATATGTCAACATTACGTCTGGAAGAGATATGTCCCCTTGTCAATAGCAGGCTGTTTGATTTACTAAGACATTATTATGTTTATTCTGTGTCTGCGGGATAATCTTTGAAATTCTCTTCAATCGGCTGTCTGAGCAGTGCATGGCTGATTTCCTGTTTGGGCTATCTGTGGTCGCATGATCCCTAGGGGAGGAAGCACCAGAGGATTTTGTTCAGTCACTGGATTCAGATAGAGCCAGCACATCAACAGGTCAGGAGGAACCGCCATTGATCACACAATGGGATGCTGTCAAATTGGTGAAATTATTACAGAATAATTGATGACAGTGCACAGATAATGAAGTGAATGCTGCTGAAGAACTGCCTGTCTGAAAAGGCAAGGGAAGGCTGAGCTACATGCTGGGAGTCATAGCCAGATAATCGCTTTGGATTCCTCCTCTATTTACCATACTGTCACAAAGGCAATTACTCTCTCTATAAATAGCCAGATGCCAGAATCATGAGACACCCTCAGGTGTTTGAACACTGTTTATTCCAAAGCATTGGGCTTGTAATCAAGCAACTCTAAATATATGATTCAACTTGAAACATATGCATAGTGCTGACATCTAAACCATAATAAAACTACTATAGAAACTATTGGCATTATCAGACAAAATTGAAGATTTTGAAAATCATTTTCTCCTAATTGTTTCTCCTCTTCAAAATTGGAGAATAGATTTGAATCATATTAGAAATTCCACTTGACCAAAAAAATAATTTATCAAAGACACATTGACGACAACTGGCTAGCTTCAGCGCCATCATCACTGCTTTTCTACCCTCCTGAAAATGCAATGTGTCTCTTTCAGAGAGAGCGGTGTTAGGCCCCCCAAAACAAGTCTATCACCAACAGCCAAGCTGACAGGCAAAACACTCTCCTTCCTGTGAATTGCAGGTGTGACGACGACTCCAATCCCTTAGAGCAGTGTCCTTAAGTGTCTTCTATGAAGGGCATACGACACCAGAATTGTAATAAAAAAAAGACATTCCAATAATTGTGTTGACCGTAACTAATCCACGCTGAGGCGTTCTCTTGATGTAGTGCCTTACCCAAAAAGGTCAGTGTGCAAGAGCCATGGTTGTACGGCCTCCAGGGAGGGATGTGCAATTCTTGTGTTCATCCAAAGGGAGTGTTGGGAGTTTACTGTGACTTCTCTTTATGTTTATATCCAAGGTAATTGGCCCAGATGCTTTATCCACCCAGTGACACATTTGCCACAAATTATTCATCATCAGGGAGAAATCCTTCTTTACGACCATCTCAAGCTCAGGAAATGTACAGTAGTCTACTGCAGACTACCATGCCATCGCAAATGAGATTTTTGATCAGATAACGCTTTGGTCCATCAAAGTTTGGTATTACACAGTTTTAGTAATTTTGTCCCAAGGTTCTTATTCACAGGGCTCGACATTCAGGTACAGGCCAGTGGCAACTGGCATACAGACAGTGGCAAGTCAAATTCAAAGATTTGTAACCTTTTTAAGCACTTAATTCTAATTCAATTACCACATTTCTATGAATTGTTGTCATAGACTATAGGAAAAAAACTCTCAAAAATGTATGCAAAAAAGTATGCATTACCACTAGGGTTGCAAAGGGTCAGAAACTTTCAGGGAAATGTTCTATGGGAAGTTAAGCCCCAGAATTTGGGGAATTTTGCTTAAATTCATTAAAAAAAGTTAGCTTATAACAGTGACCCTTTTTTTGTAGGATACACAAGGCAATTCTAGGTCTTGTGGCATATTTTGGTTAAACTATCCCCAATTCAATGGAATTGCAACGCTCTGCATGCACAGTGCATTCTTCCATCACATGTGCAGTGATCTCTGTAGTGCACAGCTGATTCTCAAGATCTTGTACACTAATGAGATGCTATTGAGCCCACACTACTACACTGTCTGAGCCAAGGACAATATGCTTTCTGGTAAGTTTTGATTACAATACTGGGTGGGGTGAATATATTTTATATGACATGCATGATTTTTTGTTAACTAGTAAATAATAGCCTACAGCAAAGTGTGTTTAAATAATTTCTAACTTGTTAACAATTTCTGATAGTGTTTGCTACCATGTGGGTTTTAATTTGCTTGAGCCTGCTAACTGAGGGGTGTTAATTCACCAGTTTCCAAACATGTTTCACTTTAAAACATTTATTTTACAAAGTAGTTGTTTAATCTAACTACTTTACTATTAATCTGTACATGGAAGTGTATATTCTTACTCGTTTATTTTCTAATCTTTACAGGAAAATTCCACGGTGTGGATGTGTGGAGACATTTCACTGCAGCTAATGTAGAAGGAAAAGCTGTGTACATTTGCAAATACTGTGCCAAATCACATGTGAAGAATGCAACAACGATGCAGAATCATCTGGCCGAGTGCATAAAGTTCCCTTAGCACTCACAACAAGCAACCACTGACAAATGTCCCTCTAGTTCTTTTCGAGGTGAAAATGATGAATCAGACACCTTATCGATAGCAACAGCTGATGGTCCTCGTAGAATCAGATGTTTTTTTTTTACTCAATGGAGGAACGTAGTCAGAAATGCTGATGAATGTTTTGCTCAAGCTGTGTATGCAACAGGTTCACCTCTGATGCTCACAGGCAATGTGAGTTGGAAGAGATTTGTGAATGTTCTTTGCACAGCATACACCCCTCCAACCAGACATGCTTAATCTACTCATTTGCTGGATGCAGAGTTCAACAAAGTTCAAGTGAAGGACAAGCAAATCATAGAGAAAGCAGACTGTATTGCAATCATCTCTGATGGGTGGTTGAATGTTCTTGGGCAAGGAATAATTAACTACATAATCTCCACCCCTCAATCAGTATTCTACAAGAGCACAGACACGGGACAACAGACACACCGGTTTCTACATTGCAGATGAGCTGAAGGCAGCAATCAATGACCTTGGACCACAGAAGGTATTTGCACTGGTGACAGACAATGCTGCAAACACCCATTGGCTGTGCTGCTCATGCATTGAATCTGCTCCTCAAGGACATCATGGCACTGAAAAAAATGGATCCACTCTAAAAAAGAGAGCCAAGGAAATGGTTATGTGTGTGAAGGGTCATCAACTTAGAGCCGCAATCTACCTCAGAGGAAACTACAGTTCCGAAATGCGTCAAAAAGCTGGAGTCTTCTGCCTGAAGCCCATACACACCGCAGTGTACACGTTGGACCCCAAGCATGCTGGCAAGAGCATCCTGTCTGCTGCAGAGATCAACAAGGCCTATGGTGTCATCACTACGGTGTCTCGCCACGTTGGCCTGGATGAGAGCAAGGTTCTTGGCAGTTTGGCGAAGTACACTTCCAAGCAAGGGCTTTGGGATTGAGATGCAATATGGCAGTCGTGCCAACATATCTCATCAGCCACCTGGTGGAAGGGACTTTGTGGATCTGAGGCCCTTTCCCCTGTTGCCTCCATCATCCTCCAAATCCCACCAACATCATCCGCCTCAGAGCTGTCTGATTTTCAAAGTAGGCAATTACATCATAACTGAATTGCGCATTGCACATATTCAACCAACAGATTGAACTTTTTAAATACCTGGTTTGCATTCCCATTCTTGCCTTACCATTTACTGGTAGAGATCATAACTCCATGCAACAACCAGCTGTTTCAGATCTGCATGCTCTCTCTGCCCGACAGATATAGGCCTACTATATGTGTACGGCGTGCTGGTGAATAAATAACCGACAAAAACAAAATAACAGCTTTGGGAATCTGTTTTTTTTAATCAATTATATAGCCTAGATTAAAAATAGCATTATTACCATATTGTTTTTACTGGCCCAAGTGGGCCACTGATTGGCCCAGAGAGTTTCCAAAATCTCCCCGGGCCAGTGGGCAGCCCTGTATATCGAGCCCTGTATTTGGGCAGCTGATAGGTAGGCCTACAACTACAGTACAGTTTCCAATTGAATATGGATGCGTTCGTAAATTCACTCTGGTTGTCTCAGACTCTCGTCTGAGTGTGCCAGAGTTCAGAATAACTGATGAATTTACGAACCCTCAACACCCGTTGAATATGGCCAGTGTCAGTTAACGTCAGCAAAAAAGCATACTTCAATTGTTGCCAGCAGCACGGTTACAGTCACCAATGATCTGGATAACATGAAAACACATAAAATAGTGATAACATAAAATGGTCAGAGGGAGATTTTACTCTCATTTGTGTCTGGAAGTAGCTAGCCAACGTTAGCCAGTTGGCTTGACGACCGTTGTGAGCCCAGAACGCTCTGAACGCTCAGAGAGCGAAACGCTCTGAATTTACGAACTGACAATCTGGCAACTCTCTGAATTTACGAGCGCACTCTGAGCACACTCTGGCACTCCAGATTGAATTTACAAACACACACTATATTTCACATTATAAACTGGGTGGTTCGAGCCCTGAATGCTGATTGGCTGACAGCCATGGTTTATCAGACCATATACCACGGGTATGACAAAACATGTATTTTTACTGCTCTAATTACATTGGTAACCAGTTTATAATAGCAATAAGGCACCTCGGGGGTTTGTGATATATGGCCAATATACCACGGCTAAGGGCTGTGTCCTAGCACTCCGCGACGCTTCGTGCATAAGAACAGCCCTTAGCCGTGGTATATTGGCCATATACCACACCTCCTCGGGCCTTATTGCTTAAATAATGCCTATATCCATTAAATGTTAAAATGATGGTGAATAGGCGACAGAGAACAGACAAAGCTACAAGCAAATATTAATGATTTGTGTTAAACAAAGGAAGGCCTTATTAGAATCAATAGCCTTTTTTTTACTGTTGAAAATCCACCATTAGCATCTGACTTGCAATGTTAATTTAGCTGACTGGTCAGATAGTGTTGGAAGATTGTAACCAGACCATATGGTGTCCGGGCATTAGGGCTAACACTTAGGGGCTACAGTATTAACTGGTAAAAAGGATGATTTGATGCGGCAGAGATGGCGCAGTGTAACTCAGCAAGTATGACCTCAGTAATTACTTTGTCCTATACTCTTTATATTAGAGTATGCTATTTACCTAGTACTTACTTAGAAATTACATGGTGAAATTGTAATAAATAATCAATAATAGCTTAATAACTTTGTTTGGTTTATTTGGGATTAATTGAAAAAAGCACCAGCATTTGGACCCAGGTAATAGTGTTTTGAAGTATTGCTTTATTTGAATTAAGGACCGAAAAGTATTAATTGTCATCACATAATTTCATTAGTACCTACCAGGTAAATATAGACAGAAACAGGACTGTAAGTATAGCCAGTAATAATATCTTCACGATGGCTTTCACCTGACGTAGTCTGGAGCACATCCATTAAAAGCTCATCAGTTAAGTGGGGAAAAAAGCCTGAGAAAAGTGTTCGGACACAGTATATATACAGTGAATACTTAATGAGCACTGAAATTTTTGATTTCCAGCTCCATTAATGGCATTTTCTAATCCTGTCAGAATGTATCACAGGGACGTAGGCGACCCATGTTTTCAGGTTTGCCATGAGTTGTGCATGAGAACACGGTAGAAGCCCAGATACAGTATGCACACAGTACAGCTGCCACACGTGTGTGAGTGCATACCTTGGGTAAGTAAGTGCCTGAGATATTTGTCGACATGCCAGAAATTGTTGACGAGTTTGTACCATGGTGGCCCTCGACTGAGCTCCGGTAGAGGGTGTATATTCTGTAGTATTTGCCTGTCAACCATGTTACAGCAAGCTATACAAAAATAATAACAATTTGGGTCATTTTCATTGTGACAGAGCTTTGGCTGACATTTGTCATGGCTGTAACCGGATGCTGGACAAGGCCGCAGCCTCAGAGCTGGAGAAAGAGGGTTTAATCAGTCATGTGTGAAGCTTGCTTAAGAGTCCATTTTAGTAGCAGAGCTTATATGGGCTGATAAGGGTGCTTGCCTGAACTGGTGACGTTGGCAAGTTTAAAAAAAAAGACCAACGCATGGAAGTGCACAGTCATTAGGATACATTTTCATAAACACTGCTGCATCAGCCAGGGATGAGGAGGGGAAAGAAAAAGCAAATAGGAGTGAAGAAAGTAGACAACTGTCGTCAAATGTGTCACATTTAGCTCAGGCATTTCCCGATTTCTAAAGCAAGAAGTTTGTAATTCAACTAAATTGTTCTAATGTGAAATGCAACGGAGACATCCCAAAATGACCACGCAAACTCATCTGCCATTTCCTCCTGGTAGTCGCACTTCCCAAGTTGAACATGTTTACACAATGGTCCTGATCAATGCTTACAAGATTACCTTAAAAGGAGCCACCAAGACCTTGGAAGGGTTTTACACAGGCAGAATAATCAGACAGTATTATTGGAGGGGATTATGTAGCTTAAAAGAGATCCTCACAACGTGGAAAGTTACCACAACAAAGATACTGGTACATTCACCATAGATAGCCATGTAGGTTGGACACGAGAAGAGTAACGCTGGAAGGAATTCAAGACCACTAGATGAACGGCTGAGATATAGAAATGACGACTTCTTGTGAGCAAAGCAACATGGGAGGTGAGACAAAAAACAGATTCAATTTGTCCCTCTTAAAACCCCCTTTTTTCCTTTGTTTGTTGAAGCGCGAAGGCCCCCAAACTTTCCCCTTAACCTATTTGTTGTTGTATGTGTCGAATTGCTACGCTTTATCGTGGCCAGGTCGCAGTTGCAAATGAGAACTTGTTCTCAACTAGCCTACCTGGTGAAATAAATAAAAAATAAAAAAAAAAAAAAAAATCCCAATAGAAGCAACAATAATGCTTTTGAAGTCAGTATTACAATAGATTGTGATATAAAATGGCATGTTTTCTAGTTCTTCTCCACTGGAATAATATCCCTTTCTAAAATCAATGCTCTATATCATTGATTGATTATAAGACCCTCTATGCACGAATGCACATTTCACACACAGTCACAATTATCTGCAAGCTGTACAGGATCATTCTGTCATATCCTCCCCATTTCCTTATAGTCTCTGCATGGATTAAAGCTAAGATTTTTATAGAACTTCAGATTCGTCCATCCACCCACTGGTCTCAATTGCAGACTTTAGTTGCCCTGAATCCCTGACACAGAAAATTGTGTTGTGACTTGTCAGACCCATGTTGAGTCAGTCTGCAGGCCTATATAGGCTTATTAAATCCCAAAATGTCATCAGTTGTGAGATTGTTATTGGTTGAAATAACACCCCTCACTGTACAAACCCCGATCTTCAAACAAAGACTTCCTGCATTGCAAGGTAGCATATTGATAACAAACCATGAAATTAAATACTTTTGAGAGATATATCCTGACAGTCCTGTAAAATCAGATGAACGTACTATGACCCTGATGGAACATCTGGTCAACCTGCACCAATAGAGTTAAGACACTGAGCTGATAGCAGTAATAGAGAAAGAAAAAAGTTGAACGTCGTCAGGGGCTTGACCAGTGTTCTTCATTTCCAGTATGCACTGCTGGTATGATGAAGACGTGACTTATAGTCTTTCCCGAAAGAACAATGCGAGCACAGCTGTGCGTCTCTTGAAATATTCAACACATAAAACAGCAGAGAGAAGGACTAGAGCACACACATCATTTATTGATTGAATAAATAAGAACGGTAGAAAACACAAGAACAAAAGCTTTTTACGCAGGACGAGTTATGTTAGCGCTCACGCGGGGCCTTAAAAAGTGTGTCTGTTGGATGAGAAGAGGAAAAACAAAAGTTTCTCGCCCCCCAAAAAGTTGAACCGCAGCTTCCTCAGACCCATCCATTCTGTCTGTATCCGGTTTGAGCCACAATAAGGATCTTATGGGTTTGTGCATTTTCACCACACTTTCAGAGGGAATCTACAGTATATCTCCCGGCTGACGAGTCCCTTTTAAACAGCCTCCTGCTCAGTGTAATTAATTCCCCGCACTGACGGTCATTCATGCGGAACTGGCCAACCATGCAGTTTTATTTCAGATCATCAACACTCAGGATCATCCCTCATATGTCCGTGGGCAGCATCCCTTTGGTTTCTGGGAGATTGTTAGTGCAATGTTTTGAGACCGACCTCCGTTGTGCTGGGAATGACAGAGCTTGGAAGGCCTCGTGGAAGGCCTCGTGGAAGGCCTTGTGATTAAGCATATATCTACAGGAGGCCCCAGATTTGAGCAATGAAGGTAGTGTAGAGTACTGTATGTACAGTAGGTTAAACATACTGATACCCACTCAATTTGACTGTTTTCCCCTCAGTTTAGCTGGGCGCTTGACTAGAGATCAGGCAGCAGTTGGCCAATCAGTTGGAGACATCACTTATCGGCAGTGAGGCTACTGTAATTGCAGGTGCAAAGAGTCCATCATAATCTGGACATTCAAATCAAATACAATTTTAATTGTCACATGCTTCGTAAACAACAGGTGTAGACTAACAGGTAAATGCTTACTACGGGCCCTTCCCAACAATGCATAATACAATATACAAATAAATAATCATATTTGAAAGAATAAATAAAAATAATACTCAGAGCAATATGCAGACCAGTGACACTCTCCAGTAATTGATATTCTCAATTACTGGGGATATTCTCAGTGTGACTAATGAGCTTGACCTTAATTATTTCCCATTAAAGGGCAATTTTTTCCCCCCTCTCGGTTAGCTGAGTCATGCTACAATTACTCAGCTAGTACTGTAATAATAGGTTAAACTGTATCATTAAAGTGTATCTGCAAAGGAATTCTCCATTGCATGAGACACAGAAGATGAGAACAAGCATAGCAAGAAACCCTCAGACAGGTGATTGCTCTCATTTGTTGGGAGTTTGGGCTATGAACACACCTCAGCAGTGCACTGCACATCTGTATAGTGAATAAATAATGAGGATTACCTGCGGGTTTAGAAAGGTCCAGATATTTTTTGTGACTCTGTCTTGACATGTAAACACTGCTTAATCTGCCAACTATATCATTCAGTCTTTCAGAGCTTCAGGGAAAGGCATACTGTTTATTTAAAGAAGTCCCTGCCAGGCAACTGTGCCAGAATTTCACGTTTGTATGCGACTTTAATCTTGATGTTTCCCCCTTTTTCCTCCGTTACGTTTGAGGCTAAACATAAAGGAGGGCTACTGACGGTGGAGCACTTTTGTTTATCAAACAGAACACCACAGAGGACTTACGTTTGATGTAAGCAAAGACCTGGCAGGTGACAAAGGTCAACAGCTGTCCTCTATTCTTGCCATGAAAGCACTTCCGTGGCTGACCATTGTGTCCCAACATCCAGGTTGCATTGCAACATTGTACAGTATGTCTTACTTCCTGTAACGGCATGCGAGTGACTGCATTTCTAGCGTTAAAGCCAGCCATGGAATGGGGGGCACGGAGCGCTCAGCGGTTTTGCTATGCAGCCCGTTTATCCGGCATTCCCCATAGAAACCTGTGGGGAATTCCTCCCGAGCAGGTGATGGAAACGGGTATTGTAGGGAAGGTCAGTGGTAACATTCCCTGTCCTGCTCCTCAGACGGCCTATGCTAACTATTTCAGTCTGGAGTATGCCTTTGTGTTGTTCTGAAGGACTGCTCACTGGGTCAGTCGCTGGGATTGCTCACCGGGGAATTGCGCACTTTGAAGTCTCAAGTCTTTTTTTGTTATATGAGAGAATTGTGTTAGTGTCTAGTCTGGAAATGGTTCTGAAATAGTCTTGATTGATTAAGTTATGTACCTTATGCTGTGGAACTTGGGAGACTTTAGAGTTTGGAGAGTGGGTGGTAAGAACGCTTTTTCCACCAGAAAAGTCAGAACACAGTAATTCTGGGACGTCAATTTGGGCTGTCCCTGAAAAAATAAAAACACTTAATCGACAGAGTCATCTGTTCTTTCGACCAATCAATTGGTCAAAATGTTTAAATGTGCATTTTTCCATATACTGTATAAACACACCCTATATGTAGGCTACTGAGCTTGTCTGATGCTTTAAGCACTGCATTCAAAAAATGAAGACACAAATGACTAAAGAGGGAGCCAGAGATAAATATAGCCTAAGCAGAAGAAGAAAAAAAAACTGTTCCTGATCCTCTTCCTCCCACTTTCCACTGCTGCTGGTCTTTGCAGATTGTTCCATTACTCTCCTGAAGTCGCTGGTAATAGGCTATGCCAGTGGTCGGCAACCTTTTCCATTTGGAGTGCCAAGTAATCTACACACACTACCTCATAATGACGAAGCCAAAACAGTTTTTTAAAAACATTTTTGCAAATGTATTAAAAATAAAAAAACAGATACCTTGTTTACATAAGTATTCAGACCCTTTACTATGAGACTCGAAATTGAGCTCAGGTTCATCCTGTTTCCATTGGTCATCTTTGAGCTGTTTCTACAACTTGATTGGAGTCCACCTGTGGTAAATTCAATTCATTGGACATGATTTGGAAAGGCACACACCTGTCTATATAAGGTCACACAGTTGACAGTGCATGTCAGAGCAAAAACCAAGCCCAGAGGTTGAAGGAATTGTCTGTAGAGTTCCAAGACCGGATTGTTTCGAGGGAAAATATTGGGGAGGGGTACCAAAAAATGCCTGCAGCATTGAAGGTCCCCAAGAACACAGTGGCCTCCATCATTCTTAAGTGGAAGAAGTTTGGAACCACCAAGACTCTACCTAGGGCTGGCTGCTCAGCCAAACTGAGCAATCGGGGGAGAAGGGCCTTGGTCAGGGAGGTGAACAAGAACCCGATGGTCACTCTGACAGAGCTCCAGAGTTTCTCTGTGGAGATTGGAGAACCTTCTAGAAGGACAACCATCTCTGCAGCACTCTACCAATCAGGCCTTTATGGTAGAGCGGCCAGACGGAGACCTCTCCTCAGTAAAAGGCACATGACAGCCCTATTGAATTTTCCCCAAAGGCACCCAAAGGACTTGCACACCATGAGAAACAATTTTCTCTGGTCTGATGAAACCAAGATTGAACTCTTTAGCCTGAATGCCAAGCGTCACATTTGGAGGAAACCTGACACTATCCCTAAGGTGAAGCATGGCGGTGGCAGCATCATGCTGTGGGGATGTTTTTCAGCGGCAGGGACTGGGAGACTAATCAGGGTCGAGTGAAAGATGAACAGAGCGAAGTACAGAGACATCCTCAATTAAAAACCTGCTCCAGAGCACCCAGGACAACAGACTGAGGTTAAAGGCTCATCTTCCAACAGGACAACGATCCTAAGCACACAGGCAAGACAACGTAAGAGAGGCTTCGGGACAAGTCTCTGAATGTCCTTAGGTGGCCTAGCCAGAGCCTGGACTTGAACCTGATCGAACATCTCTGGATAGACCTGAAAATAGATGTGCAGCGACACTCCCCATCCAACCTGACAGAGCTTGAGAGGATCTGCTGAGAAGAATGGGAGAAACTCCCCAAATACAGGTGTGCCAAGCTTGTAGCGTCATACCCAAGAAGACTCAAAGCTGTAATCGGTGCCAAAGGTGCTTCAACAAAGTACTGAGTAAAAGGTCTGAATACTTATTTAAATGTGACATTTTAGTTGTTGTTTGTGCCCTAACGGAGTGTTTGTTAAACCAAATCGTTTTCACATGCTTTGTCATGTTGTGGGGTATTGTGCTTCTAGTTCCGACAATGCAGTAATAACCAAGTGACAAAATGACCAGCGGAACCGCGAGTAATCTAACCCTCCCTAAGCAATTCCACAACTACTACCTTACTGGGTGACATTGGGCTCCCCAGAGTAACACGGCGGGTTGTTGCTCCGGAGATTCGAAAGCCCTGGAAGTGGCCGGTGGATCGAGGCGGAGATGGTGAACGAAAAAACAAACAATTTAATCAAATCAAATTTTATTTGTCACATACACATGGTTAGTAGATGTTAATGCGAGTGTAGCGAAATGCTTGTGCTTCTAGTTCCGACAATGCAGTAATAACCAACGAGTAATCTAACCTAACAATTCCACAACTACTACCTTATACACGCAAGTGTAAAGGGATAAAGAATATGTACATAAAGATATATGAATGAGTGATGGTACAGAACGGCATAGGCAAGGAGATATGAGATGAGTAATGTAGGGTATGTAAACAAAGTGGCGTAGTTTAAAGTGGCTAGTGGTACATGTATTACATAAAGAAGGCAAGATGCAGTAGATGATATAGAGTACAGTATATACATATGAGATGAGTAAACATTATATTAAGTGGCATTGTTTAAAGTGGCTAGTGATACATTTTTTCCCATCAATTTCCATTATTAATCAATGTTAGAATAAGGCTGTAATGTAACAATGTGGAAAAAATTCAAGGGGTCTGAATACTTTCCGAATGCACTGTAAAGCCAACAAATAAAAATATTGCATCCCGCAGGTAAATATCCTGATGAAAATAAAATAAACTGGAAACATTGTATTAACTTGGTCCTGCCCGAAGCTCATGATGAGCAAAGCTCATGATAGCAAAAAACAAAATATTCAGGGTCCTCAAGAGTTTCCCATGCCAGTGAGCTCCGGACAGACAGACACAGCTGTAGGCTATTTTGTGAAAGGGATAAAAAGTAATCAGGTAGGCAGGCCCCTTTTATGCTGAGTGGTAATCAAAAGGGAGAGAGCTGGAAATATTTTTTTAAATAGGCTACGTTGAGGAACCATTGTCATGCTCAATTGATGTAAAAACAGACTGTTGACTTGCTGTTTGAAGCGAAGAAAAAATTAGTTTGAGAAGCTCTGCAGTGATGGTGAGTTAAGACCACCAGCAATAGTATCAGATCTCCAAATGGGCACATTTGTAGGCCTACATTTGCGAGCCGGCCAGGTAGACTAGTCCTACTTTTATATGCGTAATCAGGTGCGTGTCCTTAATCAAGTTTGACAGGAGCGCTCCAAGCAAAAGCCAATGAATAAATTGAGAACTCCTAAATGAAATGAATAAAAAAAACAAGCGTAGCCTAGGTTCTGCACTCTGCAAAGGCGTCCACTCCTACAATGACCACGATAAAACTAAAAATATGTTGAATGCATTTACAGAAATTACTGTAACCAAATAAATATTGCAGATTAGAAGTAATGTGAATTAACTGTAAATGTACTACTGGTGTGCCAAACCTGCGGCCTCCAATGGATTAGTCCACTCAGACAGGCATGTATCCGACATGTCTCGTGTTCCATCATTTTGTTTTTATACACTTGCCACTGCTCGACTAAAAAAAATCTCGACCAACATTCTATCAACCAAACAATTGACCAGTTGACTAAATGGGGTCAGCTGTGATGTCAATAAACATGAAAATACAAACCCTACTGTAGTGAAGACTACATAGAATATATCACAGCAGAGCCATGTATTTGCCTCAGCAAGGCACTTTAATCAGCTTTTTATATGTTGGACAAGTGTATTCACACTAACAAGCGAGGATTATAAAAAGGGACCGTAAACAAATTAACGGGAGAAGTTATGATTTTTGTCATTACTTGACCTCGTCCTGGAAGGACTTTCTCCCACTGAAAGTCTATGAGTAGAGTGTGGGTGCGTTTTAAAAAGGGACCCTTGTCCCTGTCCACACTTGTCAAAACATCTGCATCACCTGTGACCGGTTGTCCCCACTGTGTCAAATGCTTTGGGTGACCTCACATTCTACACTCCTCCGCACTCGCTCCACATTAACTGCTTACTAAGGAACAATGAAATAGGCCAGAACTGCTGCCCACAGCATTTCACAAAATATATAACCGTATTTATTGAGTCCAGGTCTACTTAAAATCTGGTCAAAATATATATTCTTAGCTGAAGCAGTATATAACTTGTATGGCTGCTGAGTCCCTCAATCGATAGTAGCGATTGTGGACAGCTCCCCGCCGGAATAAAAGTGTTGACACTACTATTTTGTCAGTAAATATTAAGTTAAAAAGAAAACAAGCAAAGTCTGAATAGTATGAATGCCTCAGACAATGTTTAGGTAGCCTACATCTTCCAACCTCTCCTCATGCTAGTTGTTTTCTGAGTACAGTCGTTCATAACACTCAATCATTTTCAGGAGTCTAGTCATGGGTCATTCATCAAAATGGGTTTTGTTGCCAGGACCCATTTTTCATTGAGCACTATCCTGCATGGCCAGCATATTTTAAAATAACAACTTTTATGAAAACACTTAACAGGGGTTATTTTTTACCTACAAATATACAGAGGTGCGAACCTTCATCTTTGAGTCATAAAAAAAGATGTGTAGCACTCACACCTGTAGCCATGAAATGCTTTGACGCCATCACTATTGCACTCCACACTGCTTTCTCCCACCTGGACAAGAGGAACACCTATGTGAGAATGTTGTTCATTGACTAAAGCTCAGCGATCAACACCATAGTGCCCTCCAAGCTCATCACTAAGCTCAGGACCCCGGGACTGAACACTTCCCTCTACAACTGGATCCTGGACTTCCTGACGGGCCGCCCACAGGTGATGAGGGTAGGCAACAACATCCCCCACGCTGACCCTCAACACGGGGTCCTTCAGGGTGCGTGCTTAGTCCCCTCCTGTACTCCCTGTTCACCCATGACTGCGATGCCACACATGAATCCAACATCATCATTAAGTTTGCTGACATCATAACGGTGGTAGGCCTGATCACCGACGATGATGAGACAGCATATAAGGATGGGGTCAGAGACCTGGCAGTGTAGTGCCAGGACAACAACCGCTCCCTCAATGTCAGCAAGACAAAGGAGCTGATTGTGGACTACAGGAAATGGAGGGCCGAGGACGCCCCCGACCACATCGACAGGCTGTAGTGGAGCGGGTCGAGAGCTTCAAGTTCCTCAGTGTCCACATCACTAAGTATTTAACATGGTCCACACACACCAATACAGTCAAGAAGGCACAACAACACCTCTTCCCCCTCAAGATGCTGAAAAGATTTAGCATGGGCACTTAGTTCTCTCAAAGGCGCTGCAGAGGGTAGTGTGTATGGCCCAGTACATCATTGGGGTCGAGCTCCCAGCCATCCATGACCTCTCCTGGAAACAATGAGTCGCTAGGACGTCCCTGGGACCTCATTAAATGGTAGCCTTCGTCAGGACGTTGTGTCATGTACCCCTGGAGGTTTTGTCTAGTTCCTTGTTGGTCCCGGGTATGTCCCCGTGCACGTTTTTACAACGTTCTTGGGATGTTTTGTCATGGTCCCCTGGTGTTTTTTGTCTAGCTCCCTGTTTGTCCCAGGGACGTCACCTGATGGGTGCAAAGAAATAGCCAGGGCGCGCACACCCTAGTTTCACTACACATCAGCCCTTGTTACTGTTTCCAAGCCCATCAAGGTCTTGATTGGTGAACCACTGATTCAGTCACAGCTCTTTTTATTTTGGAAATGCTAGGGACATCCACACACAAGGCTTTTAACATAGTGTTTTTAACTTACATATTTGACACACTTTGACATACATGATTACATTGTGTTTATTCATACGGTAATGATTATTTAACATGTCCTCTCCTGGGATTTGAACTCACAACCTCTTGGTTTATGGCATTCCATCCTGTTACGTCACCATGTCTGTATCAATGGCTTATTTCACCTGTAGGTCTATTCATACACTTTGCACTTCAAAGTACATTTCAGCACTGTTAAAAATAACCGAAGAAAAACGATCATATTTATCATAGTGAGTAAATTGACATGCACACTAATAATTTGATATTAAACTGATTATGGCAGAAGACCGAGTATGGCACTAGTCATGTAAACACCTTACTCTGCTTGTCTTAATCGGCGTAAGGTCATAATCGAAGTAAACATATGGTTTTCTGGGCAATCTGTAGAAATATTAGGACATGTAACCAGTTTAATCAGCATTCCAGTGGTGTATTTAATCTGCGCATGTGCCAGCACCGGGTAGTGCAAGCTTCCATCTTATGCGCGAGTGAAGTAACTTTTGAAAAACTGAAATTATACATCTTATAAATAGTTTTGACATATAAACTTTATAGCTCATAAATCAAATGGTATTCGCAAAAATAGTCTCTGTGGTAGAACGTTTATTTTGATTGCCGATTTTCTGCATTTATCAAAGTCCCATCAGTAGCCTGATTTCAGATGTGTCCGTGTAAACAGGATTGTTAGGGAAATCATTTTTCTTGCAAAGCATGTAAACGTTTTAAACAAACTATATTAACCCGAATAGCCACAATAATCGCATTATTGTGTGCATGTAACCGTGCTCAGGGATTCAGAAGTAACATTAAAACAGCATAATAACTATACTGAAAACCCAAACTACTATTGCTGAAATAAGTCAATGAAATCAATGAGAGAATAGTCCGATTAACTGATAACTAAAATAGCAGTGCAGATGGCACTCTTTTGCTAAGTACAGAGAGATATTAAAGGTAATGAATGTGTTGGGGACTTCTGAAATTCAATAGTTTTTGTTGCGCAGCAGAAAGATTAGCATACCTCAAATCCAGAGGTTGTGGGTTCGTCCAAAGTACTAAGTGATCATGTCAAATGTAATCATGTTGCCATTGATTTAAAGATTTGACTACCTTAGCTGAACAGCGAACCACTTCCCTTAACCACAAAACCATTTCATTATTTTACTTAAAATGGTTTGGAACACCTGGGACCATGATATGACAAAAAGTTCCAGGGGAACATGACACAACGTCCAAAGAACGTTCAGGGGACCATGACACAATGTCCAAAGAACGTTCAGGGGATCATGACACAACGTCCCAATTACATCCTAAAGTCCCCGGGACAAATTGGGAAATAGACTAAGGTCCCCCAGAGAACATTCCCTTGGGACCATCAGGCAATGTCCTAAGAACTAGTAAAATGAAAGTCCTGAGAACGTCCTGACATGGTCCTCAGTGACATCCTGGGAACATACAGGGAACTAGACAAAGGTCCCCTAGACCAGTGCTTCCCATACATTTATTAAACATAAGAATGAGTGTGAGTTCTTGTCACAACCGGGCTCGTGGGAAGTGACAAAGAGCTCTAATAGGACCAGGGCACAAATAAACTCAGCAAAAATAGAAACGTCCCTTTTTCAGGACCCTGTCTTTCAAAGATAATTCGTAAAAATCCAAATAACTTCACAGATCTCCATTGTAAAGGGTTTAAACACTGTTTCCTATGCTTGTTCAATGAACCATAAACAATTAATGAACATGCACCTGTGGAACGGTCGTTAAGACACTAACAGCTTACAGGCGGTAGGCAATTAAGGTCACAGTTGTGAAAACTTAGGACACTAAAGAGGCCTTTCTACTGACTCTGAAAAACACCAAAAGAAAGATGCTCAGTGTCCCTGCTCATCTGTGTGAACGTGCCTTAGGCATGCTGCAAGGAGGCGTGAGGACTGCAGATGTGGCCAGGGCAATAAATTGCAATGTCTGTACTGTAAGACGCCTAAGACAGTGCTACAGGGAGACAGGACGGACAGCTGATTGTCCTCGCAGTGGCAGACCACGTGTAACAACACCTGCACAGGATCGGTACATCCAAACATCACACCTGCGGGACAGGTACAGGATGGCAACAACAACTGTCCGAGTTACACCAGTGACGCACAATCCCTCCATCAGTGCTCAGACTGTCCACAATAGGCTGAGAGAGGCTGGACTGAGTGCTTGTAGGCCTGTTGTAAGGCAGGTCCTCACCAGACATCACCGGCAACAACGTTGCCTATGGGCACAAACCCACCGTTGCTGGACCAGACAGGACTGGCAAAAAGTGCTCTTCACCAGGGGTGATGGTCGGATTCGCGTTTATCGTCGAAGGAATGAGCGTTACACCGAGGCCTGTACTCTGGAGCGGGATCGAGGTGGAGGGTCCGTCATGGTCTGGGGCGGTGTGTCACAGTATCATCAGACAGAGCTTGTTGTCATTGCCCGGCAATCTCAACGCTTTGCGTTACAGGGAAGATATCCTCCTCCCTCATGTGGTACCCTTCCTGCAGGCTCATCCAGACATGACACTCCAGCATGACAATGCCACCAGCCATACTGCTCGTTCTGTGCATGATTTCCTGCAAGACATGAATGTCAGTGTTCTTCCATGGCCAGCAAAGAGCCCGGATCTCAATCCCATTGCGCACGTCTGGGACCTGTTGGATCGGAGGGTGAGGTCTAGGGCCATTTCCCCCAGAAATGTCCAAGAACTTGCTGGTGCCTGGGTGGAAGAGTGGGGTAACATCTCACAGCAAGAACTGGCAAATCTGGTGCAGTCCACGTGGAGGAGATGCACTGCAGTACTTAATGCATATTTTCAGCAAACTTAACATATTTAATATAATAATAATCAATCATTTTGCTCTTTATTTTACAATCTTACATATAAAACCTTATTTATTCATCGAAAATTGTGAATAACTCACCACAGGTTAATGAGAAGGGTGTGCTTGAAAGGATGCTCATAAAATGTTGTATTGGAGAGAGTCTCTCTTAAATCATTTTCCACACACAGTCTGTGCCTGTATTAAGTTTTCTTGCTAGAGAGGGCAGAGAATCCACTCTCACATAGGTACATGGTTGCAAAGGGCATCAGTGTCTTAACAGCGCGATTTGCCAAGGGTAGCATACTCTGAGGGCAGCCCAATCAAGAAATCTGGCAGTGGCTTCTGATTTTAACAGAACCGCGTGCTGCAATTTCGCTGAGGCTCTCTTATTCAGATATCGGTAAGTGGACTGGAGGCAGGGCATGAAAGGGATAACGAATCCAGTTGTTTGTGTCATCCGTTTCGGGAAAGTACCTGCGTAATTGTGTACCCAACTCACTCAGGTGCTTCGCTATATCACATTTGACATTGTCCGTAAGCTTGAGTTCATTTACACACAAAAACATCATACAATGATGGAAAGACCTGTGTGTTGTCCTTGTTAATGCAGACAGGGAAGAACTCCAACTTCTTAATCATAGCCTCAATTTTGTCCTGCACATTGAATATAGTTGCGGAGAGTCCCTGTAATCCTAGATTCAGCTCATTCAGGCGAGAAAAAACATCACCCAGATAGGCCAGTCGTATGAGAAACTTGTCATCATGCAAGCGGTCAGACAAGTGAAAATGATTGCCAGTAAAGGGGTGGCTGGGTAGCCTAGTGGTTAGAGCGTTGGACTAGTAACCGAAAGGTTGCAAGTTCATATCCCTGAGCTGACAAGGTACAAATCTATCATTCTACCCCTGAACAGGCATTTAACCCACTGTTCCTAGGCTGTCATTGAAAATAAGAATTTGTTCTTAACTGACTTGCCTAGTAAAATAAAATGAACTTTAATCTCTTCTCTCAATTTAAAAAAATGTGTCAATACTTTGCCCCTTCATAACCAGCGCACTTCTGTATGTTGTAAAAGTGTTACATGGTCGCTGCTCACATCATTGCACAGTGCAGAAAATACACAAGAGTCCAGGGGCCTTACTTTAACAACGTTAACCATTTTCACTGTAGTGTCCAAAACATCATTCAAGCTGTCAGTTATTCCTATGGCAGCAAGAGCCTTTCGGTGGATGCTGCAGTGTACCCAAGTGGCATCGGGAGCAATTGCTTGCACGCACTTTACCACTCCACTATGGCCTTTGCGCCATCAGTACAGATACCAACACATCTTGATCACCAAAGTCCATTTGATGTCACAAAGCTGTCCAGTACTTTAAAAATATCCTCTCCTGTTGTCCTGGTTTCCAGAAGAGGAAGTCTTCCTTAATTTACCCCACATAAACGTAACGGACATATACCAGGAGCTGTGCCAGGCCCGCCACGTCTGTTGACTCATCCAGCTGTAACACATATAATTCACTGGCTTGTATGTGAAGCAGTAATTGTTTCAAAACATCTCCTGCCATGTCACTGATGTGTCATGAAAGTGTTGTTTGATGAAGGCATTGTCTGTATAGTTTTATTGGCCTTTTCCCCTTGCATTGTCTCAGCCATATCCTCAGCAGCAGGAAGAATTAAGTCTTCCAAAATAGTATGGGGCTTGCCTGTCCCAGCCACTTGGTAACTCACCATATAAGTTGCTTCTAGCCCCTTCTTATTAATGGTATCTGTTGCTTTTATACATGTCTTACTACTCAAAAGTCGTCTTAATTCTCGCTCAAAAAACTCCTGTGGCTTATTTTTCAAATGGGCATCTTTTTGTTTCTGAATGCACGCACATTACTAAATGCACGCAAGAGTGAAGGTTTCATTGAGTTGTGAGATAGTACTTTTGCACATATAACACACTGTGGCTGAGAAAAGGCAATATAAATGAACTCCAAATCAATGTCGTTCTCATCATATTTGCGCTTTGATGGTCCAACGTCCCTGTCTGTTGTTCTGTGCTTTCCCGGGTAAGAGGGCAGTAGCTCTTTGGCTGCATCAGATTCACAACTGTCAGTGTCCATGCTAGCTGGGTTAACAACATGTAGAATTACTGATGCAAACATTGGATGTGCTCGTGGAAGCAGAACAACTTGTGTCGTCGACAGTTGCAGGTGTAGTACTGCTGGTAGTAGCAGTACTACCAGTAGAGTTGGTATGTGTCTCTATGGACGAGGGCCTTACTAAATGGACTGTTTGAAATCGTGAAGAATTGTTTTACTTTTTTTTGTAAAGGAATGTATTTTTTAAATATTTAAAGCAATGTGAATCACATTTTTATTTGGCGTACCCCCAGCGGCATTGTGTGTACACTCTGGTGGGCAAGTCCTGCCCTAGACCATCACGCGACAAACTTAGAACAGCTGCTGCAACTCAGAACGTCAGTGGGATAACATTGTGCCCAAAACCCTTAAGGGACCTAATGGGAACGTCGCCGAATGTCCTCAGGGCGTCCCCTTTTTGCTGGGTCTATACCAGGCAGTGTCAGAGGAAGGCCATAACAATTGTCAACTGCTCCAGCCACCCAAGTCATAGACTGTTCTTTATGCTACTGCAGGGCAGGTGGTACCGATGCACCAAGTCTGGAACCAATAGGACCCTGAACAGCTTCTACCCCCAAGCCATAATATTGCTAAATAGTTAACCAAATAGCTACCTGGACTATCTACATTGACCCTCTTTTGTTTGACTCATTACATACGCTGCTGCTACTGTTAATTATCTATCCTGTTGCCTCATCACTTTACCCCTACCTATATGTACATATGTCTGTAACTTTAGTATGAACAAATTCTTCTTTACAATGAACTGTACCTCAGTTACCTTGTACCCCTGCACATCGACTTGGTACTGGTATCCAGTGTACTGTATATAGCCAAGTTATCATTATCACTCATTGTGTATTTATTATTTTTCTATTATTTCTCTCTGCATTTATAGGAAGGATTTCACTGGAAGCATTTCACTGTTAGTCTACACCTGTTGTTTACGAAGCATGTAACAAATACAATTTGTTTTAATTCTGTGTAGAATTAAGTGTAGATATGTCTTGATTAGGGCTGGGAATTGCAAGGGACCTCACGATAATGTCACGATACTTAGGTGCCGATACAATATATTGCAATTCTCACTATATGTATTGCGATTCACTACTGCCATTTTTATTGCGATTTGATGTTCCAAACATATTTCTCACGATATGTCTGCTGCTGAGAGAGCACGAGAAAAACAAGTTTTAATCAGTCAGGGAAATAAAAGTTCTGAAAATATGTTGGCCCACTATTTAAAAAGAAGATGGAGAACATGCTATAGGATGACATTTTTTTGTGGGGGCGCAGGTTCAGCCAACTAGCGCTAGCTAATGCTACTTTTCAGTAGCAAAATATTTTGTATGTTCAGCCTGAATTTAGATGTTTTTGTCACTGGCCTACACACAATACCCCAAATGTCAAAGCAGAATTATATTTTGAGAAACGTATACAAATTAAACATTTTAAGCTGAAATGTCTTGAGTCAATAAGTATAAAACACCTTTTATTTTGGAAAGCATAAATAAGTTCAGGAGTAAACATTTGCTTAACAAGTCACATAAGTTGTATCGACTCACTGTGTGCAATCATTGTTTAACATACATTTTTAATGACAACCTCATCTCTGTACCCAAAACATACATCTTTAAGGTTCCTCAGTCGGGCAGTGAATTTCCAACACACATTTCAACACAAAGACCAGGGAGGTTTTCTATGCCTCGCAAAGAAGGGCACATATTGGTAGATGGGTAAAATAAAACAGACATTGAAAATCCATTTGAGGTTATTAATTACACTTTGGATGGTGTATCAATATGCCCAGTCATTACAAAGATACAGGCGTCCTTCCTAACTCATTTGCTGGAGGCCAATGGTGACTTTAAAACATTTACAGAGTTTAATGGCTGTGATAGGCGAACTGAGGATGGATCAACAACATTGAAGTTACCTCACAATATTAACCTAATTGGCAGAGCGAAAAGGAAGCCTGTACAGAATATTTTTTATTCCAAAACATGCTTCCTGTTTGCAACAAGGCAAAATGTGGCAAAGCAATTAACTTTTCTCTCCCGAAAACAAAGTGTTATGTTTGGGGCAAATCCAATACAACACATTACTGAGTGCCACTCTCCATATTTTCAAGCATAGTGGAGGCTGTATCATGTTATGGGTATGCTTGTAATCGTTAAATACTAGGGAGGTTTTCAGGATAAAACATAAAGAATGCAGCTAAGCACAGGCAAAATCCTAGAGGAAAACCTGGTTCAGTCTGCTTTCCAACAGACACTGGGAGATGAATTCACCTTTCAGCATGACAATAACCTAAAACACAAGTTCAAATCTACACTGGAGTTGCTTACCAAGGAGATGTTGGCCGAGTTACCGTTTTGACCTAAATCTGCTTGAAAATATATTGCAAGACTTGAAAGTGGTTGTCTAGCATTGATCAACAACCAATTGACCCAGCTTGAATATTTTTTTCAAGAATAATCGGAAAATATTGTACAATCCAGGTGTGCAAAGCTCTTAGACTTACCCAGAAAGAAAGACAGCTGTAATCGCTGCCAAAAATTATTCTAACATGTATTGACTCAGGGGTGTGTATACTTAGGTAATGAGATTTCATTAACAATAAATGTGCAAAAAAACAACAACATGCTTTCAGTTTGTCATTATGGGGTATTGTGTGTAGATGGGTGAGGAAAAACAATTGAATCAATATTGATTTCAGACAGTAACATAACAAAATGTGGAATAAGTCAAGCGGTTTGAATATTTTCTGATGGCACTGTATATTTATTTTTAACAAATTGAGTCAAATATAGACATATCGTCCAAAAATGTAATTGCAATATGTGACTGTATCAATTCCCTCCCCCCACCCTTCACTATTCTTTATATAGAAGTGCTAGCTCATTTTTCTTTTAATGCCAGTAAGAATAACATTCTAAAAGGCATACCTTGCAACACACTATCTCATCAAATAAAATGGCTGTTGACAACCTTGACATGTCATGAAAAAAGAAACCACTTAACAGTGTCCAGAATAGAGAGGTGACTAGGGGGATGTATAGGCTATTTATCCATTCAACTAGCCTAACTGTCCAGGCATTCGAAGTTGCTGTCCCACTGCACAAGATGGCTTTTGTTCAGGAGTGCAAACAAAAGGCAATTAATGGGATTAGCTATGGGGGGGGGGGGGGGAACTGCTGGAGAGGAAGACAGTGGGGGCGATGGGATTTGTGCTTGGGCTGCTGTTCCAGGGCTGATAGCATCTCGATGAGTGGACTGAATGCTACCGGGAGGCCCATTATAGAGACTTCATGAGCTTCCTGCTGCCTTCTCACAGACTCTGCCCTGTGAACACCATGATTGTGTGGCTAAAGAGTTCAGTAAGTGACTATCTTTGGCTGTGCTACAATGTGTTTCGGCCATTGTCACATTGTCCAATAGAAAACTGTTCCACTCACTTCCAACAGGATCTAAGCCTACGTAGTAGATACATTCCATTGGGAAACACAGAGAGATGAATAGATAAAGCCAAACCACTTTGCTAGATTTAGATATTTAAGGTTGTGAAAAGTCTCAGTTTTGTGAAAAGCTCAAGCGAGCCAGTGAAGTCTGGCCAATGTTCTTGTCCCCAGAGGCAGTGTCACACAGGACGCCCTGTCAACTCAGCCCTTTTTCAGAGCACAGCGAGCATCCTTTGGACCAGGAAGTGAGGCGGATTAAGGCTTTTGCCCCCACTAAATCAACACGTCTCTGCTAGCAGTGTGGCGTTATTATTCAGCTGTCAGACAAGCCTTAGCTCACCGGTGTCTGCTGCATACGTCGGCTGGCACTCTCAACAATGGCCGCTTATCGCTGTAGCTCGGGCCAATGTGGCCGAACCTACCCCAGTGTATCGGGCCAAATAGGCCATTACGACGTAAACTATACGCTGAGGCGACATTCCGGAAACTCACGCATTGGTATCTCTTTATGCTTGTGAGGAATTATTAAGGAGTTGTATCTTGTTATTGGAAAGATTTAGGAAAGAGTTATTATCGCAGTTGGAGGATGAGAAGTACATGTGGGGGGTTATGCATATGTCTGTGGAAGCTGGGATTATTATAGGATGACGTTATACATATTTAGCTCTTACTCTCAGGGCATGTCTAGAGATTTAACCACAATAGTATTATCTATCTGTGTATGAACACTGTCAGGGGTTATGGAGTGAACTAGCATCACCCATGTTTCAACCCCATTGCTTGTTTTGTTTTTTCAAAATGTCATCACAATCACATTACTTGACCATAATATTTGGCCAAGAAACCTATTTAAACCCACAAAAAGCTATTTTTCCCTTTCTCGACAAAGCATAGACATTTATTTTCGTTGCAATGGAAAAGGCTGGGGTGGAAATTACATTCCTAATTAGGATTTAGGAAAAGGTCAGTCTGCTTGGACTAGAATGTGAGGCATTTGCAGCGAGCAGGGCAGATGCCATCTGTGCAGAGTGCTGTGAGCAGCTAATTCTGGCACCCGAGAGCAACACGATTTAACACAGATTTTTGTTGTAGGAGCTTCGCTTCGAGCACGGGATTGACTCTGTCCCCTGCCAAAACTCTGTGATGAGCTGAATTAGGCCCATGGATCTCTTAAGCCCCTACCACGGTCTGAGGGAGCTCCCCAATGTATTTTGACGTGCGAGATGTGTGGCGTGTCAGATTGTAAACACCGGAGTGCTACCTCAGGGGCGCCGCCCACTCAATTTGCCTTGACAGAAGGTATTTTCAGCATCTTACACGGGCCAGCCGGGGGTTGAAAAATCAGCCACCTATTGATCTTAAGGGAGGATGGTCAAGGCTTCCCCAGCTGCCTGTAAAATATCAGGAAACTGCTATGCTTACTTGAGAGTGCAACCATTTAGCAAACTATGGGGGCCACTATAGCTGCAAGGCTTCTCAAACGCTAACCTGTTCTCACCCTACCAGACCCGCTACCGCTGATTGTCCACCACATCACCACTAACCTGCACTTAATGTACAGTATTGACTCCAGAACAAGCTATGCACAACCCATATAGCATGGTGGCTTCCCTTTATGCACAGCAGAATGTCAAACTGGCGCACCTCTCCTCTCCATTCGCACTTTCATACCCACTAAAATGTGCGTGACTTATAATGCTTCCTGTGTAAATGTGCCTGGATATAAATATGTAGATGAGCAGTTCCAAGCTTAGATTATTTTACCTGTTATCAGAACGCCCTATCATAATTCTATTGGCGTTATCAGACTTATAGCACTGGCTGTTTTGAATTTCATGCTGCCCTTGGCAAGTAAAAAGAGATTACCTAAGAGGTAGTAATATAAACAGTATGCTTGCCATTTAATACAACACAGGGAATAGACTACAGTGCATTCGGAAAGTATTCAGGCCCCTTTACTTTTTACACATTTTCTTACGTTACAGCCTTATTCTAAAATGGATTATATAGATTTTTTCCCCCTCATCAATCTACACACAATACCCCATAACGACAAAGCAAAAACAGGTTTTAAAAAATGTTTCCAAATGTATAAAAAAAAATATATATCACGTGTTTTAAATGTTTCCTTATTAATTACAAATAAAAAACAGATATCACATTTCTTGGGCATGACTCTACAAGCTTGGCACACCTGTATTTGGGGAGTTTCTCCCATTCTTCTCTGCAGATCCTCTCAAGCTCAGTCAGGTTGGATGGGGAGCGTCGCTGCACAGCTATTTTCAAGTCTATCCAGAGATGTTCGATCAGGTTCTAGTCTGGGCACTAGCGGGGCCACTCAAGGACATTCAGAGACTTGTCCCGAAGCAACTCCAGTGTTGTCTTAGCTGTGTGCTTAGGTACGTTGTTGTGTTGGAAGGTGAACCATCTGAGTGTCTTTAGGTGCCTTTTTACTGAGGCGTGGCATCCGTCTGGCCACTCTACCATAAAGGCCTGAATGGTGGAGTGCTGCAGAGATCATTGCCCTTCTGGAAGGTTCTCCCATCTCCACAGAGGAACTCTGGAGCTCTGTCAGAGTGACCAACGGGTTCTTGGTCACCTTCCCGACCAAGGCTCTTGTCCCCCGCTTGGTCGGGTGGCCAGCTCTACGAAGAGTCTTGGTGGTTCCAAACTTCTTCCGTTTAAGAATGATGGAGGCCACTGTGTTCTCGAGGACCGTCAATGTTGTAGACATTTTTTTATACCCTTCCCCAGATCTGTGCCTCGACACAATCCTGTCTTGGAGCTCTATGGACAACTACTTTGACCTCATGGCTTGGTTTTTGTTCTGAAATGCACTGTCAACTGTGAGACCTTTATATAGACAGCTGTGTGCCTTTCCAAATCATGTCCAATCAATTGAATTTACCACAGGTGGACTCCAATCAAGTTGTAGAAACATCTTAGGGATGATCAATGGAAACAGGATGCACCTGAGCTCAATTTCGAGTCTCATAGCAAAGGGTTTGAATACTTTGTAAAGGTCTGTTTTCACTTTGTCATTGTGTGTGTGTGTGTGTGTGTGTGTGTGTGTGTGTGTGTGTGTGTGTGTGTGTGTGTGTGTGTGTGTGTGTGTGTGTGTGTGTGTGTGTGTGTGTGTGTTTGGATTGAGGAAAACATTTTATTTAATCAATTTTAGAATGAGGCTGTAACGTAACAAAATGTGGAAAAAGTCAAGGGGTCTGAATAATTTACAAATGCACTGTAGGTAGCACACAGTATGACATTTTTCTCTGTAGCTCAGCAGAATAGTTTATGGAGAAAAGTAAGGATAAATGCTGGTTAATTATGAGTAGGACTGATGTCTGACTGTAAAGTCTATGTATACTGAGGGGTCTGTTTGGTGCAGATAAGTGTGATGCAACATACTGTGAATCAAGTGCCTGTTTCTTTACATCTAGGTAATATTGAGTGTTGAGATCTGATATCATATTAAGTCATGAGGAATAAAGACTGCATTAAATGATTGAAACATGATTATCTTAACAACCTTGAATTTAACATAAATATTTCCTATCTTTATAGGAGTTAATGCAGCAATGTTTCTGTTAAACAACTTTACAAATGTAAATCTGGTCAGGCATATCTCTGGACCTCTTAATTCAGTTAGGCCTGTAGGCCGGGGGATGCAAATTTTTGTTATGCTTTTCTACTGGGTAAAGCTGGAATGCCATTATTCCTGGCACACAATGGCCATCGACAATTGTTCAGTTGAATTTATCATTCACTCACTCCTACTGCCTAAAACTGTGTCACAAAACAATGGTCTCAATTGGCATGCAGGAGGGCCTGGACCCTGTGAACCACCAGTAGGACACCAAACAAGAGCACTATTTTAATCCAGGAACAAGATTTTATCATGCAAAGACGCTGCACATGACTCAATGAATGGGGACGGCAATATTCTGCTCAAAGACCATTCAGAAATGTTTTGCATTTAGTTAATAATTCAATTGAATAGCACATTTTTGGAGCACTTTGACATCCTGTATTCTAATGTTAAGCGAGTGCAGATCACAACTGGTATGGCTGCGCCACCAAAGGTGAAGAGTGAAGTTTTGTGGACCAGCCTGTGAGTTAGTAACTACTCAGCTGGAGGACAAAGTGATAGCGGCCAGATGAAAACGCTGACGCAAAGTGACAGGTTCCCAGGCATTCGGTGACACCATCGCCCCCTAACCCCTCCACTCTCTCATTGGTTCTAGTCAGGCCTACTCTTTGACCTGCGTAGATCAAGAGGGCCCCTCTCTGCCGTAAAAGCACAAGGGGCTGCCCTGAAGCGGGGCTTATCGCAGCCACACATGCAAATGCAGAATAAATGAATGCGCAAAGAGCCCTTCCGGGTAAAACTGAACTCTGCCAGAGTCGACCTGGAGAAGATGGAATGTAAATGAGCATACTACTGATTCCCAACCATAACTTCTAATCAGAGACCATTATACACACACAGTGCACACAGTTTTTTTCAGCAGTAGGTATCTTACTGGATATAGCATGTTATACAACGGCTGGGTCTAATCTTGGATGCTGATTGGTTAAAACTGCATTCCAGCAGTTACCACCGGCTAAATCTATGATGTTGAAATGCATATTTATTCTGTTCCATCTCACTGGCACTGCACAATCCACTGTCTCATTAGCCCAGCTAGGCACTTTATAAACTTGAGCTCCACTATAAAAAGCATCCAGACATTATCTCCCATTTCTTTTACACTAGCATTTGGTTTTCAACAGTGGAGACTTGGATAAACTTTGCTGTCTGTCTCTCTGACATTTGCAACATTGTTTCAATATTGAAATTCGATATACAGCTGTCCCATAGTAAGAAACATGTCGGGAGTCCGGACAAAACAGATAGGCAGGCAGCTTTTCTCTGACAGTTGAAATCATGAATGAGCTGGCATCATTTTTATAGATATATATACAGATAAAACAAAATGAAATGCAGCTAGTTTTCTGTCTTTCCAGCTTTAGTTTGAAGTGTGTTGTTGGCTAGTTCCTCTAAACAACAGTGTTCTGACAAGAGAGTACATGTTCTATGCCAGGCGAAATCGTGCATCATTAGCTCATTATGGATTCGTCCAAATAAATGTCACTAAAAACAGCTTAAACAAACACAAAATGCAACTACTTACTACTGTTTTTCTGGCTGCACAGTTTGATGTACTAAGTTAGCTATAGTTGGCTAGCTAGCAAGCAAAGGATAATAATGTTGCCAGCCAGTATGTCATTGGAACATTTATAAAGAACGACTGGGCTTCGAGGGCATTATCATTCACTCCTACTGCCCAAAATACAGAAAAAAAGACAATGTCGACCAGCCGGCTTAGGTAGCAAACTTAGATTTGTGTCAGGACTACATGGGGCGGCAGGTAGCCTAGTGGTTAGAGTGTTGGACTTGTAAACGAAAGGTTGCAAGATCGAATCCCCGAGCTGACAAAGTAAAAATTTGTCGTTCTGCCCCTGAACAAGGCAGTTAACCCACTGTTCCTAGGCCGTCATTGTAAATAAGAATTTGTTGTTAATGACTTGCATAGTTAAATAGAGAAAAAAATAAATACATATCTTGTGGAAGGATTAAATAGTATGAATAAATTCATCAAAATAATGTTTTTAATGGAAATATGTTGGTAATCCCTTGTATGGCACGGTTTGCAACAACACCCATGACAATATATCCTCCGAACACGGACTTCTTGGGCATTATCATTTAAAGATTGCACATACAATTGAAGTTTGCTGCTCTCTTGCACTGTTACAACACAGCCCTCCTCTCCCATATCAAGCCTGGTGACATTTGCTCGGCAGCTGAAGGACTCCGAGGTATTTTCTTTGAGAGGCTTGCGTTATCTTTGCTTGAACTGCACTATATTTAGTCGCAATGGAATGAGGGAAGACCACAAAGCCCATGTACATTTCTGAACTTGGAATTTGATTGCCTGTATGCATTACCATTAGATATCAAATCATTTTATGACAGGAGTTAACATTCCTCCCGTGACTGTTTCAATCATCATATAGATGCAACCAATGTGACGTCAATCCCTGATCTGGTATCCACTATCAACCCCAGCATCCTGAATACAAAAGGACTTTCCCTGATCTGGTATCCACTAGCAACCCCAGCATCCTGGATACAAAAGGACTTTCTGCTGGTGCCATATTCAGTTGTTACCCAATACTGAAAAGAGAGAGGAAAACAGCAATGGCAAGGCAAGTCCAGCGACAACCTGTGATTCGAGGAGATGAGGCACAAAAATGATGTGTGACTCTTAGGGTACTATCACAACATATTGTGCAATCACAGCATTGCAATAGTGGTCAAATGTTAAAGTTGCCTAGGGTTAATTACACGGAAGAAATTAGGCCCTAATCTATGGATTTCACATGACTGGCATCTGTTGGTCACAGATTTTTTTTTAAAGGTATGGGCGTGGATCAGAAAACTAGTCAGTATCTGGTGTGACCACCATTTGCCTCATGCAGTGTGACACATCAGCTGCCAGGAATTGTGTACAGATCCTTGCGACAGCATTATCATGCTGAAACATGAGGTGATGGGATGAATGGCACGACAATGGGCATAAGGATCTCGTCACGTTATCTCTGTGCATTCAAATTGCCATCGATAAAATGCAATTGTGTTAGTTGTCCGTAGCTTATGTCTGCCAATAACATAACCCCACCTAGACCATGGGGCACTCTGTTCACAACGTTGTCATCAGCAAACCGCTCGCCCACACGAAGCCATACATGCTGTCTGCCATCTGCCTGGTACAGCTGAAACCGCTATTCATCCGTGAAGAGCACACTTCTCCAGCGTGCCAGTGGCCATTGAAGGTGAGCATTTGCCCACTGAAGACGATTACAAAGCCGAACTGCAGTCAGGTCAAAATCCTGGTGAGGACGACGAGCAAGCAGATGACCTTCCCTGAGACAGTTTCTGACAGTTTGTGCAGAAATTTGGTTGTGCAAACACAGTTTCATCAGCTGTCCGGGTGACTGGTCTCAGACGATCCCACAGGTGAAGAAGCCAGATCTGGAGGTCCTGGACTGGTCCTGGAGGTCCTGGACTCTGGCAACAGCTCTGGTGGACATTCCTGCAGTCAGCATGCCAGTTACACGTTCCCTCAACTTGAGACATCTGTGGCATTGTGTTGTGGGACAGAACTGCACCTTTTACAGTAGCCTTTTATTGTCCCCAGCACAAGGTGCACCTGTGTAATGATCATGCTGTTTAATCAGCTTCTTGATATGCCACACCTGTCAGGTGAATGATTATCTTGACAAAGGATATATGCTCACTAACAGGGATGTAAACACATGTGTGTATTTCATTGGAGAGAAATAAGCTTTTGGATCATTTCTGGTGCATCTGTGCCCATCTGTGACAGCAGACAAACCTTTCGTTTCAGAATATCTTGTCAGAGCTCAAGCTTGGAGGATGAACAGATGGATCCAGTGTTTGATTGAAACCAGAGGTTATTTGTATCATCCAATAAGAAGAGAAGTGGCACTTTACGAAAGCAAATGGTGGGCGATTTTGCTTATCGTCCAAGAAACGGGGTAAAAATTCAACTAAATACCTCTGGTAATGGTGTTAGTCGGCCCATGGTGGTAATCTTCACTTCTTATATAAAGAGGCTTCAGTGTGCCCTCGCCACTATGTATCCCCACAACAATGTTAAACTGTGTTGGACCTGAAGCGTAAAAATAGGGGTGAGAGGGGATAACAAAGTTGACCGGTCAAGTCAGCTGTCGAGAGTGACCTCCACTGAGGAACTGGAGGTCACTGACACTGCTGGATGACCTTAGCTGTGACAACACAACCTGCGGTCACACGGCCTGCAAGCTTTGCCCTAAAACCGGTCCCTGCTATTGTTGTTGTTATTTTCACTGAAGACTTGAGGTCAGTTTGGCACATTTCTACTAAGGACTTACCACCAGTGTTTTCCCCAAAAGGCTGTTTCCATCTTATGGGCCATTGCTTCGGCGGACCTGGTCTAACCTGGGGCCAAGCCCAGGCCACTGGTACTTTTGAAAATAAGAATTTGTTCTTAACTGACTTGCCTAGTTAAATAAATGTAAAATATTTTTTTAAATAAAAAATTAACATAATCACTGGCAACACAATGGTGCTGTAATGGAAAATCCCCATTTAGCCACTTCCCCCCAGCTCATAAAAAAGGTGGGCCACCACCAGCAGGGTTGGGTAGGTTACTTTCTAAATGTAATCTGTATTTTTTTCTATTTTTTTCTTTAACCTTTTATTTAACTAGGCAAGTCAGTTAAGAACAAATTCCTATTTACAATGACGGCCTAGTAACAGTGGGTTAACGCAATTTTTGGATTACCCAAACTCAGTAATGTAATCTGATTACTTTCCCCACAAGAGGCAGGAAAGAACACAAATTATCCATCAAACACATTTGACTTGTGGTCAGATTCCCTCAGGTGGAAAAAACTTAAACTTGCACCTTTTTTCAATGCCTAATTTAAAGTCATTGAGAAAACAGAAATGTAGCAGTCTTTTTTCACAAACGTTCTTTCTGAATTTTAAAAGTATTCAAAGGTATCTGTTATCTGATTACAATGCTTTTTTTCTGGTAACATATTAGATTTACAGTTGTTTTGTAATAAGATTACATGTAAGAGATTAACTGTATTCAGTTACTCCCCAACCCTGACAACCAGAGCTCCTGGTTACTGGTGGGGGAAGGGAAATTTGCATGCTTTGGTATAGAAACTGTGGAAACTGGAACATGCTTTGTTTTGGGGTCAGGGCTAATCCTTTCTTAGAAAGGAGTTTATTCTATATGGAATATAAGTGTCAATTCATGAATTCATTAGTCTGTCTGAGTCCAGACAGTGTATATATTTGCAGCTAAGCTAAGTGGGAATTGGCATCTCCTAGGGGTAAAACAAATCAGATCTGTATTTTTGAGAGAAAGCAACGCATGCCACTGAGATTATAGGCTATTTTCATTTGACTTCTGTTGAACACTATCCTGTCTAACAGTATTGTGAAAGCATTTGGTTTTAGTGGGATAAAAGTAACTCAAAACACAATGTGGTTTAGCCTGCACATTTCATGAAGGGCCTCCCAGTAAATTTCTCACAGCATTACCAAAGAAAAACAGACTCTCTGTAACCAGGTTTTTAGCCAAACATTCCATGCAAATGAATTACCTGACATATGAAAAAAGTCACGACCGGGCAGACAGAAACAGGAAATGCTGGGACAATTTTATAAATGTCGACAATTTGTTCGTTCAACATGGTGGGATCTTTTTGTGTCAGTAAAATTAATTATTTGAGAAATGGCGGTGGAAACACCTTTATGCGCAAATATTGATACAATTACCATCATATCAAAGTAAACTTGGAGTTAAGTGATTGATGTGTGGTCCTCCACCTACGAATTTGTAACCTTTATTTAACTAGGCAAATCGGTTATGGTGACATGTTGATCGATGCTTGGTTGCCGTTTGACAAATAAAAAAATATAATCTCATCGTGTAGGTAGTTTACCCGCGCTATATCTGCGAGCTGTTGGCTAGAGTACGTGCCAAGATTTGAGTGGGCACATTGGCTATATACTGTAATGCAACAGTTTTTCTGACTAAACCATCAGTATAGTTGAAAATGTGATTGAAACCGATTTATGTATTTTTTATTCGGTACTTAAAACAAGTTATTTTTTTACGTGCACTACGTCATCACGCACAGCCTTTTATCCGCAATAAGTCAGTTTGATGGAAACACATCTCTGGTGTGTAAATGTACATATTGTTTTATGCACTTTTTTGAATATTCACATAAAAACCTGTCACCAATTGAATGGAGACCGAGCTAGTGGTCAAGTACAGTGAGCTCAAAAAGTATTGGGCCAATTTTGTTTTGTCTCTGTACTCCAGCACATGGGAACTGAAATTATACATTGACTTATACATTAATGTATAATTAATGTGTATAATTAAAGTGCAGACTGTCAGCTTTAAGTTGAAGGTATTTACATCCATATCGAATTAACCGTTTAGAAATTACAGCACTTTTTGTACATACATGTAGTCCTCCCATTTTAGGGGACCAAAAGTATTTGGACAAATTCACTTATGTTTATTAAAGTAGTCAAAAAATGTATATTTGGTCCCATATTCATAGCACATAATGACTACATCAAGCTTGTTACACTACAAATGTGATGCCTTTTCTGTTTGTTTTGGTTGTTTCAGATTATTTTGTGTCCAATAGAAATTAATGGTAAATAGAGTATTGTGTCATTTTGGGGTCACATTTATTGTAAATATGAATAGAATATGTTTCTAAACACGTCTACATTAATGTGGATGCTACCATGATTATGGATAATGCTGAATTAATTGTGAATAAACATTCCCCCAAGATGCTAACCTCTCACCATTACAATAAGGAGGTTAGCAAATTCTTTTTTTTTGGGGGGGGGGGGGGGGGGGGGGATATTTATGCCTCTAACTTCCTCACTCATCATGATTCATTATTCCGTAATCATGGTAGCATCCAGTGTTTAGAAACATATTATATTCTAATTTACAATGAAAGGGACTCCAAAATGACACAATAAATGATTTACCATTAATTTATATTGGGCACAAAATAATCTGAAACGCAAGCTAAACAAACAGCATATACATCCAACAAATTTGGAGATTCCCAAGCTTGATGTAGTCATTGCGTGCTATGAATATGGGACCAAATACATAACTTTTTACTACTTTAATACACATATAAGTGAATTGTGTCCTAATACTTTTGGTTCCTTAAAATGGGGGGACTATGACCAACTCGGTGGCCTTGTGGTTAGTGTCCACCCTGAGATTGGAAGGTTGTGAGTTCGATCCGGCCGAATCATACCAAAGACTGTAAAAATGAGATCTGATGCGAACCAGATGCATCTCTGGGACCCGATGCGTCTCTGCTTGGCACGCAGCATTAAGTAGATAGATTGGGGGTAAGGCCAGCGATAGACGAGGGTCCTGTCCAGGGGCTGTACTTGTACTTCAAGCTGCCTCACACTACAGAAACTGGAGATAGGCTCCTGCTCCTTTGAGCCATTCCAGCTCGCACCGCCAAGGCTCGCACATGCCAAGGCACACCAAGGCTACTTACTTCTGTACAAAAAGTGGTTCAACGATTCAACCGATATGGATGAAAATAGCCTCTGTAAATTTCTCACTCAATATTATTCATGATTCATTCAGCATTATCCATAATCAGTCTACACTTTCACCTCATAGTCATTGCATCATTTCAAATCCAAAGTGCTGGAGTACAGAGCCAAAACAACAAAAAATGTGTCACTGTGCCAATACTTTTGTAGTTCACTGTATGTGGTGACAAAAACTGTAACCTAGTTTTGCTTGCGAAGATAAATATTTACTCTCTTTGGGGTATTCCAAGTGTTCACATAGTCTCCCTCGGCTACAAGTTAAACTCTCGGCAGGCCAAGACACTGGCGGTACAGAAGTGCAGTTACCCGAGTGGCTGAATTGGAGAATGTGTGACCTTTTCCACACCTTGGCCAACAGGGAGCCATGCAGAACTTTTAAGAGCAGTAGAGGGAGAAGAGAGCTTAAGTCTTGAGGAGTGTTGTACTGGACAGTATTTCTTAGCACTGGGGTAGAGCCTAGTTTAACACAATCCACATATGGAGTGGAAGTTGCAGAGCACAGAAACACATCCCATCCAATGCCATCGCTAACTAAGGATGATAATGAATTGCTCTGTGGGCACCACTTGCTCAGCGAACGCACAGCCTCCTCCTCCTGGGGGAACTGAACCAATGGAGCAGTTTAAAAATAACGAGGAACGCTTCACGTGCTGTTGAATGTTCACTGAGGAGATGTGTCAAATTTCTAATCACGTGTTTGTGTGCACTACTCAAAAAAATATTTGAAGACAGCAACTAGAAGATACTTCGCAAACTAGGTACTTAAATGTCTGGGGTTTTCAAAGGGGCATGGGAGTATCTTGCTGAGGTGCTAGGCAGCGTTGTCACTTGGGGATTTCACTGGGAAGCTTAATTGGTACCCTCCATTTATGACTTCACACTCCTCTATAACTTTCTTTTACTACCAGAAGGGGAAATATTTGTGCCATTCCCAATAGGAAAACACCATAAAAAGCTAGGATCCAATTCACATGCAGGCATCCTTTCTCTAGTCATCAGTTCAATCACCATCTTCATGTCATCTGCATGTATAATTTGAAATGAAGCTAAGGGATGGCTTTTTTCTCCAGTTGCTCTGCTAAAAATGTTATTCAGCACTGCTACGCCTGGGATTTTAAGATTACCAAGAAGAACCAGCCTTCCCTCTTGAGGAAGGCGAGGGATACTAAAAAAACATGAATGTAAATTGCCAGATCGCACACAGATGTGCCCTGCCAGGAAGACGGGAAAGAGAGAAGGAAAGACAGGTTAATATAAGTCACAGAGCACCTTTATGGTTTGAGGGCTTAAACTACACACACAAAGGCACACACACTGCAAAGATCTGTTCGTCCACTGTATATGAACCCAGTGGGAAACACTAGAGCAGCCTCTCAGGCCCAGGTGTCAGGGGCTGCGTCATGGCACTGGGAAGAGTCTCTCCCAGAGCAAGGCGGAGAGGGAATAGACAGGAAGACAGGCGTCATAGGGCAGGATGTGGCAGACAGGGGAAGAGAGACGGGAGATACCTGTCCCACAGCGCACAGTCATCACTTCCTCATTGCCGCCTAGACTCCGAATGCTTTACTGGCCACTGCCGCCGATCCGCTAATGCCCCCCATCAGGAAAGCTCCATCTGTTGCTGTGCAAACGCTAAGGAGGATGTCATTGTTAAGAGGATGTATGTTCAAGCAAGGGCCTGGCCTGCTGGATCCGCTCTATCTCTTGTATTGTTCAGCTAGCCTCGCCTGCCAAACCAGGGAAATGATTAGGAATTCAGACTTCCTGCCTGCAGACTAGATTATTTTGTGTGTAAATTACCAAACGTCGGGACTCGTTGGGGACAGTATATTTTCACAGTATTTAGTATGTTGTTTAAAAAGCTGCCTTCTGCACTCCCAACGAGTATGCTCTGGATGTAGATGGGAATTTATTCCTGGAGTTTTTGCAATTTTTGTCCTGGACAATTGTTTCTAGGCCAGACCTCACAACCTTTTATTGGAGTTTCAAGCTAACTTAAGCACTAAATATGCACTAATACTGTCTTTACAGCCTTAGCTAGTCTTTTAGCAAGTAAAACAAATTAATAAAGCTGTTTTGTGAAATCAAAGACAAAATACTATTGTGTTTAGAAATATATTTAGGCAAGCTGATATGGGTTTATTGTCTTAAAGATGGAAGCAAAATAGTGGATGCAAAATAGCCCCATAATTTCCAAGATTCACAACTACCTGGGGCGGCAGGTAGCCTAGCGGTTAGTTGCTTGTTCAAATCCCCGAGCTGGCAAGTTGGAATAATCTTCCGTTCTGCCCTTGAGCAAGCAGTTGACCCCCACAACAACTGCTCCCTGGGTGACGATGACCTGGATGTCGATTAAGGCAGCCCCCCTTCAGAGATTCAGAGGGGTTTGGTTAAATATGGAAGAGACATTTTGGTTGAATGCATTCAGTTGTGCAACTGACTAGGTGTCCCTTTTCCCCTTCTATATTTTACAGTAGGTATGAGGTTCCTTATTGGATATGCATCCTTCTTTCGACGCTAAACCCACCACTGGTGTGCATGGCCAAAGAGCTCTATTTTCATAACCAAGGGCATGTCTTCTTGTCCCTTGATATTCTGAAATAGAAGAATATGTGAATATGTTTCAGGCTTTGACAAAACAATTTGATGTTTCAGTTTAGAAATACAGTAAATTAGCTTTTCAGTCAAGCATTGTTACAGTATTAACAAAATACTGTATTTTATACTGCTTTTATGCCTTGTCACTTCTAATGCTTGTGGGTTTTTAAAAGGCAAACTGAATACATTTTTCCTCTCAGGGCCTAACTTTTGTTGTCTGTCTGAACTAGAACTGTATTAAATGGATCACATCTCGAGAGACAAAGCCCAAAATACTGTTATTAAAGATTCATAGCCATTAACATTAGCAATGTGGGGAACATTAAAGTTTCAAAGGCTTACACTAAAGAATTACTCATAGTCCTTCCTTTCCATCGCTCCCACTCCTCAACTTTAGCAATGGATCGACATTTACATAATGGTTACCTGGAGGAAAATGGAGTAGGGTCATGCTTTTTACATTTCAGTCAAGGGGAGGGTTAAGTATTTTTTAAACATAGTCATTTGTAATTGATTCCATTTCTGTATTTTTCAGTGTTTTAGAATTAGTTGCTTATTAAGTTTCAAGTTTTAATGTCACATGCACAAGTACAGTAAAATGTGTTTCTTGCAAACTCAAAACCCAACAGTGCAATAATCAATAACAATGTATTACTAGAAAAAAACACAAGAAATAAGATTAAGAAATATGAAAAACTTTATTGTGTATTTAAGTAAGGAAGCATACTATATACCGGAAATATTTAAAAAGTCAGGTCCAATACCACATTTACATACTGGAGTGACCAATTGCCGTGCTGCAGCAGAAATAATAGTCTATGGCTTGGGTGGTTGGTTTCTTTGACCATTTTCTGGGCCTTCTTTTCACACCGCCTGATATAGAGGTCCTGGATGGCAGGGAGCTCGGCCCCAGTGATGTTATGGGCTTTTTATTAAATAAAATGGCAAAAAGCACAGGCCTACCCCTTGTTAGCTAAACATTTTGAAGAAAATAAAATGGATCCGATTATATAAACTGATCTATAACAGTGCTTTTTGCCCAAAGAAGATGGCTGCCTAAATATGGTTCCCAATCAGAGACAACGATAAACACCTGCCTCTAATTGAGAACCAATCTAGGCAACCATAGACATATATAAACACCTAGATGATAAACAACCCCATAAACCTACAAAACCCCTAGACAGTACAAAAAACACATACATCACCCATGTCACACCCTGACCTAACCAAAACAATAAAGAAAACAAAGAATTCTAAGGTCAGGGCGTGACAGGGAAAGATGTAACTCCGATGGATATGGGGATTTCATTGTTTAATTTTCTTTGACATTCAGAGGCTGAGCTACAACCTTTAACCGAGGAGACAAAAAATAGACTGCTTGAGAAGTAATCTAATTCTGTCACTATCAATTGATTAAGCTATTCACTTTCGGTACAATATAATGTTTTTGTTTAAACCCAGACAGCTTTTCGGTAAATACTTGTGACCTTTTTTTGTTGGGTTAAGCCACAGAAGAAGAGTAGCCAGCAGTTAAAGCTTACATTTTTCTGTGTTGGTTGGCCTAGGGTGGAAAGGTAGGCCTAACTTTTGAAAGTACCACGCTCAGATCAAAATGTTTAGAAACAGCGACAGGTTCGTTGCAAACAAGACACACTGATTTGGAATTGCAGAAATATGATAAGATAAACACATAGACCTATTTCTCTGTCCATCCTTAGCCTGCAATTTCAGTAATTTGTGTGGTATTAAAAAATAATCTCCTAATATGTAAAATGAAGTACAATTGCGTGAAATGTTTCTAAAAGGCCATTTTTTTCTCTGACCTGCAAATACGATGACAGATTCATGCAATGTTTTTACCATAAAGGCGATATTTCCACCCCTACTCTTGTCTACAGTGGTATGCCAACCTACAACCTTCTGGCCTGCAGCCCTGTGCACTATCAAAATTCCTGTATTGCCATGTAATGCTGACAGGACGAAGAACAGTTTCTAAAACTGCATATCTAAGGCTCTGGTCTGTCCAAGAAGTGAGGGTAAACGGATCACTCCCTTACTACATATCATTAATTGTTCAATATAAGATTAATGTAAGAGGGCAGATAATCACCTTTTTCAAAATGTGGGACAATGTATAGCATGGTGTTTAAACTGACGACATAAGGTAAACAAGCTGTGATCTAGTAATGATCTCAGAGACATTAGGGTAAGCAGCTTACCCTGTCTGCTTTAGAAGGCAACCCTAGTCAGCTCCCTTAGCCATGCTTGCATTGGATAGTGCATTGGATAGCAGGGAACTAGTATGATACCAAAGCAAACTGACCTTGACTTACAAGGAACTGGGTGAGTGTCACAGAAAACACACCTACTTTAATGCCTGGGTGTGAGTAGAATTTCCTGGGGAATGGTCTACCAAAGGATCCGTGACCTTATGCTTTCAGAAAGACTTCAGGTCACCGACTCGCCTTACTGTGTGAAAGAACTGTGTGGTGCTTTGCTAATTCACTGTATCAGCAGAGGCCTGGTGAACTCTAAAACAGTAAAAGGCTATAAATGGGCTCCTGTCTTTTTAATGGATTGGGGGGCTTAGGCCTCTAGCAGCTACTTGAGCCTAAGCTTTAGTCTCAGGGAGACTATTCATGGGTGTATGACTGGGTTGGGATGCATGTGTGGGAGCATGGCCTTTCTGTATGATTCTGAAGTGCACACGGCAAAAAGTGAAATCTAATCAAGCATAAATATCTTATAATGAGTGATAATTCATTTATTAAAATTAGTGTTTTTTTCTTACCAAGCTAAATTATCTACTATCATTGGCAGATATTTTTTTTGCCTAAAAAATGCCAGCACCAAACCAGTGTCTCTACATTTGTATGTTTGGTAGAAAACAATAATGTTAAAAAGTTCTAAACTGTGATTTTCAAACACTATGAGATTCACGGTGATGTAGGGAGCTAGAAAATACCCTCCCTCTGGCTAAAAACTTGTTGCAGGTTTTGAAAATCATTTAAAAAAAAATGTTTTAATCCCACCCTGTGATGTCACAGAGAAGCATTTTTTAGAACTCTTTTTATATTTTTAACCACAGATCATAGAAGCCCGGCCTTTTCACATATGTAGACACTGGTTTGGTGCTGGAAATAATGAATATGAGGTTGAAAAGTGATGGAGTTGCAAGTCATTTATCTCATTTAAAGATAAGACGATTTAAGGTAAAATATATTGAAATACATGTAAGATAAATGACTTGCAACTCCATCACTTTTCAACCTCCAGCACCAACCCAGTGTCTACATATGTGAAAACGCTGTGTATTTTTTTCGTTAAAAGAAGTGAAATTACCTACCATTAATGTTAGATAATTTAGTTTGTTCAGAAGAAAACACATTTAAGATTGCTTCAATTAAACTTTTTATAGTACATCCCTCTGTCATAGACAAAAGCGGGCGTGCTTCCAGGGCACTCATGGCCCATTACTGCTACATGGGCACACGTGTCAGGAACAGAGAGAGAGAGAGAAAGAAAGAGAGGGTTCGGGCAGGCGGCTAGGCTGCCACTGGCACGGGAGAGCTCGCACCGAGAAGGGCGCCCGTCTCCCTGCACAATTACCCACCGTGCGCAGAAACTGAGCTCGCCTTGCGTATGTCCGCATTGGTTCGCCCCGCCAGACTAAAAATGGAAGGTAACAGATCCAGGTCATGGTACGCTGGAAATAATGAAGAATGCGTCTGGGTGGGTTGGTAGACTGGGAGCAAGGGGATGGAGGGGTTGATGTTGATTGACTTTCTGGAATTTTGGATGAACTGACTGGTTAGAAACATCCCTAATGCAGGCATAACAGCCAGCTGACATACCACAGCACTGCAAACAGCTACCAATGGACATTGCACGTGTGTGTAATAGCAACGTTTGTTAGTAAGGCTCATATTTTTTCCTTTCCTGTTTTGCAGGCTACTTCAACGTATTGGCAGTAATACTGAAAACAACGAATGATGCGCCATGGGCCAACGAGTTTGAATGTAAGAGCCAATAGAGATGTCGTAATATATACACCAACATGACAATCAGTTACAGACATTTCCTGCTTGACCTTGACATGACACTAAGGAACCAGAAGTAGATAACATCGACCCTCTGCTTCTTCCTTTAAAAAAAAAACTTAAATCTAATTCCCTCTTGTCTCCTCTGGCAGCTATCGAATTGTCCTGTTTGATAGAGTCCATCTCCACAAAAAACCCAAGAATCGAATGGAAGAAAATTAAGGATGGGGAGCCCAGTTATGTCTACTTTGAGAAGAAAATCTCAGGTAACAGACTCAACGGAGTGCTTTGTCATAATGGCGTCTTCACTAATATCTCCAACATCAATATCAAAGTGACAAAACCCCCCCAAAAAATGTTCAAATCCTCTTACAGACACAAACAACTTGGACTAATGAGGGAACGACATTCTGTTTTATACTCATCATGAATTATTCCTGTATTAAATCAATGGCAACTTAAAGCATGTTTTTTAATCCTGCAGGAGATTTGGAGGGCAGAGCAATGATCAGAGAGCCTGCGACATTGGTGATAACCAACGCCACAAGATCAGACTCAGCCAGTTACCGTTGCGAGGTCAGCGCTCAGACTGACCTTAAATCCTTTGATGAGATTTTGATCAACCTCGTCGTAAGAGGTAGGTCTATCATCCCAGCCAGCCACATTTCTTCACATCTGCTCAACACATCATCATCAGCTTCTTGCTCCAGAAGCACATCATTAGTTGTATTACTACAGTAAACTGTGGTATAATATTGAAACCAGAATAAATACAAGACTATACACCCACAAGAAGATGCATCACCTTGTGGCTATGACTGAAATTACATGTTTGGGGAAGGGAGCATTGCTGCTACCTCTGTGAAATTGCATGTTTGCCATCAGTCATTTGCGTTGCAATAATGCATCTCATCATCTCATCATGATTTAATGCATCTCATAATTTCGATGCTAAAATGTTTGCCGTTAGTCTTAAACCTTGAAGCTTTGAAAGTTGCTATGAAACATAACATACAAAACACAATGAACATGTAGTCTTTGTACCTAAAACAGCCATATCAGTTTACAGGGACTTGTTTTTCCTCTGTTTTACTAAAACGGAGCTGCATTAGTGGTTACAACTATCGATGCTGTAAGCTGAAACCGTGTTTTAGGTCACGCCAACCTTTTGGCACACGTAGTGTATGAGGATGCTTTTTGACAGGCCCGTCCCTGCTCCAAAGGCGTGTTCTGGGCTATATGGGGAAACCTCTGAAACTGCACCCTCGCTAAATCGCAGTGCTAAAGATGGAAAGTGTTGGCAGGGTTTGGCACGGGGCAAAAAACACATACCCACCCTCCGAGATCATTCATTGGCCTAGTAACTACAATTCAGTGTGTATCATAGGCTATGCTGTTTTTGACACAATCAGATGCTGAATGTTGCCATTGCTAAATGTGTGATTGTGTCCACAGTGAAGCCAGTGGTGCCGAAATGTGCTGTCCCCAAATCGGTGCCTGTAGGGACGGCGGCAGAGCTGCGATGCGTGGAGGATCAAGGTTTCCCCAAGTCTCAGTACCAATGGTTCCGCAACAAGGAGGAAATCCCAGATGACCCCAAGACCAGCCCTAAGTTCATCAACTCCTCCTACACGCTCAACACCGAAACAGGCACCCTGGTGAGTGTATGTTTGTGTGCGGTGACTGGGAGGGAAGGGGCCACTGTAGTGCAAGGCGAGGCTGCGGGGGTGGTGGCCTTGCCCCCAGCGGTAGGGGCAGATATTTTGGGGTGACAGTTGATGGTGTGAGGGGGCTTGAGCCATTAGGGGATTCTGCTGTCCTCATTGGCACATTCCTGAACTCCCTCTCCCCTGCTCAGCCAGATAGTCAGTGGCTCGGCCTTTTCACTCCACTCAACCTTTACACTGGCTTCTAAAGTTTGGCCTGGCTGTCACTGACATACTTTACTTCCAGGGAGTCACACCCTACTACTGTTCATATTGGCCGCTTGTCCTTGAAGACCACCAGCACATGCTGCCAAATCTGCTTTTCATATCCAACTGAAAGCTAACTAATTAGTAACAGGACTAGAATTAGAGGACAAGACCTTCATTAACGTGGGTTAAAATCCGATGGGAGACAGCATACAACGAGAACTGAAGGGATATCTGTTGAACAGTTTAGCAACTCATTTTCGGGACAGTTCCACCCCCAATGTAATTCAAATTGAACCTTGTTATAAGCCTGCACTTTCCCACATGCAGTAAATACACCAGAATGAAAGGACTCTGTTTATACTGAGTGTAATTGAGACTTGCTGCTGTTGGTTTTTCCTCTGCAGAAATTCAGTGCTGTCAGAATGAACGACTCAGCAGAGTACTTCTGCCGAGCAAAGAACGACGCGGGCCACTCAGAGTGTGGACCGCAGACAATGGAAATCTGTAAGTCTGTCTGACAGCTGACAAATTTGTACACAAGACACATGTTGTTTGTTGAAGCATGTCATTCCAGTAGTCCGGTGTTCAATTCATAAAGAGCCAGTTGAAACATCAATTCTTCATCCTTCCTGTTGTTCTTCCCCAGATGATATCAATATTGCCAGGATCATCCTGGGAGTGCTGGTGGTGGTGCTATTGTGCATAACAGTGGGCCTCTGCTTTGCGTACAAGCGTGGCTACTTCGCCAGCCAGAAACAGACTGGAAACAAGTGAGTGAAACTTCCTCTTGAGCGGCAATAGGGATGGGTCATGGCTCATTGAGGTTTAACATTTGCCAATTTAGACTTTATGAACAAGCTTGACCTCACAACTTGACCTGGTTTTATAACATGCATGGAACAATTCTTTCTAGAAATGTGTTGTTTTTGCAACAGCATAATGCCTTCTGATCATGTCTCCGTTGTGTTTCACAGTTACAAAGCACCAGCCAAAGGAGAAGGAGTGGACTACGTCAGAGCCGAGGACGAGGTGCGTAAAGAAAAACTACAATTTTTTTAACTCCAAAAAGTTCAACTAGGCAGTCCTTTAACTTTAGCTTACTTGCTCTTCCTTTTTATTCCAGGGCGACTTCCGACACAAATCTTCGTTTGTCATCTGAAGAGAAAGACGAAGGGCATGGAAGTGAAAGGTGTGGTACTTTGGACGGAACTCATTAAGTGTGTGAGATGACCAGTGAGCTGCCACAGTACGTGCCTTGAGCTCTCAGCATGTCTGAAATGATTCAAGTTTGCCAAAGATGACAAGTTTTCACATCTATATAGAACTGTTAACCATTGTTACAGACAAGTTTTCACATTTGTATAGAACTGTTAACCATTGTTACAGACAAGTTTTCACATCTATATAGAACTGTTAACCATTGTTACAGACAAGTTTTCACATCTATATAGAACTGTTAACCATTGTTACAGACAAGTTTTCACATCTATATAGAACTGTTAACCATTGTTACAGACAAGTTTTCACATTTGTATAGAGCTGTTAACCATTGTTACAGACAAGTTTTCACATCTATATAGAACTGTTAACCATTGTTACAGACAAGTTTTCACATCTATATAGAACTGTTAACCATTGTTACAGACAAGTTTTGAAACCAACTTGTTGACCGCTTTCATCACCAATCAACTTATTTTGCTAAATTATGGAGTTAGTTATTGCATGTTTTAAAAGGTATTTAACATCATCTGCGGGGGAAAAAAAAACATGTATGTAAGATCTTCTGCTAGGAGGGAAAAAAGTATTTAGCTAAGTTCTGAAGTAAATCTAACATAACACATTTCTACTGTAAACATTTGCTTCAAAAACCTGTCATTTATAACTTTTTTTTTCTACCAGCAAAATGTCAGACTATTTTTGATGGAATATATTTTAAAACGCCTATAGATAAAGGTTTACTTTTTTAAATATTTGTAAAATACTAACTGTTTTTTTTATTTGGTTTTGGGAAAAATATCTAAGTTTCAACCACTCAATATTCAGCTGTAAACAGTCACCTTTCCTGATCATGAAAAAAAAAATGTAATTACAAAACCTAGCATATCAAGGTTTTCCTCTAGAATGGTCTTAGATATTTTATTTACTGCTGGGATTTCCATGTTAATATTGAAAGAAAGTTACATGTTGATGTTTGTATTGTAGATATAGTCTTAGACAGTAGGAGGCTTCAAAGAGTACCAGCCAAAAGCTAGGAAACACTGTACACAATCAGTGGTGCATATCCTTGATTTTAAAGTGTCCTTCTGTGCTTTCTGTTTATCTTGTATATTTTGAATATACTGTCCAGGTTGTTTTTTTTGCTGTATGTCAGGAATATGTTCAGTATTTGTAATAATACAGGGTTGATGTTGGCTAACAATTGTACTGATTGTATATAGATAATTGTTTGTTCCCTCCCACCCCCACCAATCGAGACTATGGTGAAAAACATTGGAGAATAATCAGATATAAAACTACCAAAAGGAGGCAATATGAAACTCTTTCCATGGTTTGAAAAAGACATGGTCATGGTAGAGCTGATCTGCCTAATGTTAGCACATAGGAAGATATCAATACTGTTCAATCATCTCTACCCCAGGCAAAAATAACTGAAAACTGAATTTGAAATAGAAAATTGAAGTAAACAACTTAGACAAATGGTATTTGACATTTTCCCAAATTCATTTCAGACATTTCCAAGAGTTACAAAACATTCTGAGATACATACACAACAATTGCCTGATACACAAATAGTTTTTCACAAAACAGGTACTGAAGTTTTTCATTTGTACATTGATAAATATCATTCCTTTTAAGTGCCTTCTGCCATTACAACAATAGATCAGCTTCAACACTTTTAACAGAAACTTTAATGGCATTTTTAACTCTACAAACAGCGTTTGAGAGGAATGATGACATTGCCACCTATTCTTAAGACAAGAATAGTGTAACATTTTCCCACCCAAATAATTTGTACATATCTGCTTTGCTTTGTAAATAGATTCTCGTTTTAAATTCTTTGAAGGATTAAACTCGTTTCCATTGGAGTAGAAATAGAGATGTATTCGTGCCTAAATATAGTGGGATTTATTTTTGGTAAAGAGTAAAGACACAGCACTAGTACACAAACAGAAGAACATATACAAAGTTTAACAGACTAAATGGATGGAGAAACACAAATGCATGTGGCCTACATTTACCGTAAAGCCAGAAAACACCTGCAACTTCCAAGGCATTGAAAATAGACGTTATTTACAAGCCCTTTCTTTAAAACCTACAATTTAGTTGTAAATACACAGTGAAAGATGTATTCCAATACATGTTCTGTGGTTGGGGCTAGCTAAGCCAAATACTAACTGCCAATCACATTTCCTCCAATCCAAAGATCATGAGGTTCCATCTATCCAGTGTTGAAAATCTTTCCCCAATGCTGGAGGTTGGCATTGAAGTCATGTCAAGGTTCAAGCTTTTCAAGTGTTCACATGTTTAATTTATTGATTACATTTTCTGAACCACACTCATGTATCACCCATCTCAGGCCAGGTACAAATCCTCTGAGAATTCTTAAACCGTATGTCTATGAATAATAAAACTCACTTCTAATATTCTGACATGTGCAGTGGATTTTAATTTACAAAAATAAAAACAGAAAATATTAGATAGGACATTGAGTGTGTTCAGTGCGGACAGAAGAGAACATGAAAAAGAGAAAAATAAACAACTATTGCTGGATTTGTCTTGTTGTTTTGTTATTGAGTGGGGACTGCAAGTTCCATTACCTTGACACGAGTTCTGAAAATACAAGAGAATAATCAGGTGAAACATTCGACCCATTTAAAATGGTTTAACGCTTTACAATTGTTACTTGCTGCTGATCAGGTGACATCTTCCCCAGTCTTTGAACCTGTGAAGAAAAAAAACAAACAGTCAAACCAAACACATTATCACAATGTTCTTATGATCAATTGGCATCTGTCGAAAGATCAAAATGTAGCATACCTGTTCTCCGGTCACTGAAGATGGTGCTGACTCCTTTCCCGAATGGAACTTAGTTTATGTTACCTGAGTAACATGTAACAAGGATATTATGTTGGGAAATTAGCTTTTTGGTCTTTAACATTAGACATAAGGTTAGCAGTTTGGTTAGGATCAAGTGTAGGGTTTGGCATTAGGTTAGCAGCTTTTAAGATAGTAGAACTTCTAGCGTTGCAGCTTAGTGCCAACTGATGACTTTAGTGACTAGGAAATGGCCACCTCCGGACACTGTTCTTGGTGAGATTTATCATGGGGCCGCCAGCCATTGATTTGTGGCTTAATGGCAGCACTTTTCTCTCTACATTAAGGACCTTTCATTTAGTCAGTAAATTGTTGACAGTACCTGAAAATACCACCCGTGGTGATTTTACTATGTAAATCTTGGTGAGGCAAACTTCTTTTTCATCACCAATGCATGCCAGCAAAGCCACAACACAACATTAGACTTTTCATTAATTTCGCTATAATGGTGACAAACGGTGTCCACAAACTGTTAGGGCCTACATAAATCTGTCCCGACAGCAGAGCTTTCTTTGCACCGATACGTTTTATCTATAATTTCTCTTCACATGACAAGGATTGAAAAGGATTTGCCAGTAGATTGTCGACTTGATTCATGAGGACTGCTAGCTAAGATTTTGAAAGTATGATGTTGACACGATCAGTCCAATCAAATCTACAGTAGATATAACTTGATTTGACGTCATTTTATCTGTGGCCAATTACCTTGAGCCTTCTTGGATGGGTACTTCTGATGTAACTCTATGGCAGCACCCAAGGGGCTTGAATTGTCTAGCTCTCAAGGTAGATTTTGCGGTGACGTAGTGTCCCCATGATTGACAGAACACTGAGCCAATCACGGCGACACTAGAGAACATTCCCAACCCCTACTCTACGTATTTTCCGCTGGCTGCCCCACCACCACAGACAGGACTGAGCAAGGCTGAAACACTTTAATTCTGGAGCTGTCTTCCTCAAGAAAGCAAAACATTTTTGTATGCAGTTTTATTGACTAAAATATTATTTATTTTTTTACATTGTTTGCAAACTGATATGTGACAATAAATATACAGTACCAGTCAAAAGTTTGGACACACCTACTCATTCAAGAGTTTCTTTATTTTGACTATTTTCTACATTTTAGGATAATAGTTAAGACATCTAAAATAAGAAATAACACATGGAATCATGTAGCAACCAAAAAAAAGTGTTAAACAAATCAATACACATTTTATATTTGAGATTCTTCAAAGTAGCCACCCTTTGCCTTGATGACAGCTTTGCACGCTCTTGGTATTCTCTCAACCAGCTTCATGAGGAATGCTTTCCAACAGTCTTGAAGGAGTTCCCACATACAGTGCGTGCTCATCCACCCCTTGTACTCCTTGTTCACCCATGACTGTATTGCCTCGCACGCCTCTAACTCAATCATCAAGTTTGCAGACGACACAACAGTGGTAGGCCTGATTACAAACAACGACGAGACTGCCTACAAGGAGGTGGTCAGAGACCTGGCCGTGTGGTGCCAGGACAACAACCTCTCCCTCAACGTGATCAAGACTAAGGAGATGATTGTGGACTACACGAAAAGGAGGACCGAGCACACCCCCATTCTCATCGACAGGGCTGTAGTGGAGCAGGTTGAGAGCTTCAAGTTTCTTGGTGTCCATGTCACCAACAAACTATCATGGTCCAAACACACCATGACAGTCGTGAAGAGGGTATGACAAAGCTTATTCCCCCTCAGGAGACTGAAAAGATTTGGCATGGGTCCTCAGATCCTCAAAAGGTTCCACAGCTGCAACATCGAGAGCATCCTGACTGGTTACATCACTGCCTGGTATGGCAACTGCTCGGCCTCCAACCGAATGGCACTACAGAGGGTAGTACGTATGACCCAGTACATAACTGGGGCCAAGCTTCCTGCCATCCAGAACCTCTATACCAGGTGGGGTTAGTGGAAGGCCCTAAAAATTGTCAAAGACTCCAGCCACCTTAGTCACAGACTGTTCTCTCGTGTTCCGTATGGCAAGCAGGACTGGAGCGCCAATTCTAGGTCCAAAAGACTTGTTAACAGCTTCTACCCCCAAGCCATAAGATTCCTGAACAGCTTCCTGAATAGCTAATCAGATGGCTACCCAGACTATTTGCATCCCCCCCTTTTACGCTGCTGCTACTTTGTTTATTATTTATGCATGGTCACTAACTCCTACACGTACATAGTACCTCAACTAACCGGTGCCACCGCACATTGACCCTGTATATAGCCTCACTATTGTTATTTTACTGCTGCTCTTTAATTATTTGTTACTTTTATTTTCTATTTTTTACTTATTTATTTTTCTTCTTAAAACTGCATTGTTGGTTAAGGGCTTGTAAGTAAGCATTTCACAGTAAGGCCTACTACACCTGTTGTATTCGGCGCATATGACAAATGAAATTAAACATGTAGCTTGTAGACAATTGAAATTCTGATTCAGACATTGCTTCATATTCTATATTTAACAGCCAGATATCTTTCAAAATGCATTTGTAATACCAGGATTGACAGGGATAGATACTTCTATATTTGAATAAAAACAGCATTTTTTGGTGTATTTATTTTTCACCAGGTAGGCTAGTTGAGAACAAGTTCTCATTTGCAACTGTGACCTGGCCAAGATAAAGCATAGCAGTTTGACACATACAACACAGTTACACATGGAGTAAACAATGTGTTTGGCACTTGTGCCGCTGTAGCAGCAGCTGAAAATAAATCCCAAAGTAAAAATTAAACAGAAGTTATGATTAGCTCCCAACAGCTCCCTATTTCGCAACAAAGAATCCTTCACTCATGCTGCCAAACATACCCTCGTAAAACTGACCATCCTACCGATCCTCAACGATGTAATTGATAAAATAGCCTCCAACACTCTACTCAACAAATTGGATGCAGTCTATCACAGTGCCATCTGTTTTGTCACCAAAGCCTCATATACTATTAAGTATTAAGAAAAATAAGAAAAAAAATCATGTTTTTTACCATTTTCTTTCATTTGATTAAAACCTCTCCCTCAAAGAAGGTTACTTGTGTTCGCCAAGTAGCCAAGCCTAGCAATAAACGTTTTGACTCTTGAGACTGCTTTAAAAATTCACCCAAGCTTTATTAAAAGATCAAATTTGGAAGCAGCAAAACAGTGAACGGACATCGCCTTTTTATCTAGGTATTGTGTAGGCCTACATGATTTTCGCCAGCTTCCGTTTTGGATGTACGTAAAAAACCCTCCATGTGGGCTACATGTGTCCATATGCTTATCATGAAACGAGAGATGAGATGATACTGGTGACCCTTGTATGTTCTCCATACTCCTGTCCAGCAGGCGGTACCGGTGCATCAAGGTTCAGCTAGACAAACAGACTTAAAATGGATCAAAACTACTGCTCTGCCTCAGACTATCCAAACAGATACTATGCCCATCCACAGGTCTCTACCCACTCAGACACAACCTAACCTGCTGCTAAAATGGTAATATATTAGATGTATTACTCCATTACACTGCTGTTCATTAATTGATTTCCATTAACATTAGTATTTATCCTGCTACTGGTCAATATTACTCCTGTTCACATGTATATATTACCATAAGTAGTTATATATTCCTGCTACCAGTCACTTTTCAGCCCTGTTTAGGATGTATTAGTGATGCACATGTTGACTCATAACCTGCAGTCCCCAGGCGGGTTTAGGGTCATGAAACGTTGTGTGGATTGAAACCTTGTGTGGGTGGCAGTCGGGTTGAAAGAATCCATAAATGTATTGTTTTTGACAAATGAAAACGTGTCAGTTTGTCACTTTCACGAGGTTGGAGTAGTAACATGTTCAAATACTTCAGACATGGGCTTGAATCTAGGTTGTGCCTTTAGATTGAGAAAATGAACAACTAAGGAAGAACCTTTCACTTCTCTCACTGACTTCTCAAACCTAAAACCTTGGCCTGGTCTATTTCGAAAGTGTTCCTGTAAGTATGGCGATGTTGTGCCTCTGGGTTTAGAACACATAAAAACAACCAAAATATTGTGGTGAAGCTGTGGGACAGCTTGTAAGGGATGTTGTCACTAAATCATGAACTTTTTGCTTACAAGACTCTGAAACTGATAAGGCACTGCAGAGAGATCAGGCAGTTCTTGAGGGGGGGGTTGCTGTTCGCTGCTGGGTAAAGCAGCCTGCGACAAAAACAGGTAGTGCGGAAGGATTTGGGTAACCAGGTAAGATAGTGGGGTTGCTAGGAGTGCAAGCCTTCTCCCCGGCGTTTGTGAACAGAACGCGCTGCGCGTTGTAGCATGTTCTTGGACATGCAAATTGATTAGCTAAACTTTATCAGTGTTTGTAAACACAGCGTGCTCCTCTATTCTACGTAATGAATCAGGCTAAAACCTACAGTGATCAAACTGAATCCGAGTATATCCTAGTTGATGTTCCTGTCCAGTTTCTAGGAGAGGTATCCACTGCTATTCTGCGAACCCAACGGTGGTGTACACCACAGACCCCATGTGGAGGTCCGTCAGCTGGAAGAGCTAAATATTCTTAAAATGCTACATTTAAAATGTTAATGTCCATGTCCTCTGTCATGGCCTAGCTAGTCTTGTTAAATGTTTTTAGAATGTATAGTTGTTAAAATACAGCATGAGTTATGTGAGGCGAACAGAATGGGGTTGGGGTTCTATGTTGGTATTATCAAGAGTGAGACTCCGGACTGTTTGTATTATGTCCCTGTGTTGCTGCGGTAGTCCGGAATACATTTTGTATGGCAAATCATACGTAGTCTTATGTTTTTACTCTTCAAAAAGTGTTTTAAACATTTAAGTTTAGATTGACTACACTACAAAAAAAAAGTACAATAAATGTAAATGAGCTGAAATAACATACACACAAGAAAGCTTATTTATCTCTCAATGTGTTTAAATACCTGTTAGTGAGCACTTCTACTTTATCAAGATAATCCATACACCTGATGGGTGTGGCATAGTCAAGAAGCTGATTAAAGATTATGATCATTATACAGGTGCATCTTGTGCTGGGGACAAAAGGCTACTAAAATATGTAGTTGTCACACAACACAATGCCACCGACGTCTCCCTACCTTTTTTAAGGTATCTGTGACCAACAGATGCATAACTGTACTCCCAGTCATGTGAATGAAATCCATAGATTAGAGCCTCATTTATTTATTTTAATTGACTGATTTCCTTATATGAATTGTAACTCAGTAAAAACAATTAAATTGCTCTTTTATATTTTTGTTCAGTATAATTTCTAAGGTCGTTATCAGGGACATATCCTTGACAATAGACTCCATGTCATGATGGTGGCTGTCCTCTCTCTCTCCCTTACCTGGAGGGAGCTCATGATGTCCTTCAGAACTGATGTCCTTCAGAACTGGCCAGCGCTTCTGTTTCAGCATGCTCTTCAGATTGATGATGATGGGAATCATGTTATCGATCAAATCTTTCTTCTGAATGTGGGTGGATGAAACGATGGATGGGGGTTTGTTAATTAGCCGTTGGCGCCCTCTAGTGGCTTGGAACACAAGTTGTGGTTTTAAGTACTGTGTGGGACAAGTGCATGTTTATTGTAAGTCACTGGATATAAATGACATAAAGAGTGATATTATCACTACTACAACAATTGTTTAATAATAAAACAGTGTGTGTACTATTAATACATGTTGCTTGTAAAAGTAAATAATTAAAGCTTCAATTGCAACCAAATGATACCCTTTTGTATTATTTACAAGTACAATTATCATAATCTATTTTTACTAGTACCAATATTCAAAGTTTAACGTACCTATGTAACTATCTTCTTCTGGTCCACCTTGGCCATGGCAATCTACTCGTCGCCACCAGCCCCTGCCGCCCCACTCAGCGCTGACGGCTTGATCTCCTTGAGGCTGAGGATCCCAAAGGTCTCACCAGGCACCGCCGCCCCACCACTGTCCAGGGGCAGCTCCCCATACACAAAGCATGCATTTGAACTCATATTTTGTAACTAACTGCCATTTCCTGCAATGTAGAGGAAACAAAATGTCCTTAAATGATAACAAATCAAGCAAAAAATGCTATATATATATATTTGTCAGCAAGTCGAAATCATGAATCAGCTGGCATCATTTTTATGGATATATCCAAAAATAATATATATTTGTTTTTTTAAATGAATAAATAATAATAAAATATATATATACATACACGCATATACATACACAAAGAAATTTACTTTAAAAAAAGGTGAAATGAAGTGCGGCTAGTTTGCAGTCTTTCCAGCTTCAGTTTGAAGTGATTGAGTTAGCTGTGTTGTTGGTTAGCGCCTCTGACCAACAGTGTCAGTCCTGACGAGTGAGCACATTTTCTTTATTCTTTTAATATTTTTTTTATTTACCCCTTTCTCTCCCCAATTTCATGGTATCCAATTGGTAGTTAGTCTTGTCCCATCATTGCAACTCCCGTACGGACTCGGGAGAGACGAAGGTCGAGAGCCGTGAGTCCTCCGAAACACAACCCAGCCAAGCCGCACTGCTTCTTGACACAACGCCTGATTATTCCGGAAGCCAGCCACACCAATGTGAAGGAGGAAACACTGTACACCTGGCAAACGTGTCAGCATGTATTGCGTCCGGCCCGCCACGAGTAGCTAGTGTGCGATGGGACAAGAACATCCCTCGCGGCCAAACCCTCCTCTAACCCGGAGGACGCTGGGCCAATTGTGCGCCGCACCATGGGTCTCCCGTTCGCGACCGGCTGCGACAGAACCTGAACCGTAACCAACATCTCTAGTGGCACAGCTAGCACTGCGATGCAGTGCCTTAGACCACTGCGCCACTCAGGAGGCCCCATGAGCACATTTTCTATGCCAGGCGAAATTGCGCCTCATTAGCGCATTGTTATGGGTATATCCGAATACATGTCACTAGAAAACAGCTTACACAAATGCAAATGCAGCTATTGTTATTCTTTTTGACGTGACTCTAAGTTAGCCGTAGTTGGCTAGCTAGCAAGGAAGGGATAAGAACGTTGCCAGCCAGTATGGCAATGGAATAATAAAAAAACGAATGACTGGGTCGCGTCCATAGATACAGAATAAAAATACTTAAGGACTGGGTCACGTCTCTGGCAACAGAACCAATACAACAAATGACCAGCCGGCTTGGATAGCAACCCTAGATTTGTGTCTGGACTATATCTCGTGGAAGGATGAAATAGTATGAATAAAATAATCAAAATAATGTTTTTAATGAAAATATGTCAATCATTATTTGAATATGTTGGTAACCCGTTGTATAAAAGTGATAATGCCCTCGAAGCCGGTGTTTGGAGTATATATCAACTTTGTCTCGGCTTAACAACACCCGTGCCAATATATCCTCCAAACACTGGCTTCTTGAGCAACCAACCCATTTATACTACTCATACACTGAATATAAAACATTTTCACTGCACAAATCTCTGACCATCTAACCATGAAGGGCTGGTCAGCAATATCCCAAAGACAGCGTGCAGGTTGAAAATCACAGACTTCGAATAGTCCTTATTACCTTCCTTGTAAGAAAGCAATTGGTACCAAGTATGAAACTTCTTTAAACCCAAAATAGGAGCATAATCATAAGTGGTCTTTTGAGGGAATTAGTTGTAGGTCTTGTGTTTCTCATAGTAGTTGAAGTGGAAGACGCACTCGATGAAGTGCTGAGAGAATCTCACTGGGTTCTTCTTGAGCAGGAGTTGGACCGGGGATGGGATTGATTTAACAGTTCCCTCAGTTAGTTAGGTTATTTCTTTATTGGAACTGGTGACTGATGAATGATCATCACTTACCTAGCGGTAATAGGGTCAGGATCCACTAGCACGGCAACGAAACGGAAGAACAGCGAGCCCTTCCATTTGACAAACTCCTACAAACAGCGATAGGCAGGATTCATCATTACACTCTTTACACTCTTTCTGACAGTGACAGGTTTATTGGGAAAAACTTTACATTGTGGCTTTGGCAAGCTGAATTTAGGTGTAGGAATTGTTTTATTTTATTTATTTAACTAGGCAAGTCAATTAAGAACAAATTCTTATTTACAATGAAGGCCTACCCCGGCCAAACCCTAACCCGGACGACGCTGGGCCAATTGTGCGCCGCCCTATGCGACTCCCAATCACGGCCGGTTGTGATACAGCCTGGAACCGAACCATGGTCTGTAGTGACACCTCTAGCACTGAGATGCAGTGCCATAGAGTGCTGCGCCATTCGGGAGTATTAGACAGAAAATAGGATTAGAAATAGGATTATACAGTCCTTTGCGTTGAATAGGAATCCCAAGTATATTGACACTACCGTTCAAAGGTTTGGGATCACTTAGAAATGTCCTTGTTTTCCATGAAAACATACATGAAATTAGTTGCAAAATGAATTGGAAATATAGTCAAGACGTTGACAAGGTTATAAATAATGATTTTTCATTGAAATAATATTTGTGTCCTTCAAACGTTGCTTTCGTCAAAGGTAATCTGTTGAGGTAATCTGAAGAGATTTCACCACATGCTTCCTGAAGCACCTCCCACAAATTGGATTGGCTTGATGGGCACTTCTTACGTACCTTACGGTCAAGCTACTCCCACAACAGCTCAATAGGGTTGAGATCCGGTGACTGTGTTGGCCACTCCATTATAGACAGAATACCAGCTGACCGCTTCTTTCCTAAATAGTTATTGCATAGTTTGGAGCTGTGCTTTGGGTCATTGGCTCCAATTATGCGCTGTCCACAGGGTATGGCATGGCGTTGCAAAATGGAGTGATAGAGTTCCTTCTTCAAGATCCCTTTTACACTGTACAAATCCCCCACTTTACCACCACCAAAGCACCCCCAGACCACCACATTGCCTCAACCGTGCTTAACAGATGGCGTCAATCACTCCTCCAGCATCTTTTAATTTTTTCAGAAGAAAGTTATTTGTTTCTGGCCAGTTTGAGCCTGTAATCAAACCCACAAATGCTGATGCTCCAGATACCCATCTAGTCTAAAGAAGGCCAGTTCTATTGCTTCTTTAATCAGAATAACAGTTTTCAGCTGTGCTAACATAATTGCAAAAGGGTTTTCTAATGATCACTTAGCCTTTTAAAATTATAAACTTGAATTAGCTAACACAACGTGCCATTGAAACACAATAGTGATGGTTGCTGATAATGGGTCTCTGTACGCCAATGTAGATATTCCATAAATAATCTGCCGTTTCCAGCTACAATAGTCGTTTATAACATTAGCAATGTCCACACTGCATTTCTGATCAATTTGATGTTATTTTAATGGACAAGAAAATGTGCTTTTCTTTCAAAAACAAGGACATTTCTAAGTGACCCCAAACTTTGAACGGCAGTGTATTTCCAGGGTTACATTGGCCATTAATAACATTTAGGAAGGCACAGTCATTTTCAAGAAGATTGGTATTGATACATTTGAATCATATCACAATCCAGTCATAGTAGCATAGTAGTGTCACTACTCATTTTCAGTCTGTTTATTTTCCTTCGGCCACTAGATTTACATTTGAGTCATTTAGCATTTAACTATTTTCCAGAGCGCTTTACAGTTAGTGCATTCACCGTAAGATCGCTAAGTGGGACAACTACATATCACAGGCATAGAAAGTACATTCAAGTTGAGGAGGAGGATTATTTAAGATACTGTTTGAAGGGTTTCAGATATTTTCGGGAAGATGGGCAGGGACTCTGCTGTCCGAGCTTCAGGGAGAAGCTGGTTCCAACATTGGGGTGCCAGAACAGAGAAGAGCTTGGACTGGGCTGAGCGGGAGCTGCCCTCCCGTATGGGTGGGAGGGCCAAGAGACCTGAGGTGGCAGAACAGAGTGCTCGGGTTGAGTGTAGCGTTTGACCATGTGAGGATATGACGGAGCCGAGTGACTTGGTGTATAGAGTGATGAAAGCCTAGAACCGAGCCCTGGGGGACACCAGTAGTGAGAGTACATGGTGTAGACACAGATCCTCTCCACGTCACCTGGTAGGAGCGGCCTGCCAGGTAGGATGCAATCCAAGAGTGTGCAGAGCCTGAGACGTCCAGCCCTGAGAGGGTGGAGATGACGATCTGATATTTCACAGTGTCAAAGGCAGCGGATAGATCTAGAAGGATGAGAACAGAGGAGAGAAAGTCAGCTTTGGCAGTGCGGAGAGCCTCCGTGACACAGAGAAGAGCAGTCTCGGTTGAGTGACCCGTCTTGAAGCCTGAGTGGTTAGGGTCAAGAAGATCGTTCTGAGAGAGATAACGAGAAAGTTGAGCAGGGATAGCACACTCAAGTGTTTTGGAAAGGAAAGAAAGGATACAGGTTTATAGTTTGACGTCAGATGAGTAGAGTATTGGTTTCTTGAGGAGGGGAGAAACTCTAGCCATTTATAAGTCAGAGGGGACGCAGCCAGTGGTTAGGGATGAGTTGATAAGGTTAGTGAGGAAGTCTCCAGAGATGGTCTGGAGAAGGGAGGAGGGCATGGGGTCGAGTGGGCAGGTTGCCGGGCAGCCAGACCTCACTAGTCGCAGGATGTCATCTGGAGAGAGAAAGGAGAAAGATGACAACTTTTTTTCAAAGTCGCCCACAGAGAGTGGGGGGGGGGGGGGGGTGGAGGATTAAGGAGGGAGGAGAAGGTGGAAAATTGTTTCCTAGGTTTAGAGGCAGAAGCTTAAAATTTAGAGTGGTAGAAAGTAGCTTTAGCTGCGGATACAGAGGGAAATAAGGGTGAGAGGAGGGAGTGAAAGGATGATAGGACCCCTGGAAGTTTAGTTTTCCTCCATTTTCACTCAGCTGCCCGCAGCACTGTTTTGTTTTATGGACAAAACTGTACATTTTGTGCTTTTCTATCACTCATGCAATGATGTCCGAGGGAAAAAACAGTGTTTTGTTGTTGTTGTAATTTCCCAAATGGACGTGGCTGTTTCACCATTAAGGATTCCAGCTTTAAAGGGGTATGCTATTTGTGTCAAACAAGTACATGAGGTTAAGGTCAGCTAAACAGAAAAGACGATGTAATTTGCAAGTTACACTCTTCATAAAACAGTTCTTACTTGTGATGTGCGATCAGTTCTTACAGTGGACACTTCAGGTTCAGTCACATAGGGTAACAACGTTTTCAATTCCTCAGATCCATTTTTTATGACAATGGCAGTATCCAGTTTCAGTGAATTCAAAATCCCACCCTTGCACAAAAACACCAACAATGAACAGATTTCAACTCTTTAGCAAGTTACTTGACCCCAACTCTTTTGAACAATGAATTCAAGACTGACTTGACATTACAAAATATTTTTCCTTGGCTCCTTGAATTGTCGCTAAAAGTTGCTAGATTATGTTTTTCCGTTGCCACAAAACATACAGTGGGGCAAAAAAGTATTTAGTCAGCCACCAATTGTGCAAGTTCTCCCACTTAAAAAGATGAGAGAGGCCTGTAATTTGCATCATAGGTCCACTTCAACTATGACAGACAAAATGAGAAAAAAAATCCAGAAAATCACATTGTAGGATTTGTAATGAATTTATTTGCAAATTATGGTGGAAAATAAGTATTTGGTCAATAACAAAAGTTTATCTCAATACTCACTGGCTTCATCAATAAGTGCATTGATGACGTCGTCGCCACAGTGACTGTACATACATACCCCAACCAGAAACCATGGATAACATGCAACATTTCCACTGAGCTAAAAGCTAGAGCTTTCGCTTTCAAGGAGTGGGACGCTAACCTGGAAACTTAAGAAATACCGCTATGCCCTCTGACGAACCATCAAACAGGCAAAGCGTCAATACAGAACTAAGATCGAGAGAGCTGCCCAGTGACACGAGCCTACTAGACAAGCTAAATATGCTATGCTCGCTTCGAGACAAGTAACACTGAAACATGCATGAGAACATCAGCTGTTCCAGACGACTGTGTGATCATGCTCTCCGCAGCCGATGTGAGCAAGACCTTTAAACAGGTCAACATTCACAGACGGATTACCAGGACGTGTCCTCCGAGCATGCATTGACCAACTGGCAAGTGTCTTCACTGACATTTTCAACCTCTCTCTGTCTGAGTCTGTAATACCAACATGTTTCAAGCAGACCACCATAGTGCCTGTGCCCAAAAACACTAAGGTAACCTGCCTAAATGACTATCAACCCGTCTGTAGCCATGAAATGCTTTGAAAGGCTGGTAAGGGCTCACATCAACACCATTATCCCAGAAACCCTAGACCCACTCCAATTTGCATACCGCCCAACAGATCCACAGATGATGCAATCTCTAGTGCACTCCACACTGCCCTTTCACACCTGGACAAAAGGAACACCTACGTGAGAATGCTATTCATTGACTACAGCTCAGCGTTCAACACCAGAGTGCCCTCAAAGCTCATCACTAAGCTAAGGACCCGGGGACTAAATACCTCCCTCTGCAACTGGATCCTGGACTTTCTGACAGGCTGACTCCAGGTGGTAAGGGTAGGTAACAACACATTCGCCACACTGATCCTCAACACGGGGGCCCCTCAGGGTTGCGTGCTCATTCCCCTCCTGTACTCCCTGTTCACCCATGACTGCTCTGCCAGGCACGACTCCAACATCATCATTAAGTTTGCTGATGACACAACAGTGGTAGCCTGATCACCGACAACGATGAGGCAGCCTATAGGGAGGAGGTCAGAGACCTGACTGTGTAGTGCCTGGACAACAACCTCTCCCTCAACGTGATCAAGACAAATAAGATGATTGTGGACTACAGGAAAAGGACCGAGCACTTTTTTATGACAATGGCAGTATCCAGTTTCAGTGAATTTAGCACGCCCTCATTCTCATCGACCGGGCTGTAGTGGAGCAGGTTGAGAGCTTCAAGTTCCTTGACGTCCACATCACCAACAAACTAACATGGTCCAAGCACACCAAAACAGTCGTGAAGGGGTCACGACAAAACCTATTCCCACTCCGGAGACTGAAAAGATTTGGCATGGGTCCTCAGATTTTCAGAAGTTTTTACAGCTGCACCATCGAGAGCAGATGGTAGTGTGTACGTCCTCACCGGGCCAAGCTTCCTTCCATCCAGGACCTCTATACCAGGCTGCGTCAGAGGTTGGCCCTAAAAATTGTCAAAGGCTCCAGCCACCCTAGTCATAGACGGTTCTCTCTGCTACCACTCGGCAAGCGGTACCGGAGCGCCAAGTCTAGGTCCAATAGGCTTCTAAACAGTTTTTACCCCCAAGCCATAAGAGTCCTGAACATCTAATCAAATGGCTACCCTGACTATTTGCATTGTCCCCCCCTTCTACGCTGCTGCTACTCTCTGTTATTATCTATGCATAGTCACTTTAATAACTCCACCTACATGTACATATTACCTCAATTACCTTGACACCAGTGCCCCCGCACATTGACTCTGTACCAGTACCCAATGTATATGGCCCCTCTATTGTTTAATTATTTGTTATTCTTCTATTTTACTGGTTATTCTTACTTTTTAGCATTTTCTTAAAACTGCATTGTTAATTGAGGGATTGTAAGTAAGCATTTCACTGTAAGGTCTAGAACTGTTGTATTCAGCGCATGTGACAAATGCAATTTGATTTGATTTTGGGAGAAGGTGGAAGGAGATTTTGGCCTTCATTCTGCAAATTGAAACAAGATAGATATGTAGCTTCAGCCAAAGCTGTCAGCAGAGACCGAAGAAGTGATGTCATGTACTGGATCATATACAGTCATTTGATCTCAATACAGTTTTATGTTCCCAAAACTAGAATATGTTATGAACTGAGTGGACTACGTTTTGTAGACTTTATCCTTCGTCAAAGTATTTAAAAACCGCGTTGTTTAGGAGTGCAAAGTTGATTGAGTTATTGCACACGTGCATTTCACAGTATGCGTTCCCTAACAGAAATATGCAAATGTGTGCTAGAACGGGCCAATAGGACCTCGCTCGCTCGTATTTGGCTCTGCCCATTTGTTCCCATTGGAAATGACAGGCTGTGGTCTATCTTGAATTAGTTATAAAAAATCTGTGACCCAACTCTGCAGGCGCGGCGCTGCGCACTTGTTTTACGTCACCAGCGGGGTTTTTTCGCACCAGAAATGTTGGGTTGAAATCGCGCAGAACCTGACGTTGACAGCAAAGATATTGGATAAATTAAAAATGTCCCACTCAGGCCGTTTACCATTGATTCCGTTCTACTTAAGGGGTGGCTCTCTCGAAGGCAGCGGGGACTTGTCTGCTAAGTGCGTTGACTGTATATGAACCAGTATATGACTATTTAAACCAGAAAAAATGAGGTAGTGGGATGTGTCACTACTTCGGTCTCTACTGACAGCTTTGGCTGAAGCTGACATATCTATCTTGTTTCGTTTATTTAGAATATCATACTTTTCTGGCACTCTTTTCTATCTGTTGAATATCTGTTTTTCTAACGCACCCTGCATTTACACGCATGCGCATTTAAAGAGGAAGCTCAACATTGGACATTGCTTCATCAACAGTTGCCCTATTTAGTTTAGGTAGTGGCATAGTACAGCACAATCTAAATTTCGGAATAAATCACTCGTTACTGTAGCAAGGATTTGAAATACAGTAACGTAGGATTGTTGTTGTACATGCAGAATCTACAAAGGCTCTGAAACAAGGTGTAGTGATGAGCTTTTTTAGTTTTGGTCAAAGTGCACAAATCGATATAGTTTTGAATGACGCTGAGACAAGAAAGAAAGCCGAACATAAGACCGAAGATGGGAAAAAGGACCAATATTTTCTGTTTTATGATGGCGATACAGTATCTGGAAAAGTCAACGTAACACTGAAGAATCCAGGGAAAAGACTCGAGCATCAAGGCATCAAAATCGAGTTTATTGGGAAAATTGGTAAGTGTGACACAGACCCATCTTTGTCTGTGTTGTGTTGTCACTGCCCAAATAACTAAATAAGCTACACAATTATCCATGGTGCAAAACATTAACAAGTCTCTATTAATGATATAGTAATCCTAATTAATTGCCAGACTGATCAAATCAAACTATCTGTGTCCATTGATTGAACAGTGACGCAACACGTAGCCATGCCATGCTCATTCACTGCATGCAACTTGGGCACGGGTTAAAGCGTTGTGACCTGTGGTGGGCTGTGTGATATACTGGAAGTGATCAACAGAAGACCCATTGTGCCACAAACTCTCCTACAGTATATTCTACCTGGTAAAAAGTGTGAGAATCATGAGGCTAACTTAACCAGTCAGAAATTAAGATATGAAAATCATGAGACTAACTTCACCTGTCAGTTACACTTGGTCTGTATCATGTCCTTTATAGTTAGGCCTACATTGTAATAAATGTTATCAGTATCGCACAGACAGGAATAAAGAACTCTGGTGGTGTAATGTTTCATTAACTATTCATGGTGTGATTGTGATAACATATAGAACCTCAAGTCTTTTTGTCCACCCGACCTAGAATACCTCACAGCCAAATGCCGACCCCATTACCTCCCAAGATAATCTTCTTCGGTTATCGTCACAGCTGTGTATATTCCCCCTCATGCCAAAATCACGACGGCCCTCAAGGAACTACACTGAACTTTATGCAAACTGGGAACCACGTGTCCACTACCTCGATTCGGTCTTGTGTAGCAAAATTGTAATGTTAATTTTGTATTTTTACATTGGCTAAAAGTAGCGACTCGGAGCTAGAAAATCTTATATCATACACTGCAGTTGTGGAACAATGAGAAAGAAATTCTGCTTTGAAAGTTGATAAATTCCACTTTTGAGAAAAAGGCCCTTGGATGCTTTGGTACACTTACTGGAGAGCTCTTCTTTGTCTACACCCATTCAGCATTGTTCACACCCTCTTAAGATTTAGCCCTACCCATCTCTTTAAGTATTCACAATTGAGGCCATGTGGAAAACACACCCTATATCAAATCAAATTTAAGTTTATTTGTTACATGCACAGGATACAGAAGATGTAAACAGTACAGTGAAGTAGTTACTTGCATGGTAGCAATATCAAAAACAGAAAGTGTCCAGATACAATATTTTTGTCATTATTAGAAGACGCTTACCCAACACTTGTCTAAATTGATGGGTCATGTGAAGGAAATGCTATAACCACCCCCCCCCAAGCCACATCTAGCTTAGTGAATGGGTCACTATTCTCTAGACATGTACACATGTTCATGAAATACAATAGATGGCCGTAATCACCCCCAGACACACCTGGTTAATTTGATGGGTCATGTATTAATCCGGCCGAAGTGGAGTCTTTTGTTTAGACATGTAGCTAGCTAAACAATGGACCGGCATAATCCCAACTCCTACTACCACCAATGCAAACATTATCATAGCTGTAGTATGAATCTGCAGGTAGCTAAAGCTAACAAATTAGATTACATTTTAGCTAGCTAACATTAGGCTATAACTAGCAATACAAATGGGTTTCTGATTCAAATAATATTACTACACAGATCACATTAGCTAGTGAGCCAGCTAGCTAACAGTACGCTTTAACTTGCAATGTGAATGACATTCTGACAAAATTAGTTACTTATATCTGAAACTATAGCTAGACTCTTACCCGTATACATGGATGAATGCTTCACATCAGACTGGAACTATTTAACTTGATTTGGTCTGGGGCGGTATGTCACAGCATCATCGGACTGAGCTTTTACTTTTAGATTTGTCTGTATTGTTGTGAATTGTTAGATACTACTAGATATCTAACAAGTTAAGTATTTTGCTACACCCGCAATAACATCTGCTAAATATGTGTTTGTGACTAATAAAATGTAAAATTTTTACACCCTTGTAAGATGCAGTAACCATTTGTAATTTTGTTGCATTACCTTGAATCTCTCTCTATAGTACATGTAATGCCTTTTAAAGGGATAGATTAGAAAGTAATCTGTAAACTGGTGATACCAACAACCATTTCTCTCTTTTCAGAGCTGTACTACGACAGGGGAAACAACTATGAGTTTGTGTCTCTGGTTAAAGACTTGGCCCAACCGGGAGAGCTAACGCAGTCCCGGACCTTCGACTTTGAGTTCACAAATGTGGAGAAACCATACGAGGCCTACACGGGCCAGAATGTCAAATTACGGTAAGCAACAGTGAGCATCTGGCAAGACTAAACAAACCATGCATGAAACATTTTCACAGCACAATAGGACTGTTACATACATTGGCGATTTTAGCATGTAAATCTTGGTGGGGCAAAAAATAATAAAAGTGGGATGCATGCCAGCAAAGCCCCAACACATCACTAAACAATACATTAATTGCGCTATAAGGGTGACAAATGGTGCCTACATACAGCAGTCTCAACATCTTACCACTGCTACACCTGGTCATCAGTGGAGCCTTGTCTGGCAGCGAAACAGTTCATCCAGCCTCATTTACTGCTTTTTAAAAAACATAGGTGATATGGCTGACTTGCCTAAACAAATGTGGTTTCTACTGACAATTGAGATGTACAAACTATAGCATAAGGGGACGACAAGCGGATAAGAGGCAATCTGTAATTTCGATTAAGACATTAATGTGCGAGCTAGGACGGACGTAGTCAATATAGCCGTTTGTTTATCACTTTTGAAATGTACAGCGACAGAATCCAGAACATGGGTCGTTCTTACAGTGTTCTCCCTGTACACCAAGTCAGAACCGTAGGATAAATAAAGTGGGCATATAAGCTCTTACAATATTCAATGATTACATTTCTCTAAAACAGGTTATAGGCTACATGTGCACCACATGTAGGTGAAATTAAGAGGGGTAAATAGACCAAATTATTAGTCTTACTACACAACATACACTTAGTACTACTTTCTTTGCTACAGTGTATATATATCTCCCTAGCATATTACATAATTTATGCAGCAGCAAACAATACATTTTTGAACTCCCCTGTTGTGCTGTGCTCACAGGAAGTTGGAGCGGCTGTCCTTTGTGTGCAAATTTTGTCATCAAAGTCAGGAATTCTCTCTTCTCTGGATTTATGGTGCTTTCAAAACAACTGAGAACTCTTGGGGGAAAAACAAGGTTGAATCATGATCACATCATTGATCTTCAGGTCGTAACTCTAGAAAGAGACCGGAGTTGGATGACAGCTCAAAATGTATTTTCCCAGTCGGAGCTCGTTTATTCCCGACTTCCCAGTTGTCTTGAACTCACTGAAGTCAAGTTTTGCAGTTCCGAGTTAAGTTGTTTTGAGCGTGGCACAAATCATGCTTCATTGATAGCATGGCCTAGCTCGAATGTTTATCATTTTAAACTTGGAAAAGAGCCCCTTAATCCCAGATTTGTGACCACACAGCCACTGTCACTGATTCCTTCCACACCACTCATTGTTGAATTTGTGATTTCCAACTTGTTGTGTAATGTTTATGTCCAATGGCTGATTAGCACTGATACGTTTTATCGATAATCTCTCTTCATATGACAAGGATTGAAAAGTATTTGCCAGTAGATTGTTGACTTGATTCATGATTATGAATGCTAGCTTGCTAGCTAAGATTTTGAAAGTATGATTTTGACATGATCAGTCCAATCAAAGTTACGAGTGATTTGAGATATATTTATCTGTGGCCAATGACCTTGAGCCTTCTTGGATGGGCACTTCTAATGTAACTCTATGGCAGCATCCAAGGGGCTTGAATTTGAGGTCTACCCTTAGATTTGGTGGTGACGTAGTGTCCCCATGAGTGAGAGAACACTGAGCCAATCACGGCCTAACGCCCCTTATTTTCTGCTGGCTTGCCCCACCACCACGGAAAGCACTGAGCAAGGCTGAAACACCAGCATTTTGGAGCTGCCTTACTCAAGAAAACCATGTTTGTATGCAGCTTTATTAACTCAATTATATATATTTAAAAATTGTTTGCAAACTCATATGTGACACGTATTAATGCCAAAATACAATGCAAAATAGGCAAGCCCCCCCCCCCCCCCCCTCCTGTATTACCAAATAATGAGAGAGCAAACCACACACAAGTCAGAGTCATATTATAAAGTCCATCTTTAATTATATGAGCTTCACCATATCCCTGTGACTATCAGATCAATTCAGTGTCTATAAATGAATTCTCTGAGAGTGCTTACAAAACAGTTCTTAGTATCATTTATAGTCAAGACACACCCATCTCAACTCACATGACAAATAACTGATCTTAGGAACATTACACAAAGAACCTTTTACTTGAAAGAGGAGTATCCCATAGCTAGCTAGATAGCATTAGCTATAAATTATAGTTCAGTTTGGTTTCCTAAATGAAGTTCTTATCTCGTTGTTGGTACAACATAGTACCAAACCATTACCTCATCCAATGGCATATATCAATTGTCAATTCTAGATACTTTTATCTCAAATACACCTCCTCCTTGACAAGCTCACCCGAGACAGTGAGCCTCTTAGGTCATATACTAGATCAAGATAAGGGCAACCTCAGAGGGGACATGTAATAGTTACAGAGACATTCCCATAAGAAGACAAGCCTCCATTCTGTCCTCCTCCCCTTCTGATATTCTTCATAGTGGTTCACATGGTTTAACAGATACATTGACATATGAAGACGAGCCTGACCTCTCCCCTCTCTGGGCCCCTAGTGACTAAGCCCTAGCAGAGAAGGGATAACTGCAAACGGCCAACAGTATTATCCAAAAGAAGACATCCTAACATACAAATATCTCACAAGCATTATTATGTAAATAACGTCTTATTTATGAATGTTACCGAACTAATTCTGATTCAGCCATGACATTTCTATCGCCTAATAATAGTGCATTCTAGTTGTTGTCTTTGGTAACAGGTAATTGTCAATGGATTGCATGTGATTCTAGGCCATTTCGCTAAATGTAACCATTTAAAGCATCGTAAAGCTGATTGACTGTGGTAAAAAGGCCTGGGTCTGAATGGATTCACCTCCAGAGTGCCATTTTAAGAGTTTTGCATTCAACAAAACAGAATTGTTGCCTTGACAAATAGAAACAGAAGTAAGGAAGTAGAAACAGGATTAATAGAAACTGAAAATAGAGACAGACTAGACTAGAGAGTTGCCACTTTCCATGTATCCAGTACACTGCATATACAGTGCCTTGCGAAAGTATTCGGCCCCCTTGAACTTTGCGACCTTTTGCCACATTTCAGGCTTCAAACATAAAGATATAAAACTGTATTTTTTTGTGAAGAATCAACAACAAGTGGGACACAATCATGAAGTGGAACGACATTTATTGGATATTTCAAACTTTTTTAACAAATCAAAAACTGAATAATTGGGCGTGCAAAATTATTCAGCCCCCTTAAGTTAATACTTTGTAGCGCCACCTTTTGCTGCGATTACAGCTGTAAGTCGCTTGGGGTATGTTTCTATCAGTTTTGCACATCGAGAGACTGAATTTTTTTCCCATTCCTCCTTGCAAAACAGCTCGAGCTCAGTGAGGTTGGATGGAGAGCATTTGTGAACAGCAGTTTTCAGTTCTTTCCACAGATTCTCGATTGGATTCAGGTCTGGACTTTGACTTGGCCATTCTAACACCTGGATATGTTTATTTTTTGAACCATTCCATTGTAGATTTTGCTTTATGTTTTGGATCATTGTCTTGTTGGAAGACAAATCTCCGTCCCAGTCTCAGGTCTTTTGCAGACTCCATCAGGTTTTCTTCCAGAATGGTCCTGTATTTGGCTCCATCCATCTTCATCAATTTTAACCATCTTCCCTGTCCCTGCTGAAGAAAAGCAGGCCCAAACCATGATGCTGCCACCACCATGTTTGACAGTGGAGATGGTGTGTTCAGGGTGATGAGCTGTGTTGCTTTTACGCCAAACATAACGTTTTGCATTGTTGCCAAAAAGTTCAATTTTGGTTTCATCTGACCAGAGCACCTTCTTCCACATGTTTGGTGTGTCTCCCAGGTGGCTTGTGGCAAACTTTAAACAACACTTTTTATGGATATCTTTAAGAAATGGCTTTCTTCTTGCCACTCTTCCATAAAGGCCAGATTTGTGCAATATACGACTGATTGTTGTCCTATGGACAGAGGGTCCCACCTCAGCTGTAGATCTCTGCAGTTCATCCAGAGTGATCATGGACTTCTTGGCTGCATCTCTGATCAGTCTTCTCCTTGTATGAGCTGAAAGTTTAGAGGGACGGCCAGGTCTTGGTAGATTTGCAGTGGTCTGATACTCCTTCCATTTCAATATTATCGCTTGCACAGTGCTCCTTGGGATGTTTAAAGCTTGGGAAATCTTTTTGTATCCAAATCCGGCTTTAAACTTCTTCACAACAGTATCTCGGACCTGCCTGGTGTGTTCCTTGTTCTTCATGATGCTCTCTGCGCTTTTAACGGACCTCTGATACTATCACAGTGCAGGTGCATTTATACGGAGACTTGATTACGCACAGGTGGATTGTATTTATCATCATTAGTAATTTAGGTCAACATTGGATCATTCAGAGATCCTCACTGAACTTCTGGAGAGAGTTTGCTGCACTGAAAGTAAAGGGGCTGAATAATTTTGCACGCCCAATTTTTCAGTTTTTGATTTGTTAAAAAAGTTTGAAATATCCAATAAATGTCGTTCCACTTCATGATTGTGTCCCACTTGTTGTTGATTCTTCACAAAAAAATACAGTTTTATATCTTTATGTTTGAAGCCTGAAATGTGGCAAAAGGTCGCAAAGTTCAAGGGGGCCGAATACTTTCGCAAGGCACTGTATGTTAACTCTAGAGAAGCATTTGTCTTTTATTAAGTGAAGTGCATATTTTTTATTTATTTGTTGGGGGCCATGTACCATGGTCAATCCATTGCATCAGATTTAATTAGATGGCTCATTTTCATCTGTATTCCCTGGGCAGAAAACAATCAACCTCAATACAATGCTACAATATAACACACTATTAAAATATCTATATGAAAAAAATATACATTGCCTTCAGAAAGTATTCAAACCCCTTGACTGAATCTACATTTTCTTGTTGCAGCCTGGATTTAGTGATACACCATCCAAAGCCTAATAATAACTTCACCATGCTCAAAGGGATATTCAGCGTCTGCTTTTTTTTATTTTGACACGTTTACCAATCGGTGACCTTCTTTGCGAGGCATTGAAAAACCTCCTAGGTTTTTGTAGTTGAATCTGTACTTGATATTCACTACTCTATTGAGGGACCTTACAGATACTTGTATTGTGTGGGGTACAGAGATGTGGTTGTCATTCAAAAATCATGTTAACCATTATCCTTGAACATGGAATGAGTCCATGCAACTTATTTTTCGATATGTTAAGCACATTTTTACTCCGGAACTTATTTAGGCTTGCCATGACAAAGGGGTTGAATACTTATTGACTCAAGACATTTCAGCTTTCATTTTTTAAAATTAATTTCTAAAAAATGTCCAAACAAAATTCCACATTGACATTATTTGGTATTGTGTGTAGATCAGTGACACAATCTCAAATGAATCAATTTTAAATCCTGGCTGTAACAACAACATTTGGAAAAAGTCAAGTGGTGTGAATACACCTCCCTGTAGGCTCTCTCGTCATTGTTGGTAATCAGGCCTACCACTGTTGTCGTCTGCAAGCTTGATGATTGAGTTCAAGACTTGCGTGACCACTCAGTCATGGGTGAATAGGCAGTACAGGAGGGGGCTGAGCAACCACCCTTGTGGGGCCCCTGTGTTGAGGATCAGCGGGATGGTTTTGTTTCCTATCTACACCCCTGGGGGCGACCCGTCAGGATATCCAGGACTCAGTTGTACAGGAAGGGGTACAGACCCAGGGTCCCGAGCTTAATGATGAGCTTGGAGGGTACTATGGTTTTGAGGACTGAGCTATAGTCAATGAACAGCATTCTTGCATAGGAATTCCTCTTGTCCAGATGGGATAGGGCAGTGTGCAGTGCGATTGCATCGTCTGTAGATCTATTGGGGTGGCATGCAAATTGAAGTGGGTCTAGGGTGTCCGGTAAGGTAGAGGGCATATGATCCTTAACTAGCCTCTCAAAGCACTTCATGGTGACAGAAATGAGTGCAACAGGGCGATAGTCATTTAGTTCAGTTACCTTTGGGTACAGGAACAATTGTGGACATATTGAAGCAAGTGGGGACCGCAGACTGGGATAGGGAGAGATTGAATATGTCCGTAAACACTCCAGCCAGCTGATCTGCGCATGCTCTGAGGATGTGGCTAGGGATGCCGTCTGGGCTGGCAGCCTTACGAGGGTTAACACGCTTAAATGTCTACTCGGCCACGGAGAATGAGAGCCAGTCCTTGGGAGCGGGCCGCGTCTGTGGCACTGAGTTATTCTCAAATGTACAATGTGCAGGGATACTTCAGTATTTGAGGTAGATATGTAGGTGGGGATTAGGAAAAAGTGACTGATGGCAGAATAAATAAGTGTGAACAGGGCTGAAAAGTGACTGGTAGCAGGAATATATACATACCTTTGGTAATATACTAGTGTAAACAGCAGTAATAGTGACGGTAGCAGGATAAATAAATGGGTACTAATGGTAATTGTAATGAATGAACAGCAGCATAGTGGTAGTAATAAATCAAATCATTTTAGGAGCAGGGTAGTTGTGAGGGGGAGCAGTAGTTGTTAGCTATGTAACAGTCTTATGGCCATGGGATGAAAGCTGTTTTTAAAGGGATCCTTCGGGATTCAATGACTTCCAGTCACAAAATCCCGATGTATCCCTTTAAGAGTCTGTTGGTCTTTGCCTTGATATTACTGTATATGCATCATGGCTCAGACTTCACTTGATTTCTACTATGTCTCACCAACTATTTGTGGTCTTTATGGAGAGAATGTGACTCCTATCAGTGTTATTGGACACCTTCTGAATTGTTTCTTTTGTGCATCCTGTATTATTACCAAATAGATTAGTAGATATAACTGACTCTTTTAAAAAAAAAATTATATTGCAGCTACTTTCTGCGGGTAACTGTAAGCCGGAGACTGAACGACATCAGTAAAGAAATGGACATTGTTGTGCACACGCTCAGTATGTTCCCAGAACTCAACTCGTCTATCAAGATGGAAGTGGGAATCGAAGACTGCCTGCACATCGAGTTTGAGTACAACAAGTCTAAGTATGACTCTATTACCATGGTTTATCATATACATTAATTGGAAGGCTTGCGATATTCCTGTTTTTGAATGGCGGGCGAGATAGCAGAGCTTTAGTGAAACCTCAGTCTCCCTGGTTGATCTTCCCTAAACTCCCATGATAATAAATCATGATTTGTGAGGGAAAAACCACCTGAACATAATAGAACATTTGAAGTAGCTTTTGTCGCAATTTTATATAAACACTGACCGGTTTGAGGGGAGTGAAATAATGTCGTAGTTCTTGTTGTTATGACAACTTCTTTCAGCACTGTTTATTAGCGTTTGATTGAAGTGACTAGTTAAACAAAACCAGTTTGGGTTTCAGTCTGTCCTTGTCCATAGACCGTAGAACTGTCATTTTAATGCAGGTACCACCTAAAAGATGTCATCGTGGGGAAGATTTACTTCCTGTTGGTACGGATCAAGATCCGACACATGGAGATTAATATCATCAAGCGAGAGACGACTGGCACGGGCACAAACGTGTACCATGAGAACGACACCATAGCCAAGTACGAGATTATGGATGGAGCACCAGTGAGAGGTCAGTGGCATTGACAACCAGTGGAGGCTGGTAGAAGGGGAAATCGGAGGATGGGCTCATTGTAATGGCTGGAATGTAACTATGTTTTGATAATTTTCCATTCACTTCATTCCAGCCATTACAATGACCCCCGTCCTCTGATTTCCCCTTCTACCAACCTGCACAGTTGACAAGGCTGGATTTACACACTGGGCATGGGATGTGGACAGAAAGCATCTAAACACCTCCCGGGTGGTGCAGTGGTACTGCAGCGCCAGCTGTGCCATCAGAGTCCTGGGTTCGCGCCCAGGCTCTGTCGTAACCGGCCGCGACCGGGAGGTCCGTGGGGCGACGCACAATTGGCCTAGCGTCGCCCGGGTTAGGGAGGGCTTGGTCGGTAGGGGTGTCCTTGTCTCATCGCGCACCAGCGACTCCTGTGGCGGGCTGGGCGCAGTGTACGCTAGCCAAGGTGGCCAGGTGCACGGTGTTTCCTCCGGCGCATTGGTGCGGCTGGCTTCCGGGTTGGATGTGCGCTGTGTTAAAGAAGCAGCGGCTTGGTTGGTTGTGTATCGGAGGACGCATGACTTTAAACCTTCGTCTCTCCCGAGCCCGTACGGGAGTTGTAGCGATGAGACAAGATAGTAGCTACTACAACAATTGGATACTATGAAATTGGGGAGAAAAAGGGGTAAAATTAAAAAAAAAAAAAAAAGAAAGCGTCTAAACAACGTTTTTGGATTTTACAGTGAACTATCACTTTAATAATATGGGTTTGGTCTCTTTCAGGGGAGTCCATCCCTATTCGACTTTTTCTGGCTGGCTATGAGATCACTCCTACGATGAGGGACATCAACAAGAAGTACTCTGTGCGGTACTACCTCAATCTGGTGCTCATAGACGAGGAGGAGAGGCGTTACTTCAAACAGCAGGTACATGCAGACACACGGTAGAGACAGTGCAAACACTAGACCCGTGGTAGAGACAGAATGGAAGATGGGTAGGTGTTGGTTCATAATGCTCTACACGTTTGTTCTATTTGGTCTGATTGGTGTCTAATTTGTGGTACATCTCAATAGTCAAGGTCGGCACATTGCTCATTTCAACTCTGTACATGGGTGCTGTGTAAGAGTAAGGCTGTAACAATTTTTTGTATAATGGATGTAACGAAAGGAAACCAAATGGAGGTCCTATCATACCTGTATCACACCATGCTGCATCGTAACATGAGGTGTACACCACTATATATTAGTTGGTTGTGTGTTACCTGGGATGTGTTGGTTAGCGCAACAGAAAAGTAATATTGAACATTCTTACTGGACAAGTTCAGGTAGTCTCTCCCTGTTTCCTTCTGTTTTTGTCCATTTGGTGCCTCATTAACGCTACCCTGTTTTGTTGCCTTGTTCTAGGAGATCACTCTGTGGAGGAGGGGGGACGTAGTGAGGAAGAGCATGTCCCGCCAAGCGGCCATCGCCTCACAGCGCTTCGAGTGCTCGTCCAGTGACGAGAAAGCCCTAGCTCATGCCCAGGATAAGGAACAGTAGATAAGCCCCAGAATAGCCTACAATCCATTGCTTCGAAAAGGTGTGTGTGAGCACTGTGTACATGTCTGTGAATCTACGACTGTGAGAAAGAATGCATGTGTGTTCACTGCATCTATGAATGTGTGTGTGCTCGTCAGGTCATCTATGACAGAGTATGTGTGATGTCCAAAATTAGGTGAACGGCAGCCATTTTAGGTATAACCTCGCCCCTTTCAACTTTGCCATTTCATCAACAACACTGATGATGTCACTTTCTCCAACAACTGCAGCTGAAAAGATGTCACTATAATTCAATGTTTGAAGAAATAAGGTGTTCTCATGGTATATTATGAACTTTTAGCCAGGTTTTTCTGCTGTACTGATTATTGTAATGCCTTTTTTCTGTCCTTTTGAATTAGTGATGTTTCTTAAACCAAACCAAACAGCTGCTGTTGAAATCTTTTAGGCATCTCTTAATGAGTACGTGTCTTTGGCATTTGGACTCAATGGACATGCAAGTCCTCTTAAGGCCTGGTTACACCTTGCATTAACATGTGGTGGTCATCCCAATCAAGATGATCAGATCTGATCAAGGTTTGTGGTGTACACACATGGTATTGAAATTGGTCTCTTATCCGTCCACTGTATGTGTCCAGTGTCCGCATGTTAGCGCAAGGTATAAACGTGGCTTTAAAATCAGAATGTGAAATGTCATGCAACTTTAGATGCACACCAGCTTAGGGAAAATGACATTTGAATTGTCAAACAAATTATTTGTATAAAACATTGCATTCCATTCTATCATCAAAAATAACATTACATTCCAAACTTTGTCATTATCAGTAGATGCAAACATGTTTATTTTTTTATGTATTTGATATTTTTATATTATATTATCAGCATTATACATGTTCTGGGTTTGCAAGTTAGTTTTGCATGGCCCAGTGTGGTACACTAATGGTTTCTCGGAACTGATGGCTTCTACGGTTGCGTTAGGATAGTTAGTAGTAGGTTAGGATAATTAACGTTACAGGTTAGCGGCAGCCTAGTGGCTAAGAATGTTGGCACTGGAACTGAAAGGTCGGTGGTTTGAATCCCCGAGCGACTAGGTGAAACATCTGCCGACGTGCCTTTGAGCAAGGCACTTAACTCGAATTGCTCCTGTAAGTGGCTCTGGATAAGAGCGTCTGCTAAATTACTAAAATGTGAAATGTTAGGTTAAGGTTAGGCTGAGCAAAAATGCGCTACTCCATCTAACCATATAAACCATCAGTATCACCACACCGGTTCCCCTGGTAGGCAGAGTTTTCTCATTTTAGACCATTCAATTGGTCCTGATGAAATCACTACCCACCCAAAACAAACTCCCCCCACTGCTACTGCTGTTAATACAAGTGTGGCAGATTTTGGTGTAACCTTTCCAACTTATGAACTGAATATATGATCAATTTAATACCTTTCTTTTTTATTTGAACAAGATCCACAGTTTTCTGTCTGTAATTTGTTTGAAAAGTACCTAGAAAACATTACCAACACCGGTTACATTTTTTCCTTATGGTTAATTGCCAAATGGTTCTAGTTCAATTCTAGAAGCTTATTCACAGCTTATTTTTCTTGTCATCTCCAACCATTTTACACCAGGTACATGACTTCCGGTGTAAATGCACTGAAGTCCTCATAACGTGTGCCGGCACTGTCATATTGACTGGAAATAATATGAAGAAACAAAGAACATGTTAGTCTTTTGGAATGGTGTTTTGTATTATGCTCTAACTAGACTTCAGGCTAGATTCAATCAGATTCACGCTAGCCGACTCCCTCATAGCTGTTGTTTTTAAGGTGTCGGAGGTAGAACTGGGTTAGAGCTGTCAAATCCACAAGGGTCTCCCAGGATTATACCTATCGTGGACATTGCCATTGGCTGCACATACTCGCATTAGTATAAATCCCATGCAGCCGTACATTCTCATTCTGAACTTCTAGCGTGAGTAGGGTGGGTGTGTTTTCGTAACGATGAACACACTAGCAGTTGGTCACCAACTGACATATTGCTTAAATAAAAACAAAGATCTGCCTTGTGTGTACTGGTTAACGGTGAAGTGAGGTAATCTAGGCCTTCGTGAATGTTACAGCCCTTTTTGGCCACCTGATAAATGGACTGAAACTGTATTGTCCATAGACATGTGGGTTCATTAAATCCTATGGGCTGGGCTACAGTGTCTTTACATGTCTCATGTATTATAATTATTACTGCTGTTTCTCAATGCGGGATTTATTTGTAGCTAGACTTGATAGTCTCCCTGAGTCTGAAGGTTAACACTATGGATGGGTCCCAAGTGGCACACTATTCCCTATGTATTGCACTACTTTTGACCAGGGCCCATAGGACAGTTACCTATATAGAGAGGCATTTGGGACACATCCATATGACTCTGTAAACATGTTTTAAAGGGGCACTTCTCTACTTTTTATCAGCATACTGTATTCTGGTTAAAAAGTGGTGAAGTGTCCCTTTAACCTTCCGTGACCTGGCTTGTCGCTTTTGGTGTAAAACGCCCATCAGAAGATATTGCAAAGTATCACTGTGTGTCATTTGAGAGATGAACACTTTGCTTTGCAATAGGTTCAATTTCCGAATATGCTTTATCACTGCTAAACAAAGGTTCTTAAACATATTAGAGAATGGTGGATTTAATTCAAAATTACTCAAATGTACATAGATAAAACAAATATATTTACAAAGTCATCTTACAACCTTTTTAAAGCTACAATCTGCAATTGGAAAACTACAAAATCCACCCTGCCACTTATTTTGGTATACAGCCAAGGAATGGGAAAATATAACCCCACTTGAATGCATAGACAGTGCTCCAGATGAAAGGACTGACAGTTTTGAAGCTATAAATTGTTTGCTTACAATGCCATTGTTTACAAACAATTGAATCCAACAAGTGCATAGGTTGTATTCTTCAAGAATCAATGCCTTCAGAAAGTGTTCACACCCCTTGACTTTCTCTGCTTTTTTAAATTGATTAAATTGAGATGTTTTGGTCACTGGCCTGCACACAATACCCCTTTAATGTCAAAGTGGAATTATGTTTTTGGAAAAATGTACAAATTAAATGAAAATCTGAAACGTCTTGAGCCTGAGTATTCAACCCCTTTGTTATGGCAAGCCTAAATAAGTTCCTGGAGGAAACATTTGCTTAACAAGTCACAATATGTTGCATGGACTCACTCTGTGCAATAATAAACATTAACATTTTTGAATGACTATCTCATCTCTATACCCCACACATACAATTATCTGTAAGACCTCTCAGTCGAGCAGTGAATTAAAACATTTTAAAAGCAGACATTGCATATCACTGAGTATGGTGAAGTTATTAATTATACTTTGGATGGTGTATCAATAGACTCAGTCACTATAAAGATACAGGTGTCCTTCCTAACTCGGTTGACGGAGAGGAATGAAACTGCTCAGGAAGTTCACCTTGAGGCCAATGGTGACTTTAAAACAGAGTGTAATGGCTGTGATAGGAGGATGGGTGAACTATTGTAGTTACTCCACAAAACAAACTTAATTGACCTGTACAGAATAAGAATATTCCAAAACATGCGTCCTGTTTGCAACAAGGCACTAAGGTAATACTGAAAAAATGGGTCAAAGCAATTCACTTTTTGTACTGAATACAAAGTTTAATGTTTGGGGAAAATCCAATACAACACATTACTGATTTTCAAGCATGGTGGTGGATGTTATGGGTATGCTTGTAATCGTTAAGGACTGGGAAGTTTTTCAGGATAAAAAAAATAAACGGAATGGAGTTAAGCCCAGCAAAATACTAGAGGGTAACCTGGTTCAGTCTGCTTTCCACCAGATACTGGGACATTAATTCACCTTTCACCAGGAGAATAACTTAAAACACAAGGCAAAATCTACACAAGTTGCTTACCAAGAAGACCGTGAATGTTCCTGGGTGGCCGAGTTACAGTTTTGACAAAATCGTCTTGAAAATCTATGGCAAGACTTCAAAATGTCTGTCTAGCAATGATCAACAACGAACTTGACAGAGCTTGAGGAATTAAAAAAATTATAAATGTGCAAATTTTGTACTATCCAGATGTGCAAATCTCTTAGAGACTTACCCAGAAAGACTCACAGCTGTAATTGCTGCCAAAGGTGATTCTAATATGTATTGACTCGGGTGTGTGAATTCTTGAGTAAATTAAATATTTCTGTATTTCATTTTCAATAAATTTGCAGAAATTTCAAAAAATATGTTTTCACTTTGCCATTATGGGGTATTGTGTGTAGATGGGTGAAAAAAAATAGGTTTAACCCATTTTGAATTCCGGCTGTGACACAAATGTAAGTCTAGGGCTATGAATACTTTCTGAAGGGACTGTATGTATATTCCTAGCTTGTTTAGACAACAGTTTAAAAAATCTATACTAAAGAATACATTAACGCCCTATATAGTAAGTGGTTAAAAAAATATTATATTTCAATATTATCCACGACCAATATGACAGAGCTTGAAGAATTAAAAAAAAAAAAACTATGGCCAATTGTTGCACAACCCAGGTGTGGAAAGCTCTTAGAGAAAGACTCACAGCTGTAATCACTGCCAAATGTGGTTCTTACTGTATCTTATCTAGCTATAGTAGTATTTTTTTTTTACAAGTGTTAGAATTTTTCTTCCACTTTGACATTAGAGTATTTTAGTATAGATTTAAAAAATGACAATTAAATCCATTTTAATTCCACTTTGTAACACAAACACAAATTTCTGAAGGCACTGAATAATTCTTTAAAAGATAAACATTGGATGTAGCTTTCAGTGTATTTACAGAAATGTAGGTATATGTTAACCTAAAATAAATGTAATGTATCTTTCATAGCAAGCTATAAGGTACTAACTAGCCCATTTGTGAAAGGGAATGTTAGTATACAAACAAAAGCTGTAGGCTAAATGACATACAGGATACAAGTACACAAAGTTAACTTTTCCCTTTTAATAGTTGTATTTTGTGTTTCTGTATTTGAAAATAGTTTAAACTCTTATTTCTCTGATTTAAAAGAGAGCCTAAAATAGTCATGTTTTTATGAAATGCCTGGCTTGCTCCTCTCATGATGTGAAGCACAAACATGATCACTAGGGGGCAAGCTTGCATGCACTCCTGGTTAGATATACCTTACTCCCATCTTTCTGTGTCTTTCAACCCATTCAAACACAGAGGATGCAAGTAGTCTCGGTTGCTCCCTCTCATCTCCTTCATCTGTAATGATGAAAGATGGTGAAAGCAGATTTAAGTGAAAGCTATTTCCTGATAGGCATCCACATATTTCCACCTATCCTGTGACTCCAAATGAGTGTAAAGGAGATAAGGAAAGGAAGCCACTGTCGACTATTAAGATGCACCCTAAAGTACATGCATTACACTATAAGTGAGCGTCCTTAGTACTGACAGAGGCTGGTTGCTAGAGGAGATATATAGTTTATCCTAAAAGGTTGCTGATAGAACACTAGTCAGTCAGTGGCAGCATTCTAACTCCTCCATGCTAAGGCTATTGGTATTGATTGAGCAGCAAATGCTGCTGACTGATGTATTTTTTTAGCAGTTGAGGAATGAAGTCATGGGGAAAAAGTGTGCTGTGTTCTTCGGTATTGATTATTTTCAGGTAAAGCCCACTTATCCACTGGGCCTGTTGAGCAACACACTATTAGACTAAGTTGCACCCCAGAAACTTGAACGGCAGCCACATTGACACGTTCTTAACGTTGGAAACCAACAGTGGAAGTGTATGGTCTTCCCTGTATTTGATTTCACATTAGGGTTCTCCCTATTCAATCAAAACTGCTATCCAGGTGTTGCTGGTAATGTACACAGAAATGATTTGCTCTACTAGAAAGGCCCAAAAAAGGCCCATAGGCCAACAATTTATATTTGTTTAATCATGATGTCCTTTACGTATGTGACCTTGCATCACCTATTGGGGTTACATTAAGGTAATGCATTTGTAGATGGTAAAGCTCTTTGGGTTTTATGGTTTGTTTGATTTTTACATTATGCAGCTGACACATTTTAGAGGAACTGTGGCTCCCTCGTCTCGCAACCACGGCAACCACCTCTAGTGCAAAGCTCAGCTGTGCGAGCCGGGTTTCCATGGTAACGGGGGCCTCTGTCGGAAGTGTGTTTTTTTGTGTGTGTTTTTTTTTTACTGTTGTAGGGGGGGGGGGATTGTTGGTGAGTGTTGATTCCAGAAATACATTCTTACAACATGAGGACCATGAATCAAATATCATCGAAGAACAGAAGGTGTGTGAGCTGAATCCTGGACAATGAATATAGAACCATCCTATCACATCAATAATGCAACAGCTGGATATTTCATAATGACATAAGACACTATCCACTCCACAGTTAGTCCTGTAAAATCCTAATTTTACCAAAGATTGCTAATATATTGACAGTAATAGACATTTTCTCACACAAAATAGACTTTATCTTGCCCCTCAAACTGATTTAATGGAAAAATAACACAATTTAAACGTGTAATGAGTCTGTCTGATGTCGTGCCTCACCCCTTTCTACCGCAGCAGGTGGGCACAGCTCCTCTTGAGTGATGTCATTTCTGCCATTGAGTTTGGCAGAGTTCCCACTCTCTCTTACACTCAGTTCTACATGGTTCCAACCACTCACACCCTTTTGCGCCTTCTTCTTTGCTCTCTCTCTCCCCCCCTCTCTCACGGTTCCTTTATCGCTCTCATTTACACTCGCAAATCCGCTCTCTTCACACAACGGTTGTCGATGGTTAAATTAGTACCACTCACGCTGAGTTTCCATCTATCGAAATGGACATCATTTTGAAACGCTAAATACAGCGAGTATCATAAGTATTCACCCCCTTGGATTTCTTTCACATTTTGTTGCGTTGCAAAGTGGGATTGAAATATATGTAATTGTGATTTTTTTTTTGTCAGTGATCTGCACTAAATACTCCATAATGTCAAAGTGAAATTGTTTTTTTTTTTACAAATTAATATTTGTTTTAATAACTAAAATATAGTTGTATACGTATTCATCCCCTTTGTTTAGGTAAGCCTAAAGTAGTTCTGGAGTAAAATGTGGCTTTACAAATCACTTAATACAGTAAGTTACATGGACTCACTCTGTGAAATAATAGGGGTTGACATGATTTTTTTATGACTACCCTTTCCTCTGTCCCCATACATACAGTACATACATACATACACACACACACACACACACACATATACATACAGTACACACACACACATACATACATACATAAATACATCTGTAAGGTTCCTCAGTCATGTATCACATTTCAAGCCCAGATTCAACTACAGATTCAACTACAAACACCAGGGAGCATTTTGAAAGCTTCATAAATAAGGGCAGTGATTGGTAACAATAACAAATCAGACATTGAATATCTCTTTAAGCATGGTCAAGTTAATAATTATACTGTGTGTGAAGTATTAAACCACCCACACACACACCAAAGATAGTCATCCTTCTGAACTGAGCTGCAGGACAGGAAGGAAACTGCTCAGGGATGTCTTCATGAAGCCAGTTAACTAGCTATGATGGGAGAAAACTGAAGATGGATCAACAACATTGTGCTGATTCCAAAATAATGACCTAAATGACAGAGTGAAAGGAAGAATACAGATGTACAGAATAAAAAGATTCCAAAACATGCATCCTGTATGCAATAAAACACTGAAGTAATACTGCAAAAAAACAAGGCAAAGGAATATACTTTCTTGTCTAAATGCAAAGCCTTTTGTTTGGGGCAAATACACCACATCTCTGAATAACTGTATGTGTACAGTATGCTTGACATTGGCAAAGACTGGGGTGTTTTTCAGGATACCAAGAAATGGGAAGGTGCTAAGCACAAGCTAAATCCTAGAGGAAAACCTACTTCAGTCTGCTTTACACCAGACACTGGGAGAGGAATTCACCTTTGAGCAGGACAATAAGCTACAACACATGCCCAGATTTACATTGGACGTGCTTACCAAGAAGACAGTGAATGTTCCTGAGTGGCCAAGTTGGTTTTGACTTTAAATCTGCTTGAAAATCTATGGCAAGACTTGAAAATAGCTGTCCAGCCATGAATCCCCAACACCTTGACAGACTGAAGAATTTTGAAAAGAATAATGGGGAAATATTGCACAATCCATGTGTGTAAAGCTCTTAGAGATTTACCCAGAAATACTCACAGGTGTAATCACTGCCAAATGTGTTTGACATTGTTTTATTTTTCCTAAATCTTTATTGGTGTGTATTTTTGTGTAGATCATTGACAAACAATTACAATGAAATCACTTTTAATTCCACTTTGTAATACAATAAATGTGAAGAAATCCAAGGGTGGGTGGGTGTGGGATACTTTTGATACCCACTGTAGATTCACACATTGTCAAAAATAGATGCAAAGATGAACTTATTGTCATTTATTGAGCAACATGACAAGGTCAAAGCAGTTACTCACAAACCCAAACTAATCATAGTTTATTGATAATTAAGGTGATAATCTTTAACTCCACATACGTTCCTATGATTCTCCAACTTCTTGTTCAGGTGGAAGTATTATTATTATTTTATTCTAGTTTAAAGGGATAGTTAGATTTGTACAAAACATTATCTGATTATTTAGCCATGTCCAGAATCTTCTGGCTTGCACTTATTGAAAGTCCAAACATTTGTGGCAGGCAATATTGTAAGGGAACTTAACGATCAAATATACCCTTATTCCATATTGTCATTGCCAAGTCAAAAATCGAAATAAAAATGTACACAGAAATTGCATAATGAAAAAATCCCAAAGAATAAAAACAATTATTTAAAGACCACACCCCAAAAAATACTTAACAAGCCTCGATCTTGTAGAGGTGAAATTGAGGGTATTCTTTGGCTATGTCAGCATTAAATCCTCCAAAAACCATATCCAATCAAAGGACTGCAGAAGATCAATCGACTCTGGAATTTGATCAAAGACAGTGTTGAGTCAAGATACTAGTTTAGGGGAAATCTCAGTTGGATTTGCTTGATTCCTTGTGTCTTCTCGTTGCCTCCTTTTGAAAAAGGTTTAAGGTAAATGAGGAGAGGAGGCGAGGAGAAGAAACAAATTACTCTCCTTGTCCACTAGCTTTTTATCAGGCAATTTATGTTTACGGAGGAGGAATCCCAAAATACTGTACATGTGTAAAGTGTTTAAAAGAAATGCAGTAGGTTACCGGTATACTAGACATTTTATAGATCAAAGGATTAGTAGCCTATCATTTTTTAATGTGTGCATACTTTTCTCCTCTGTGAAAACCACATCTGATTCAAAGGGGGTGTGGCAGATTTCAAAACTCTTGCAGTAGGATACACCTGTGTATCATCCGCTGGAGGAGGCAATTAAGGAGAGGACAAACTCCTCCGTTCACCTACAGTATTAACGAATTGAGACTCTCCTTCATATTGTTATAGACCCCCCTCAGCCCCCAGCTGTGCCCTGGACTCTATATGTGAATTGATTGCCCCCCATTTATCTTCAGAGTTCGTACTGTTAGGTGACCTAAACTGGGATATGCTTAACACCCCGGGCCATCCTACAATCTAAGCTAGATGCCCTCAATCTCACACAAATGATCAAGGAACCTTTCCAGGTACAACCCTAAATCTGTAAACACGGGCACCCTCATAGATAACCAACTTGCACTCTAAATACACCTCTGCTGTCTTCAACCAGGATCTCAGCGATCACTGCCTCATTGACTGCGTCCGTAATGATTCCGTGGTCAAACGACCACCCCTCATCACTGTCAAACGCTCCCTAAAACACTTCAGCGAGCAGGCCTTTCTAATCGACCTGGCCCGGGTATCCTGGAAGGATATTGACCTTATTCCGTAGGTAGATGATGCTTGGTTATTCTTTAAAAGTGATTTCCTCACCATCTTAAATAAGCATGCCCCATTCAAAAAATGTACAACTAAGAACAGATATAGCCCTTGGTTCACTCCAGTCTTGATTGCCCTTGACCAGCACAAAAACATCCTGTGGTGTTCTGCATTAGCATCGAATAGCCCCAGCGATATGCAACTTTTCAGGGAAGTTAGGAACCAATATCCACAGTCACTAAGGAAAGCAAAGGCTAGCTTTTTCAAACAGAAATTTGCATCCTGTAGCACAAATTCCAAAAAGTTTTAGGACACTGTAAAGTCCATGGAGAATAAGAGCACCTCCTCCCAGCTGCCCACTGCACTGAGGCTAGGAAACACTGTCACCACCGATAAATCCTCGATAATCGAGAATTTCAATAAGCATTTTTCTACGGATGGCTATGCTTTCCACTGGGCTACCCCTACACTGGCCAACAACTCTGCACCCCCTGCAGCAACTTGCCCAAGCCTCCCCTCTTCTCCTTCACCCAAATCCAGATAGCTGATGTTCTGAAAGAGCTGCAAAATCTGGACCCCTACAAATCAACTGGGCTAGACAATCTGGACCCTCTCTTTCTAAAATTATCACTGCAATTGTTGCAACCCCTATTACTAGCCTGTTCAACCTCTCTTTCATATCGTCTGAGATCTCTAAAGAAAGCTTCCGCGGTCATCCCCCTCTTCAAATGGGGAGACATCCTGGACCCAAACTGCTACAGACCTATATCCATCCTGCCCTGCCTTTCTAAAGTCTTCAAAAGCCAAGTTAACAAACAGATCACCGACAACTTCGAATCCCACCGTACCTTCTCCGCTATGCAATCTGGTTTCCGAGCTGGTCATGGTTGCACCTCAGCCACGCTTAAGGTCCTAAACGATATCATAACCGCCATCGATAAAAGACAGTACTGTGTAGCCATCATCATCGACCTTGCCAAGGCTTTCGACTCTGTCAATCACCGCATTCTTATCGGTAGACTCAACAGCCTTGGTTTCTTAAATAACTGCCTCGCCTAGTTTACCAACTACTTCTCAGATAGAGTTCAGTGTGTCAAATCGGAGGGCCTGTTGTCCGGACCTCTGGCAGTCTCTATGGGGGTGCCACAGGGTTCAATTCTCAGGCCAACTCTTTTCTCTGTATATATCAATGATGTCGCTCTTGCTGCTGGTGATTATCTGATCCACCTCTACGCAGACGACACTGTTCTGTATACTTCTGGCCCTTCTTTGGACACTGAGTTAAAAAACCTCCAGACGAGCTTCAATGCCATACAACATTCCTTCCGTGGCCTCCAACTGGTTTTAAAAGCTCGTAAAACTAAATGCATGCTCTTCAACCGATTGCTGCCCACACCCGCCGCCCGGCTAGCATCACCACTCTGGACAGTTCTGACTTAGAATATGTGGACAACTACAAATACCTAGGTGTCTGGTTAGACTGTAAACTCTCCTTCCAGACTCACATTAAGTGTGCTGCCATCCTGTTAGAAGGTAACAGATTATTTTATTACAAGGGTTCAATTGGATTTTCATTGTGTGCAATGGTGTTATTTGCCCCCTAGTGGATGTTTCTGGTACTTAGAAAGACAACGCAAACAGGAAGTAGAGAATTTGTTCTGCACGCATAGAAGCAGCTACAAACAACGCTACGGTGCAGGTCTTTCAATGTAGTTATTTCTTGTCACGCTTCAGCCTTGGAAAACATTTGTTTGTAAGTTCAATTCAAGCATTTAGCTAATGGTTATAATCTTGTTATTGATAGAGTTGCTTACATGTCAATGTTGGTTGCATTTACTCACAAATTGCAATGCTTTTCATGTATGTCGTTAGCTGTATTACTTTGCTCGTGCGTCATGCAAACAAATTGTAAAATATACAATACTGTAGTTTTGTTACTGTTCCTAGTGTAATATGCTTTGTTATTCTACATAAATGGTTGTACATTATTAGAGTAATGAAAGGAGCCAATTACCATATGAGTAACAATTAGCTATATGGTTTGGCATCATGCCAGATGCATGGTACCTTAGCGCGTGCTTTGTATTTATGCAACTTCAAATGTATAATATACAGCTACTGTCGGTGTGAATTGAATACTAAAGTATATTCTTTTCTGTATTTTGCAGTTTCACAACATAAACGTTTTCAATATATTCATTCAAGAAAAGTCACGCCTTGGGAGTTTTATTGAAGATTTAGTTGTTAGCTATCTGTCTAGTTTTGCATGGGAACGCAACTCAAGGGCAGAATATTAAGCATCTCAATCCAAAATTAGCTAATTTGATGTAGTCTATCGCAGTGCCATATACTACCCACAACTGCGACCTGTACGCTCTCGTTGGCTGGCCCTCGCTTCATATTCATCGCCAAACCCGCTGGCTCCAGGTCATCTATAAGTCTTTGCTAGGTAAAGCTCCGCCTTATCTCAGCTCACTGGTCACCATCGCAGCACCCACCCGTAGCACGCGCTCCAGCAGGTATATTTCACTGGTCATCCCCAAAGCCAACTCCTCCTTTAGCTGCCTTTCCTTCCAGTTCTCTGCTGCCAATGACTGGAACAAATTGCAAAAATCACTCAAGCTGGAGACTTATCACCCTCACTAACTTTAAGCATCAGCTGTCAGAGCAGCTTACCGATCACTTCACCTGTACACAATCAATCTGTAATTAGCCCACCAAACTACCTCATCCCCATATTGTTATTTATTTTTGCTCTTTTGCACCCCAGTATCTCTACTTGCACATCATCTGCACATCGATCACTGCAGTGTTAAAGCTAAATTGTAATTATTTCACCACTATGGCCTATTTATTAGTTTACCTCCCTAATCTTACTACATTTGCACACACTGTATATATATTTTTCTATTCTGTTATTGACTGTATGGTTGTTTTATCCGATGTGTAACCCTTTGCTGTTTTTGTCGCCCTGCTTTGCTTTATCTTGGCCAGGTCGCAGTTGTAAATGAGAACTTGTTCTCAACTGGTTTACCTAGTTAAATAAAGGTGAAATAAATAAAAATATGGTGACCACTTATCGGTTTCCGGGTCACGGAGAAGAGGAGGATGGAGAAGTCGAGGGGAGGATGGACCTTTGCCCAATTGAGAGAAGGCAATAGTCTTCAGTTTAATTTTGTATTGATGCTTTGGCATCAGTTTGGAAATCTGTTTGAACTTTCCTTCTTTTTGAAACAAGAAGTATATTTATCATGTTCTGGGGTGTATTCATTATTGCACACCATAGCAAAATGTTTTGCAATGAAAATGAGAGTTTCTTTTTAGGTCCCTTTCCGTTTCGGTCTGTTAATTTCAGTTTGGTTCCTAGTAAATGCACACTCAGGTTAGATCAGTGAAAAAAACAAAGATATACAAAATCTGACAACAAAGCGCATGAAATGTTGGTCTAAATTATTAGTTTTTTTTTCTCATATTTGTTACATAAGCACACTGAGTCAGTCACACAATATAAGTCCATTGTCACTTGTATGACTTTGCCACAGTGGGTAAGGGAACATTGGGACTGTGTAATCTAAGCACTGGGTGACCATAACCATGTTCTGATCGGGAAATTACGGTGATGATGTTACGGCTTAGACACTCAGCTCCATAACATTACATCAACAGTCATCTACAAGACACACTGCATTAGCCCCATAACAGACTGCCGCTAATCTGATATGCTAAACCAGTTAGTGCGGCTAGCAGAAGAGTCTAGCCCTAATGTACCAGGGAGAGATCATGGCATGGCCATATGTGTCTGCATCACTCTGTGCACCACAGTGTTAAAATAGTGTGTAAAACCGTAACATGAGCAAATGGGTTTCAATTCCTATGAGGCTTTCAAAGGGATTTCATCTCCATCACAGAATCAGATTAAATCCAGTCAGGGATTAGGAACAGGGAACAGGCCAGGGATTGACAAGGAGCTGAGTGGGTTTATATTGTGCAAGTGTGTGTGTGCGGGGTGGTGGGGATCTGTTGGTGTGTGTGTGACGTAGTGTGTGTAAAAGCCATCTGTAACTCACATGGTGACAAAAACCAAGTTGACAGAAATGCCTCTACAACAACCATCTTTGTCTTCTGGTATGGTGGACTGCTGCCTGTTTGGCATTCTCTCAATCTTTCACTGCCTTTCGCTCTTTCTGTCTCTCTCTGTCTCTCTCTGTCTCTCTCTCTATCTATCACACAGGACCACCAATAAATACAGGTTCAGTATAAATAAAAGGGCAGGTTTCTTTGACGTCATCACAGATTCTCACCATACTCCCTCTACTTTCCGCTCTCATTGAGGTGGGACCAAAAATTACAATCTCCTTCCTTACCAAAGCTAGCAAGCAAACTAAACTAACCACTACCCCTAGTCTAAGGGTCCCTCCTTTCAGCTTCGTTTCCACACCAGCAACACTCTGTCCCTGTCAAAATGCTAATCAGCCTAGCATATTCACAGGCATGGTGCTAGCTGGCTCAGTTGAATTAAGCTAGCTTACCTGCAATTCTACCCATAGAATGATAAATAGCAGGTTCCAGGAAAATATAATAATGTAGCCATGGCAGACAGTCTGCATGGTCTCTACAGTACACACAGGGTGCAGCTGCCTCTCCCTTCTCCTCATTAATATTGAGGGTTTGAGCCTTGGAGGAGGGAGGCGTGGACAAAGGGAGAGGGGGAGAAGAAGGAGGAGGAGAAAGGGGGATGATGATTCCGCAGGCAGGCTGTAGAGAGCGAGCGAGTGATGCACAGGCTCTCTCTCTCAAGTAAGGTTGAGGCTGAGGTTGCTTATTGTTTGGAAAATAACGGGCTGCTGCCAGCGGAGAGAGATAAGCAAGGGGGCTGTGGGCTACTGGAGGAGAACGGACGGACAGAACAGCACCGGCCATTGTCTTTTTTTCTTTCTCTCTCTTTCTTTTCTCTCCAGACTCTGGAATGATTGTGATTGCTGTTGGTTGGCCAGTGTTGGGATTTGCAGAGGAAGGTGCCGTAGTGCAGATCTGCCTTGCCTAGGAGGGACTGTCTCTCTGTTTCTTAGCCATATTACAGGAGGCACAGTTACTGCAGGTAATCTGTCGTTCTATCTATCCTTCTCTACCTCCACCTCCCCCCTCCATCATCTCCCTCCCTCATATGTAACCATGGTCTTGTCTTCCTTCTCTTCGTCCTCTCCTTCTCTCCCTCCCCCTCCTGTTTTTCACCCTAAGAAGCACTGATGACATACAGTCAGTGCTTGGTGTCCATTTTTATTATAGCAGCACGCCTACCGAACAAGCATTCGTTTTTGTTATATTAATGCAAAAGATGCTGTAAATGATATGCCGGTATGAATGTTGGAATAAAGTAGCTTTCAATTTTGTTATACTGCATCTTAGCCATAACCATCTTCTTCCATAATGGGACTGACAAGCATGTTCTCATGAAGCCAATGGAAGTAAAAGATGTAAACATATTCATGTTCACCCCAGGAGATGCTTCGGTAGGCAGCCACACAGCCATATGAATATGAATAGCAAAGAACATGTGTTTGTATTGTTCTGAGATAAATGCAACCATATGATCCACCCATCACTGTTTCAATTTAATTGAAATCACCCAAATATGTTTTAAAAAATCTACAATATAAAAAATGGGCTTGATTTGGCAATAGATTTGGCATAGCAACAAATATTGATTTGTTGTCCAGTCAGTGTGCTAGCAGTTATTTTTTTGCCAGTATTAAATGGGGGCAGCCATTTGTTTCTCTTTGTAACTTTTTGGGCGAGCAGACCCAATTCATATAGAAATGTGAGTTTAAAATCTGTTATTATCTTTGAAAGCAAGTCTAAGTGGTAGATCCATTCTATTTGCGCTATTTCTATGCTTCCCGCTTTTCGTTTTTGCGTCTTTTACTTTCGGTTTTGTACACCAGCTTCAAACAGCTGAAAATAATATTTCACAGCGGTCTAGATTGCACAATGATTCTCTACAGTATACTTGCTTGTTTTGTTACATAAACTGATTGTTTTTGCAACTAGGAAATGACGGAGCAATTTCTGCATAGTGTATCTTTAAATTACCTCTGATGAAGTTCTATGATTGGTTGTTTTTGGTACTGGTGGTTTGTGGGTGTTTTTGGCCTCTGGCAGGGAGTGAAACAGTGGGAGGGTAACACAGCCATACACCTGGGTCCATTGGTTAAGGTGAAGGTCAAACGTCACACACGAGTGCATACACTCATGCACATACAGTACATTCACATACACAAACACACACACACACATCCATATTGTCACTCAGCCTGCTGTCCTGATTTCACTCGTCTACCAGAACAAAAGGATGTTCTCCCGTTTTCAGTATTTTCTTTGTACCCACCTGCAAGATGTCCGTTACCATATGGTCTAGGAACAAACAAAAGCTAAAAGCTTCTTATGTAGCCATAAAAGCTGCAAATATGTCTAACAACATGACTAAGATGACATTGACTATTCATTTTAGTTGCCTAATAATTAATTTGAAGGAACAATGGACAATGTTTTACCAATAATACACATGTAATGTGGCAGAGTGCATGTCACATTTCCATACATGCATTGTGTGTTTTCAAATGCCAGTTGTCAGTCACATAATGGAGACGGGATGATTCATCGTCGTCTCTTTTGGAAGGGATTGTGGGACTTGTAGTCATTTCCTGGACTGTGCATTTCATGTCAATTAGACATGATCAGCGCCCATTTTTGCAAAGCATCTCAGAGGAGGAGTGTTGAGGATCAGATACCCTCTGTCCATATAATCTAATTCATTATGATATAAAAGGCCAAACTGATCCTATATCAGCACTCATACTCTGGGATGCTATATGAATACAAACCCAGAGGCTTCTCTGTAGAGAATAAGGGTGGGTATGACGGAAAGAAGAGACCAACGGAGAGAGAGGAGAGGCTGAAGAATAATATCTGGCTTTTGATGAAGCGGCACTTTGCTGAGTAATGTGATGGAGGGAGAGGAAGACGCTTACACAAGCTTGTTTTAAATTGGTTCCTCTCCACTCCACTCCCTGGATACAGGCGAAGATCCAGGAAAAGCTTTAGTACATCTAGCCCTCACTCTTGTAATTGCACTGCGTCAGAACCTGGACTCAAACACAACTTTTATCCAACAGTTCTTGCTTCATTATCTATTATCTACAAGAATCAATAGTTCTTGGTAATTTCATACAGATCACTCTGTACTTTCCAGAATAGTTATTAAGAACAAGAATTACATACAGAGTAATTCACCATTGGGGATGACTGATTTATTATAGCAACAGTCAGTGGTGTAAACTACTTAACTAAAAATACTTTAAACAACTACTTAAGTAGTTTTTTTGAGTATCTGTACTTTACTACTTATATTTTTTGACAATTTTTACTTTTAGTCACCACATTCCTAATGAAAATAATGTACTTTTTACTCCTTACATTTTCCCTGACTCTAAAAAAAATACTACTTACATTTTGAATCAAATAAAATTGTATTGGTCACATACACATAGTTAGCAGATGTTAATGCGAGTGTAGCGAAATGCTTGTGCTTCTAGTTCCGAAAATGCAGTAATATCTAACAAGCAACCTAACAAATTCACAACAACTACCTTATACACATACAGTGCCTTGCGAAAGTATTCGGCCCCCTTGAACTTTGCGACCTTTTGCCACATTTCAGGCTTCAAACAAAGATATAAAACTGTATTTTTTTGTGAAGAATCAACAAGTGTGTTACGAATCCCTTTTGGCGCGACAGTCTAGGGGGCATGGTAATGAGACCCGTAACATAACATGTAAATTATAATTGTGACAAAGTAAAAGTGTGAACGTAATAACCAGGACAACTGAAATCTACCGTCAAACTCAAGGTTTATTTGATAAACACACGGTAATGGGGGGAGCAGGAAAAGGGGCTGAGCTGGACCCAAGGAAAGAAACAAATATGCAAAAACACCCCTAAGCTAGACTAGCCTACTTTAACAACAGCTAACTAACCAAAAATACAGTGGGTGGTCCGCCCAGTTCTAACTAGTGTTTTTAACAAAGTTTACCTACGGGTAGTGTATGCCCATGGGCGACCTGTCTTGGTTTCCCCTTTTCCCACCAGCAAACACCATAAGCAAAAACAATACTCACAGGAGATGACAAAGTGATTTGGAGGTGCTCAAACAAAAGGAGAGGTTAATTAATACACAGAGAGCGAGCGAAGAACAGAGATCTACAAACATGGCATTTACAAAGAGATTGAGCTCCTGAAATCTATGAAGAACAGAGATCTACCAACATGGCATTTACAAAGAGATTGAGCTCTTGAGCAAACAAATGATGGGGTTTTTAAACCATGGGGAAGGAACTGTGATAGGGTAGGAAACAGGAGGAGGTGTGTCTTCTGATTGATGGGTTGATTGTTGACTGATTGGGGAGTGATGATTTTCACCTGTGAGGGGAGAAGGAGAGAAAAGAAAACACACACAGGATACACTCACACACAGGATAACTGTATCCGTAACACTCCCACCCTTAAAAGAGCAACCCTAGGGGGGATTGCGATCACAGTATTACAATTAATACTCACAATAACAAAGTCAACCTTACAAAAATCATTTTTACACACGAGACAAAGCATCTGCCAACACATTATCAGAACCCTTTTTGTGGCGGATCTCCAAATTATAATTTTGTACAATCAGCGCCCAACGCATAAGGCACTGGTTCTGGTTGTACATTCGGTGGAGAAAAACTAAGGGGTTATGGTCAGTATACACAATCACTGGTAGGGCACTGGAACCAATGTATACTTCAAAGTATTGCAGAGCCAACAACAAAGCAAGAGCTTCTTGTTCTATTGTCGCATAGTTTGTTTGACATTTATTAAATTTACGGGAAAAATAACAAACGGGATGATCCACTCCACTCTGGTCCTGCTGCAGTAGAACAGCACCAGCACCTCTGGCACTAGCATCTACCTCAAGTTTGAATGGTTGTTCAAAATCCGGAGCAGCAAGTACAGGGGTACTACATAAGAGTGCTTTCGCAGATTCAAAAGCACTCTTACAATCAGGGGACCACACAAATGGTCTAGCCGGACTAAGCAAATCGGTCAATGGAGCAACTACCGCAGAGAAATTTTTACAGAAGCTACGGTAGTAGCCAACCATCCCTAAAAAGCGGCGTAGCTCTCGTCTGGTGGTAGGTGCAGGGAATGCAGTTATAGCCAAGACCTTGGCATCAATAGGGCGCACCTGTCCATGGCCAACCTCTTTACCGAGATAGGTAACAGTAGCCTTCCCAAACTCACACTTTGCCAAGTTCAGGGTTAGAGAAGCAGCTGCCAACCGTTCACATACTACCCTTAGCAAGTCAACATGATCTGACCACTCAGACGAATAAATCACTAGGTCATCAAGGTATGCACTACAATTAGGAACGCCAGCTAATACGGAGTTAACCAGTCGTTGGAAAGTGGCTGGTGCATTTCGCATCCCAAAAGCCATGACTGAGTACTGTAGGAAGTTGTCTGGGGTCACAAAGGCAGAAATCTCAGAAGCACGTGAAGTTAACGGAACCTGCCAGTAACCTTTTAAGAGGTCCAACTTGGTTACATACTTAGCAGCACCAATAGTGTCGATACAGTCGTCCAGTCTGGGTAACGGGAACGAATCTGGCATTGTGACAGAATTTACCTTTCGATAATCCGTACATAACCTGGACGTACCATCAGGTTTAGGAACCAGAATGCAAGGAGAACTCCAAGGGCTTGAACTTGGCTTAGCCAGGTCATTCTCCAACAAATATCTCACCTCATCCCTCATTATCTTCCTCTTGGAAGCGTTGATACGATATGGGTGTTTGATAGGTGTAGCATTTCCAACATTAATGTCATGTTCCAACACATTTGTGCGAGTAGGAACGTCATTAAAGAGACATGGAAAACTGTGTAGTAGCCTCACAATATCATTGGCCTGTCCATCCGTTAAATGAACCAGACCTGACGGGATAGACAGCAGCATTTCTGAGTTGGGCAATCTAACACACTGCTGTTGAGTATTGCGCAACTCCAATCCGTCTACATCATCAATATGACAGTCCACTATCATCGCAGTAGTAGCAGAGGAGACTGCAGTACCTTCCTCAGTTTTTGAACTATCTAACTGTGTGATGGGTCGGGTGTGGTAAGCTTTCAACATGTTAATGTGACACACACGAGATTGGCGTTGTCTATCAGGAGTTTGAAGCACATAGTCAGTTTCACTTATTTTCTTTTCAATTAAATAAGGACCAGAGAAACGAGCTGACAGTGAAGATCCTGGAACAGGTAATAACACCAGTACTTGGTCACCTGGCTGTAGTGGATGAGAAACAGCCTCTTTATCATAGTGTCTTTTCATGCTCCTCTGTGAGGAAGACAGAGCTTCCTTTGCGAGAGCACAAGCTTGGTGTAGGCGCTCACGAAAGCGACTAACATAGTCCAACACATTCTCATCTCTGGTACACAACTCTTGGGACAAGAACTGTTCTTTAAGGACTTTCATTGGTCCTCTTACTGTGTGACCAAACACTAGTTCAGCCGGGCTGAAACCTAGGGACTCCTGCACAGTTTCACGAGCAGCAAACAAAACTAGAGGAACTCCCTCATCCCAATCTTTCTCAGATTCCAAACAATATTTACGTAGCATAGACTTCAGTGTCTGATGCCATCTTTCAAGCGCACCCTGAGACTCTGGGTGATAGGCGCTTGACACACGGTGCGTAATTGATAAGGATTTCAACACCTGCTTGAAGAGCTTGGATAGGAAATTGGTACCTTGATCGCTTTGTACCACCTTGGGTAACCCAAATGTTGTGAAGAATTTTATTAAGGCTTTACTCACTACCGGGGCTGTAATCCTTCTCAGAGGAATAGCCTCGGGGTATCTTGTAGCCATACACATTATCGTTAACAAAAACTGGTTCCCCGATTTTGTCTTCGGTAACGGTCCGACACAATCAACCACCACATGCTCAAATGGTTCACCTATGACAGGTATTGGACAAAGAGGAGCGGGAGGAATAACCTGATTTGGTTTTCCTGTTATCTGACAGGTGTGGCATGTTCGACAGAACTGAGCCACATCTTGTTTTAAACCCGGCCAAAAGAAATGTCGAAGGATCCGATCATACGTCTTTGTAATTCCTAAATGACCAGACCACTGGTGATCATGAGCAAGGGATAATACATTTTGTCGAAAGGCTGTAGGAATCACTATTTGGTAAACAGCATTCCAATCTCCATCCGCGTCAACATGGGATTTCCATTTACGCATGAGGAGATTACCTTCAATGAAGTAAGCCACATTCTTCTTCTTCACCTCTTCTAACGAGACAACACTAGAAAAATATTTAGCAAGTTTGTTGTCAACCTTTTGGTTAGCAATCAGCTGCTCACGAGTGACTGGTAACTGTATTGCATCAGCAATAAGTTCAACGTTCTTTAATTCTTTCCTGGGCTGTTTGTCAGAGGTGATCAGCTTCTCAGAGGTATCACACAATCCATCCTCTTGATCATCCTCTTTGAACAGAACAGTGTTCGACAAATCTATCACGTCACCCTCTTGTAGTGCCTGAGCACGAGTGACAGCACAAGCGGGGAACACATGTGGATAACTCTGTGCCAACTCATTCGAGAGAGAGTGGTCACTTTTATCCAATACTTCCAATACGGGTACTACCTTTCCTCCGGCAATATCGTTACCCATTATAAAGGTCACACCTTTCACTGGCAACTTAGGACGTACCCCCACTCTGAATATTCCACTGATTAACTCAGAGTGTACTTTCACAAAGTGCAACGGCACTGGGACAAAACCCATTTCAATACCCTGCACTAACACACTGGAACCACAGTATGTTTCGTCAGATAAGGGCAACACATCAGACAATATAAACGACTGTGCCGCACCAGTATCTCTAAGGATTTTAACCGGACGCTGAGACGCTCCGTCATTCGTTAGGGACACAAACCCCTCGGAAATGAATGGTTCATAACTGCGGTCGGGGACTGAGACTTTCAAACTACAGTTACCCTGAGGCACCTGTTTTGTTGCAGACCTCACAACCGTACGAATTAGACCAACACCTGTTGGTGGCTTGGCACGAAGAGGCATCCCTTGTTTGCGTTTAAGCATGAAGCAATCATTAATCATATGTCCCACTTTATGACAATAGAAACAGGAACGCTCATTCTTCTGGCGTGCTTGATATACTACTGCTGGCCGACTAGGGCTAAAGGTAGGAAACTCAGTGGTTCTACTCTCAGTTTGAGCCGAAAACACACTCTTGTGCGTCAACACAAACTCGTCTGCCAACACAGACGCTTCTGCCAGGGAGGATACTTTCTGTTCGTTTAGGTAAACTACAATGCGTTCGGGTAAGCAATTTTTAAACTCTTCCAACAAGATTAACTCCCGGAGAGAGTTGAAATCAGTTACCTTACTAGCAGCATGCCATTTATCAAACAGATTTCCCTTGTCTCTAGCAAATTCCACATAAGTCTTACTAGAAGACTTTCTATGAGACCTAAATCTCTGTCGGTATGCCTCAGGCACAAGCTCATAGGCACGAAGAACAGTAACTTTGACCACTTCATAATTCAAACTGTCCTCTAGAGGTAGCGCTGACAAAACCTCTTGGGCTTTACCAGTTAATTTACACTGAAGTAATAGGCACCATACCTCTTCAGGCCACTTCAATGCTACGGCTATACGCTCAAATACACAAAAATAGGAGTCAACCTCCGACTCTCTGAACAAAGGTACTAAGGCAATCTGCCTACTAATGTCAAACGTGTTTGAGGACGACTCACTAACAGGAACAGTAGGAACGAAGGCTAGCCTCGCTGTCTCTGCCTCCAGTTCCATCTGGCGCATTTTAAACGTCATCTGCCTCTGTTCTCGTTCTCTTTCTGCCTCAATTTTACACATCTCCAACTGGAGAGTCTCTCGCCTAATTTGGGCTCTCTCTTCCACCTCTAGTTGTAACTGTACTATACGGACATCCCTCCTGGCATCACCATTTGACAGTGGGGAGAGTGGATCAAAACAGGACAATGTGGCTGGTGTTTTAGCCTCGCCCTCATTATCAGACACCAATGGGCTTACAGGAGCAGCAACATCCCCTATAGGGGTAGTATGCTCAGGCAGAGGTAACACAAGCACCTGCTCTTCCAACAATACATTTAACACCAGCTTTTTAACCTCCGACTTAACTACATTCTGTGGAATCGATACTGAATAATGGTCAGCCAAGGTCACTAAATCAACTCTACGACATTTGTCAAAAACCTCCCACGAAGGGTTATCCAAAAAGGACAAAAGTAGCCATCTTACACTACTTCACAAGAGCCAACGAAAATAGCAAACACTAATGCTACTTCAGCTATAACGTTCAACACTGAACTATACCACTACAACAATCTACATGAGCGGCATGGGTGTCAGTAAAGACAAATCCCGGATGAGCCCCCACTTATGTTACGAATCCCTTTTGGCGCGACAGTCTAGGGGGGATGGTAATGAGACCCGTAACATAACTCATGTAAATTATAATTGTGACAAAGTAAAAGTGTGAACGTAATAACCAGGACAACTGAAATCTACCGTCAAACTCAAGGTTTATTTGATAAACACACGGTAATGGGGGGAGCAGGAAAAGGGGCTGAGCTGGACCCAAGGAAAGAAACAAATATGCAAAAACACCCCTAAGCTAGACTAGCCTACTTTAACAACAGCTAACTAACCCAAAATACAGTGGGTGGTCCGCCCAGTTCTAACTAGTGTTTTTAACAAAGTTTACCTACGGGTAGTGTATGCCCATGGGCGACCTGTCTTGGTTTCCCCTTTTCCCACCAGCAAACACCATAAGCAAAAACAATACTCACAGGAGATGACAAAGTGATTTGGAGGTGCTCAAACAAAAGGAGAGGTTAATTAATACACAGAGAGCGAGCGAAGAACAGAGATCTACAAACATGGCATTTACAAAGAGATTGAGCTCCTGAAATCTATGAAGAACAGAGATCTACCAACATGGCATTTACAAAGAGATTGAGCTCTTGAGCAAACAAATGATGGGGTTTTTAAACCATGGGGAAGGAACTGTGATAGGGTAGGAAACAGGAGGAGGTGTGACTTCTGATTGATGGGTTGATTGTTGACTGATTGGGGAGTGATGATTTTCACCTGTGAGGGGAAAAGGAGAGAAAAGAAAACACACACAGGATACACTCACACACAGGATAACTGTATCCGTAACAAGTGGGACACAATCATGAAGTGGAACGACATTTATTGGATATTTCAAACTTTTTTAACAAATCAAAAACTGAAAAATTGTGCGTGCAAAATTATTCAGCCCCCTTAAGTTAATACTTTGTAGCGCCACCTTTTGCTGCGATTACAGCTGTAAGTCGCTTGGGGTATGTCTCTATCAGTTTTGCACATCGAGAGACTGACATTTTTTCCCATTCCTCCTTGCAAAACAGCTCGAGCTCAGTGAGGTTGGATGGAGAGCATTTGTGAACAGCAGTTTTCAGTTCTTTCCACAGATTCTCGATTGGATTCAGGTCTGGACTTTGACTTGGCCATTCTAACACCTGAATATGTTTATTTTTGAACCATTCCATTGTAGATTTTGCTTTATGTTTTGGATCATTGTCTTGTTGGAAGACAAATCTCCATCCCAGTCTCAGGTCTTTTGCAGACTCCATCAGGTTTTCTTCCAGAATGGTCCTGTATTTGGCTCCATCCATCTTCCCATCAATTTTAACCATCTTTCCTGTCCCTGCTGAAGAAAAGCAGGCCCAAACCATGATGCTGCCACCACCATGTTTGACAGTGGGGATGGTGTGTTCAGCTGTGTTGCTTTTACGCCAAACATAACGTTTTGCATTTTTGCCAAAAAGTTCGATTTTGGTTTCATCTGACCAGAGCACCTTCTTCCACATGTTTGGTGTGTCTCCCAGGTGGCTTGTGGCAAACTTTAAACAACACTTTTTATGGATATCTTTAAGAAATGGCTTTCTTCTTGCCACTCTTCCATAAAGGCCAGATTTGTGCAATATACGACTGATTGTTGCCCTATGGACAGAGTCTCCCACCTCAGCTGTAGATCTCTGCAGTACATCCAGAGTGATCATGGGCCTCTTGGCTGCATCTCTGATCAGTCTTCTCCTTGTATGAGCTGAAAGAATAGAGGGATGGCCAGGTCTTGGTAGATTTGCAGTGGTCTGATACTCCTTCCATTTCAATATTATCGCTTGCACAGTGCTCCTTGGGATGTTTAAAGCTTGGGAAATATTTTTGTATCCAAATCCGGCTTTAAACTTCTTCAGAACAGTATCTCGGACCTGCCTGGTGTGTTCCTTGTTCTTCATGATGCTCTCTGCGCTTTTAATGGACCACTGAGACTATCACAGTGCAGGTGCATTTATACGGAGACTTGATTACACACAGGTGGATTGTATTTATCATCATTAGTAATTTAGGTCAACATTGGATCATTCAGAGATCCTCACTGAACTTCTGGAGAGAGTTTGCTGCACTGAAAGTAAAGGGGCTGAATAATTTTGCACGCCCAATTTTTCAGTTTTTGATTTGTTAAAAAAGTTTGAAATATCCAATAAATGTCGTTCCACTTCATGATTGTGTCCCACTTGTTGTTGATTCTTCACAAAAAAATACAGTTTTATATCTTTATGTTTGAAGCCTGAAATGTGGCAAAAGGTCGCAAAGTTCAAGGGGGCCGAATACTTTCGCAAGGCACTGTAAATGTAAAGGGATGATAAAGAATATGTACATATAAATATATGGGTGAGCGATGGCCGTGCGGGATAGGCGAGATGCAGTAGATGGTATAGAATACAGTATATACAGTGGGGCAAAAAAGTATTTAGTCAGCCACCAATTGTGCAAGTTCTCCCACTTAAAAAGACGAGAGAGGCCTGTAATTTTCATCATAGGTACACTTCAACTATGACAAACAAAATTAGAAAAAAAATCCAGAAAATCACATTGTAGGATTTAAAAAAAAAATATTTGCAAATTATGGTGGAAAATACGTATTTGGTCACCTACAAACAAGCAAGATTTCTGGCTCTCACAGACCTGTAACTTCTTTAAGAGGCTCCTCTGTCCTCCACTCGTTACCTGTATTAATGGCACCTGTTTGAACTTGTTATCAGTATAAAAGACACCTGTCCACAAACTCAAACAGTCACACTCCAAACTCCACTATGGCCAAGACCAAAGAGCTGTCAATGGACACCAGAAACAACAAAATTATAGACCTGCACCAGAATGGGAAGACTGAATCTGCAATAGGTAAGCAGCTTGGTTTGAAGAAATCAACTGTGGGAGCAATTATTAGGAAATGGAAGACATACAAGACCACTGATAATCTCCCTCGATCTGGGGCTCCACGCAAGATCTCACCCTGTGGGGTCAAAATTATCACAAGAATTGTGAGCAAAAATCCCAGAACCACACGGGGGGACGTAGTGAATGACCTGCAGAGAGCTGGGACCATAGTAACAAAGCCTACCATCAGTAACACACTACGCTGACAGGGACTCAAATCCTGCAGTGCCAGACGTGTCCCCCTGCTTAAGCCAGTACATGTCCAGGCCCGTCTGAAGTTTGCTAGATAGCATTTGGATGATCCAGAAGAAGATTGGGAGAATGTCATATGGTCAGATGAAACTAAAATATAACTTTTTGGTAAAAACTCAACTCGTCGTGTTTGGAGGACATTGAATGCTGAGTTGCATCCAAAGAACACCATACCTACTGTGAAACATGGGGGTGGAAACATCATGCTTTGGGGCTGTTTTTCTGCAAAGGGACCAGGACGACTGATCCATGTAAAGAAAATAAGGAATGGGGCCATGTATCGTGAGATTTTGAGTGAAAACCTCCTTCCATCAGCAAGGGCATTGAAGATGAAACGTGGCTGGGTCTTTCAGCATGACAATGATCCCAAACACACCGCCCGGGCAACGAAGGAGTGGCTTAGTAAGAAGCATTTCAAGGTCCTGGAGTGGCCTAGCCAGTCTCCAGATTTCAACCCCATAGAAAATCTTTGGAGGAGATCTGCATGGAGGAATGGGCCAAAATACCAGCAACAGTGTGTGAAAACCTTGTGAAGACTTACAGAAAATGTTTGACCTCTGTCATTGCCAACAAAGGGTATATAACAAAGTATTGAGATTAACTTTGTCATTGACCAAATACTTATGTTCCACCATAATTTGCAAATAAGTTCATTAAAAATCCTACAATGTGATTTTCTGGATTTTCTTTCCTCGTTTTGTCTGTCATAGTTGAAGTGTACCTATGATGAAAATTACAGGCCTCTCTCATCTTTTTAAGTAGGAGAACTTGCACAATTGGTGGCTGACTAAATACTTTTTTGCCCCACTGTACATAGGAGATGAGTAATGTAGGATATGTAAACATCATTAATGTGGCATTATTTAAAGTGACTTTACCTTTACCTTTATTAACTCAATTTATTAAAGTGGCCAGAGATGTGAGTCTGTATGCTGGCAGCAGCCTCTCTATGTTAGTGATGGCTGTTTAACAGTCTGATGGTCTTGAGATAGAAGCTGTTTTTCAGTCTCTCGGTCCCAGCTTTGATGCACCTGTAATGACCTCGCCTTCTGGATGATAGAGGGGTGAACAGGCAGTGGCTTGGTTGGTTGTTGTCCTTGATGATCTTTTTGGCCTTACTGTGACATTGGGTGCTGTAGGTGTCCTGGAGGGAAGGTAGTTTGTCCCCGGGGATGCGTTGTGCAGACCGCACTACCCTCTGGAGAGCCTTGCAGTTGCGGGACGGTGCAGTTGCCGTACCAGGCGGTGATACAGCCTGACAGGATGCTCTCGATTGTGCATCTGTAAAAGTTTGTGAGTGTTTTAGGTGACAAGACAAATTTCTTTAGCCTCCTGAGGTTGAAGAGGCCCTGTTGCGCCTTCTTCACCACGCTGTATGTGTGGGTGGACCATTTCAGTTTGTCCATGATGTGTACGCTGAGGAACTTAAAACTTTACACCTTCTCCACTACTGTCCCGTCGATGTGGATAGGGGGGTGCTCCCTCTGCTGTTTCCTAAAGTCCACGATCATCTCTTTTGTTTTGTTGACGTTGAGTGTGAGGTTATTTTCCTGACACCACACTCCGAGGTCCCCACCTCCTCCCTGTAGGCCGTCTTGTCGTTGTTGGTAATCAAGCCTATCACTGTAGTGTCGTCCGCAAACTTGATGATTGAGTTAGAAGTGTGCATGGCCACGCAGTCATGGGTGAACAGGGAGTACAGGAGAGCGCTGAGAATGCACCCTTGTGGGGCCCCGGTGGTGAGGATCAGCGGGGCGGATATGTTGTTTCCTACCTTCACCATCTGGGGGCGGCCCGTCAGGAAGTCCAGGACCCAGGTACACAGGGCGGGGTCGAGACCCAGGGTCTCGAGCTTAAGGACGAGTTTGGAGGGTACTATGGCGTTAAATGCTGAGCTGTCACAGGTCTCGTGTTTGAGCTGTTGAATTGCGACTCTACTTTGTCTCTATACTGACGCTTTGCTTGTTTGATTGCCTTGGGGAGGGAATAGCTGCACTGTTTGTACTCAGATATGTTTCCAGTGGCCTTGCCATGATTAAAAGCAGTGGTTCGTGCTTTCAGTTTTGTGCGAATGCTGCCGTCAATCCACGGTTTCTGGTTAGGAAAGGTTTTAATAGTCACAGTGCGTAGTCACAGTGCGACATCGCCGATGCACTTAAACTCGCTCACCGAGTCAGCATATACATCAATATTATTGTCTGAGGCTATCCAGAACGTATCCCAGTCCACGTGATCGAAGCAATCTTGAAGCTTGGAATCCGATTGGTCAGACCAGCGTTGGATAGACCTTAGCATGGGCGTTTCCTGGTTTAGTTTCTGTCTATAGGCTGGGAGCAACAAAATGGAATCAGATTTGCCTAAGGCAGGGCGGGGGAGGGCTTTGTATGCATCACAGAAGTTAGAGTAGCAATGATCCAGAATGCTACCAGCTCGTGTCGCGCATTCGATATGCTGATAGAATTTAGGAAGCTTGTTCTCAGGTTAGCTTTGTTAAAATCCCTTAGCTACAATAAATGCAGCCTCAGGATGTATGCTAAGCAGGACAGGAAAATTGTCTAATTCACACACTTATCAAGAGGACATCCCTGATCATCCCTACTGCCTCTGATTTGGCAGACTCACTAAACACAAATTGTAAATGATGTCTGAATGTTGGAGTGTGCCCCTGGCTATCCGTACATTTAAAAAACAAGAAAATTGTGCCGTCTGGTTTGCTTAATATAAGGTATTTAAAATTATTTATACTTGTACTTTTACTTTTGGTACTTAAGTATATTTTAAACCAAATACTTTTAGACTTTTACTTAAGTAGTATTTTACTGGGTGACTTTCAATTTACTTGAGTCATTTTCTATGATGGTATCTTTACTTTTACTCAAGTATGACAATTGGATACTTTTCCCACCACTGGCTACAGCATATGACCTCATATAGATTTAAGTGTTTAGGATTTGTGCTAAATTTGTTTCCGACTTGAACAATGTTCTCCAAGTTTGATGGTGCTTAGTACCATTTTGTTGTGACACAGAATTTGCCACAGTGATACATCTATAATTAGCACCTTATCAAAATGTAGGGCTAGCTAAGCTATTTATTTTGTTGAGTGTCGCTCTTAAGACGAGTTAGAAAACATAATGGGTGGCCACGGTATCGTTTTTATAATGACGGTCTGTTCCTGAATCCCTTTCCTCATCAATTAAATCCCACCAGTATTACTTAGTTTCCTACAGTTAATCAGGAATCTCAACTACCATTTTGTCTGTTTTGGGAGTGACTTTGCCACATAAATATCCAATTGAAATTACTCAAGATACCTGAGATGCCATAAAAATATATTATGTGTGAATTTATCATGTAGTCAAGTATTTTTACTCTAGCACAGCACCTGATTCAACTAATCACCAAGCCTTTTTTTTAATCACATGTGCGAGTGCTGATGTAGCAGATACCCGATTTAGCATCACTACTGCCTTCCTGAGACCTTCCTGAGACCTGGCGCCTGGGCTGGGACCCAGACATGCTTCGTATTTTCTGGGTCACTGGTATTGACAGTGTTTAATAATGTGCACCTCTTTGGGATGGATGACAAAATCCTGATCTAATGACGTGAATTGAAAAAAGCAGCCCCATGTAAAGTCCATGTTGTTTTCTAATTTCCCTTCCTTCCTTCTCCTAGGGCTCCTTTCTCTGTCGTTGACTTGTAACTGGAGACACCCACCATGGAGGCTCCCCTTGTGTGCCTGGATGAGGAGTTCGAAGACCTCCGGCCCTGCCGGGTAGAGGACATGGATCGGGCTGTGCCCCTCAGCCGACCCCCCTACAGCACCATCCCCCTGGCCCCAATGGCCCCCCTGGCTCCCATCACCCGCGAGGACTTCTCCGAACTGGAGAACTTCTCAGAGATGATGAGCTTCAAGTCCATGGAGGACCTGGTCAATGAGTTTGACGAGAAGCTGAATGTCTGTTTCCACAACTACAACACCAAGACGGAGGGCCTGGCCCCTGTGCGCAACCAGTCCCACACCGAGGAGGACGAGGAACGGCTGCAGGATGAAGAGTGAGTGTCGGCCACCACCTTTGTGTTTTTGAAGCTTAAGTCTGACTACAGCATAAAGAATATGTGCTTTTGAGATACGAGTTAAAGATACAAATGGTGTATCACGGGGGAGTTATTTTTTTGTTGCTTCAGCTGCTTTCCTTTTGGGTTGTACAATGCACCCCTGTATTATTTTTGATAACATGGCACATCCATTGCAGCAATCTTCTGAGCAAAGCATTGGTCAGCTTGCTTATTTAGGTAGTACATCATGTCTGATGATGTCTTCCTCTTCTGTCTTCAAATTGCATACTTTTGTGGCTATACAGTCCCATTCGTAAGGCACACCATTTACTTCAATCAGAGCATGTAAATTCTGGGTTTGGTGTGAAACGAGCAGGTATGAACACTACACCTATGCATTCAGTACAGTTCAGATAGAATCCCACAAGGCATCACAGCTATCAGTTAAACAGAGCATTAGCTGATGTACCATTACTACAATGAGCTCAGAAAGTATTGGGACAGTGACACATTTTTTGTTGTTTTGGTTCTGTACTACAACACTTTTGGATTTGAAATGATACAATGACTGTGGTTCAAGTGCAGAGTTGGAACTTTAACTTTATCCATATCGGGGGAACCATTTAGAAATTACAGCACATTTTGTACATAGTCCCCTAATTTTACGGGACCAAAAGTAATGGTACAAATTCACTTATGTGTATTAAAGTAGTCAAAAGTTTAGTATTTGTTCCCAAATTCCTAGCACACAGTTATTACATCAAGGTTGTCACTCTACAAAACTTGTTGAATGCATTTACTGTTTGTTTTGGTTGTGTTTCAGATTTCAGAATTTTGTGCCACTAGAAATTAATGGTAAATAATATATTGTGTTATTTGGAATAATTTTTTATTGTAAATAAGAATAAAAGATGTTTCTAAACACTTCTACATTCATGTGAACGCTACCATGATTATGGATAGTCCTGAATGAATCGTGAATAATGATGAGTGAGAAAGTTAGACGCACAAATCTCTCACCATTACAGTAATAGAGGAGGTTAGCATTTTTTGTGGGGGTATGATATTTGAGTGTCTGTAACTTTCTCACTCATCATTATTCACGATTCATTCAGGACTATCCATAGTCATGGTAGCGTCCACATGAATGTAGACGTGTTTAGAAACATGTTGTTTACAATTAAAGTGACTCCAAATGACACAATACATTATTTACCATTCATTTGTATGGGACACAAAATGATCTGAAACACAACCAAAACAAACAACTTTTTAGAGTCACAAACGTGATGTAGTCATTGCGTGCTAAGAATATGGAACCAAATACTTAACTTTTGACTACTTTAATACACATATAAGTGAATTTGTCCCAATACCTTTGGTCGCCTAAAAATGGGAAGACTATGTACAAACAGTGCTGTCGTTTCTAAACGGTTCATCCAGTGTGGATGAAAATACCCTCAAATTAAAGTGGAGAGTCTGCACTTCAACCTTATAGTCTTTGTGTCATTTCACATCCAAAGTGTGTCACCAATACCTTCGGAGCTCACTGTATGTCATTATTTAACATTGTTCAAACAGTACCACTGCATATCTCATGACCCAACTCTCAGATCCTATGATGACCAACGTTGAAGCTGTTACTCAGCCTACCTCACAGCCGACCAAATCGCCCACCAGCAAAAACCACAACAACACACCCCAGCAGTCCACAGTCGGGATAGGCCTTGAATTATTCCATGTATTTTTGTACTCTCTTGTTCCTCTGTTGGTCTGTCTACTGCCTCTACCAGCAGGCAACCAGAACTCCCATTCGCCAACAGCCTTTGAAGAGAAAATGCAGACATTCTCACATTGGGTGGAAATAAACCCTCTTGCTAAGAATAGCTTTGTTGTATGTGACCTTGGGTATGCCTATTGATTCATATTCAGAATTCATTATGATATAATATTACAAAGATGTATGTTGGGGATGCTATTGTTAGCATGTGGGTGTGCCTAAATGACGTTTTTGCTTATCTATTCTACAGTACACCACAGAGTTAGACACCGCATCATATGATGTTTCTGATTTGAATGTTTTGAAATTGGTTCCTCCATCACTATCCATGTAGTGACGCAAGGAACATAGACACATTCACCTGTTGCAAGCTTGATCCTTTATGTTATGCGACACAGTTGTTGGAATGATTGGTTAAATCTAAGTTCCAGATTAACTAAAGGTTTGCAAATACACTGCTAAAGGGAACACTAAAATAACACATCCTAGATCTGAATGAATGAAATATTCTTATTAACTACTTTTTTCTTTACATAGTTGAATGTGCTGACAACAAAATCACACAAAAATGATCAATGCAAATCAAATTTATCAACCCATGGAGGTCTGGATTTGGAGTGGAAAACCACACTACAGGCTGATCCAACTTTGATGTAATGTCCTTAAAACAAGTCAAAATGAGGCTCAGTAGTGTGTGTGGCCTCCACGTGCCTGTATGACCTCCCTACAACGCCTGGGCATGCTCCTGATGAGGTGGCGGATGGCCTCCTGAGGGATCTCCTCCAGACCTGGACTAAAGCATCCGCCAACTCCTGGACAGTCTGTTGGTGGATGGAGCGAGACATGATGTCCCAGATGTGCTCAATTGGAATCAGGTCTGGGGAACGGGCGGGCCAGTCCAGTCCATAGCATCAATGTCTTCCTATTGCAGGAACTGCTGACACACTCCAGCCACATGAGGTCTAGCATTGTCTTGCATTAGGAGGAACCCAGGGCCAACCGCACCAGCATATGGTCTCACAAGGGGTCTGAGGATCTCATCTCGGTATCTAATGGCAGTCAGGCTACCTCTGGCGAGCACATGGAGGGCTGTGCGGCTCCCCAAAGAAATGCCACCCCACACCAGGGCTGACCCTGGTGGAGGATGTTGCAGGCAGCAGAACATTCTCCACGGCGTCTCCAGACTGTCACGTCTGTCACATGTGCTCAGTGTGAATCTGCTTTCATCTGTGAAGAGCACAGGGCGCCAGTGGCGAATTTGCCAATCTTGGTGTTCTCTGACAAATGCCAAACGTCCTGCACGGTGTTGGGCTGTAAGCACAACCCCCACCTGTGGACGCCGGGCCCTCATACCACCCTCATGGAGTCTGTTTCTGACCGTTTGAGCAGACACATGCACATTTGTGGCCTGCTGGAGGTCATTTTGCAGGGCTCTGGCAGTGCTCCTCCTGCTCCTCCTTGCACAAAGGCGGAGGTAGCGGTCCTGCTGCTGGGTTGTTGCCCTCCTACGGCCTCCTCCACGTCTCCTGATGTACTGGCCTGTCTCCTGGTAGCGCCTCCATGCTCTGGACACTACGCTGGCAGACACAGCAAACCTTCTTGCCACCGCTCGCATTGATGTGCCATCCTGGATGAGCTGCACTACCTGAGCCACTTGTGTTGGTTGTAGACTCCGTCTCATGCTACCACTAGAGTGAAAGCACCGCCAGCATTCAAAAGTGACCAAAACATCAGCCAGGAAGCATAGGAACTGAGAAGTGGTCTGTGGTTGTCACCTGCAGAACCACTCCTTTATTGGGGGTGTCTTGCTAATTGTCTATAATTTCCACCTGTTGTCTATTCCATTTGCACAACAGCATGTGACATTTTTTGTCAATCAGTGTTGCTTCCTAAGTAGACAGTTTGATTTCACAGAACTGTGATTGACTTGGAGTTACATTGTGTTGTTTAAGTGTTCCCTTTAGTTTTTTGAGCAGTGTATATGGGACGGTGCTGTACCAGTTAGTTCCTGTTTGGCAGATGGAGAGGTGTGTATGTGTGTGTGTTGTGAACAACACAACAGGCATGACCTGTGAGGTCATGAGTCCCGATGAATGGCTGCTTGTTTCCTGTTTGGCGCATGGCTGGGCAGTGCCACTAAGAGGAGGGTAGGGTGTGGGTGCCATGCCAAGCTGGATGGAAAACAAAGAAAGCGTAAACAAAGGGAGAGTTCTACTCTGGTCATTTTCACAAGGCTGCAGCCTTGATTGGACCGAGGTGCTTATAGTTCGAGGAGGACCTGTACAATGCTGTAAGGGGCTGTTTTTATCTATACTTCTTCACATTGGACACCTTTAAAAAATGTTTTAATCTGTGGGCTTTTCTTTAATTGTTAGTTGACAGTGTGCATTGCAGCCTGGAGTGCAATACGGAGGATTATGATGTGCATTTTGATGTTATTTATTATGTTGGCAAGTTGAGGGACAGAATTGGGAACAAAGCACAATTATGTCATGTGAACATCTCCTCCTCTGAATTCACTGTCTGCAAATGGTCAACGGAACACTAATAGAAGGAAATGGCTGCAGATATACAATTGATAATTTCTATCAAATATGATTTGGGTAGAGGAGGGTCATCTAGAGAGGAAGAGAAAGATGGTCCTCTTATGTAATCCATCCTCCTCTCAATTCTTTAAATCACAAACCGGCACTGGATTTGGGATTAGGCTTCTGTGCCAAACAAAAAGCCTATTTCCAGATAGTTGCAGCCTTGAGGACTGATAGTGTATTGTGCTTTGTTGTGAATGTCCTGATCATTCAAGCGTCGTTGGCTGTGTGTTTGTCTTGTGTTGCAGTGTATGCGATGACCTGTTACAATGTTGGTGGTTGTGTGTTTGTCTTGTGGTGCAGTGTATGAGATGACCTGTTACAATGTTGGTGGTTGTGTGTTTGTCTTGTGTTGCAGTGTATGAGATGACCTGTTACAATGTTGGTGGTTGTGTGTTTGTCTTGTGTTGCAGTGTATGAAATTACCTGTTACAATGTTGGTGGTTGTGTGTTTGTCTTGTGTTGCAGTGTATGAAATTACCTGTTACAATGTTGGTGGTTGTGTGTTTGCATCTGTTTGTTTTTTTTTGTTGCATTTTTACTGTGTACTTCTGTTGTGTTGCAGTGACTGAATGTGTGTATGTGTTGTCCATGTTTCAGTGTGTGGGATGCGCTGACGGATAACTACGTCCCTTCCTCTGTCTCCAGCTGGGACGACCCCAACTCAGAGGGATTCAACGGCAACCTCTCCGATCAGGAGGTAACACTTTCTAATATACTTCATTATAATTTAAAGTCATTGGAAGAATCGTCTTTCTCTCCCTTCTCACCTGGAAAGACCTGAAACATTTTGAGATAAGTTTGAAAGACTATCTTGAAATTGCATTTTTCTTTAAGACTTTTAGTCTTATTTGAATGGATTTCAGAACAATTGGATTTCATATTTGTATTATCAATTGGATTCTAGAGCAAGGAATGGGCTTTTCTGCTCAAAACCTCTTTCATGTGTGACTGACTAGTGTGTTCTGAAGGGAGGCAATGTGCGAGGACGTGCTGTAACTGAGCAACGTCTTAGAAAGAATGCTAGCTAGAGTGTGCTGGCTGGCAGGCTGGCTGACTGACTGGATGTCATTCATGCCTTGAGGTTGTGGTGCTGACGTCACCTGACCTGACACCAAAAATCAAGGCTGAGCTGCCTTGACTGCCTGCTACTCAGTATCAGTCAACCACCCTCCTCCTCCTACGCCCTCTCCTCCACTAATCTGCTCTCACATGCAACTCCAGGCACTCAAAGAGTCAGGGCCAAGGCTCAGGGCTGGGTCAGGGCCAAGGCTCAGGGCTGGGTCAGGGTCAATACGCAGACACACAGTCTCCAGCAGAAGCTATAAGAGACTCTACAGACATTGAAAAAGCAGTCCATCAGCATTTAGTCTTCTATGCCCCCGGTTTAGATAATTACTGATTGATATCCTTGCAGGGATAAACTTGGCTGAGACCAACGGCATAAGAACAATGAGCATCAAAAGCAATATTTTTTAGAGGAAAGTAGAAAACAAACAGTCAATAGATAGAATCATGGCAATTTGAATGCGACTAAGCACAACCCGAACACTTTCAAGATGGCTTCCAAACTCGAGGGGCAGAAATTTTATTTTCAGATGAAGAGCAGAGAAGGGAATGATGGGTTCAAATTTGGGGAATGTTCATTAGCTCCCCAAACGCCAATGCTAATATGCTAAAGCTAAATTCAATATGGGTGAATGGCTTTTCTGTAATCTTATTTTTCGAATGCTAAGATGCTAGCGCTAACACCACTGGGGGTAAACCTTGTTTCCATGGTTTCTATTTCTAATACTAAGAAGTTAAGATTCCACTAATGTGGCTGAAGGGGTTTCCATGGTTTCATTCGTTCTCTCTCGCATTCTCCAGATTCATGAAAAAGAGGAGGAGGAGATGAACGAGAAGAACGACAATGCCAATTGCCTGAGTGAGGAGCCTCTTATCACTGCTGATCAGGTGACTAAAGACACATGTACTTTCTGTTATACAAACAACTTGGTAGTACTTCCAGTTACAGTGCCTTCAGAAAGTATTGACACCCCTGGACTTTTTCCACATTTTGTTGTGTTACAGCCTGGCCTTCACACAATATCCCATAATGTTCAAGTGGAATAATGTTTTTAACAAATTCTTATAAATGTATAAAAAATGAAACACTTAAATGTCTTGGGTCAATAAGTATTCAATCCCTTTGTTATGGCAAGCCTAAAGAAGTTCAGGAGTAAAAATCTGCTTAACAAGTCACATACGTTTCATGGACTCGCTTTGTGTGCAATAATACTGTTTAACATGATTTTTGAATGACAACCTCATCTCTGTACCCCATACATACAAATATATGTAAGGTCTCTCAGCTGAGCAGTGAATTTCAAACACAGATTTAACCACAAAGACCAGGGAGGTTTTCCAATGCCTCGCAAAGAAGGGCACCCATTGGTAGATGGGTAAAAAAACTAAAAGCAGACATTGAATATTCCTTTGAGCATGGTGAATTTATTAATTACACTTTGTATGGTGTAACAATACACCCAGTCACTGCAAAGATATAGGCGGCCTTCCTAACTCAGTTGCCAGAGAGGAAGGAAACCACTCAGGGATTTCACAATGAGGCCAATGGTGACTTCAAAACAGTTATAGAGTTTAATGGCTGTGATAGGAGAAAACTGAGGATGGATCAACAACATTGTAGTTACTCCTCAATACTAACCTAAAAGACAGAGTGAAAAGAAGGAAGCCTGTACAGAATACAAATATTCCAAAACATGCATCCTGTTTGCAACAAAAGCACTAAAGTAAAACTGCAAAAAATATTGCAAAGAAATTACATTTATGTCCTGAGTACAAAGCATTTATGTCCTGAGTACCACTCTTCATATTTTCAAGCATGGTGGTGGCTGCTTCATGTTAAGGGTATGCTTGTCATCTTCATTTTTGAGGGTGGCTAAAAAGAAACAGAATAGAGCTAAGCATAGGCAAAATCCTAGAGGAAAACCTGGTTCAGTCTGCTTTCCAACAGACACTGACAGAAAATTCACCTTTCAGCAGGACAATAACCAAAAACACAATGCCAAATCTACACTGGATATGCTTACCAAGACAACATTGACTGTTACTGAGTGGCCTAGTTACAGTTTTGACATAAATTGGCTTGAAAATCTATGGCAAGATTTGAAAATGGCTGTCTAGCAATGATCAACAATCAACTTGACAGAGCTTAAATAATTATTTAAATAATAAATGTGCAACTATGGTACAATCCATGTGTGCAAATCTCTTAGAGACTTCCCCAGAAAGACTCACAGATGTAATCACTGCTAAAGGTAATTCTAATATGTATTGATTCAGGTGTGTGAATACTTATGTAAATTAGATATTTCCATATTTACTTTTCAATAAATGTACTTACATTTCTAAAAACATATTTTCATTATGGTGTATTGTGTGTAGATGGGTGAGATAACATATATTTAATACATTTTGAATTCAGGCTGTAACACAACAAAATGTGTAATAAGTCAAGGGATATGAATACTTTCTGAAGGGACTGGTCCTAGGTTATTTAGACAGTTAAAAAAAAATATATGAAAGTAGAATACATTAAAGCCCAATAAAATAACAGTGGTTAAAAAAGCCAAGGCGAAAAGTATTGCAAGACTATACTCTATATATTCAAAAGTACATGGACACCCCTTCAAATTAGTGGATTCGGCTAGTTCAGCCACACCTGTTGCTGACAAATCGAGCACACAGCCATGCAATCTCCATAGACAAACATTGGCAGTAGAATGGCTTTACTGAAGAGCTGAGTGACTTTCAATGTGGCACTGTCATAGGATGCCACCTTTCCAACAAGTCACATTTTTGCTCTGCTAGAACTGCCCTGGTCAACTGTAAGTGCTGTTAATGTGAAGTGGAAACATCTAGGAGCAACAGTGGTTCAGCCGCGAAGTGGTAGGCCACACAAGCTCACAGAACGGGACCACTGAACAGGACCACGGGAGTGCTGAAGCGTGTAGCACGTAAATAACGTCTGTCCTCGATTGCAACACTCATTACTGAGTTCCAAACTACCTCTGGAAGCAACGTCAGCACAATAACTGTTTGCCGGGAGCTTCAAGAAATGGGTTTCCATGGCCGAGCAGCTGCACACAAACCTAAAATTAACATGCGCAATGCCAAGCGTTGGCTGGAGTGGTGTAAATCTCACTGCCATTGGACTCTGGTACAGTGGAAACACGTTCTCTGGATTGATGAGTCATGCTTCAACATCTGGCAGTCCGTCGGACGAATCTGGGTTTGGCAGATACCAGAAGAACGCTACCTGCCCCAAAGCATAGTGCCAACTGTAAAGTTTGGTGGAGACAGAATAATGGTCTGTGGCTGTTTTTCATGGTTCGGGCAGGGCCCCTTAGTTCCAGTGAAGGGAAGTCTTAATGCTACAGCATTCAATGACATTGTAGACGATTCTGTGCTTCCAATTTTGTGGCAACAGTTTGGGGAAGGCCCTTTCCTGTTTCAGCATGACCATGCCCCTGTGCACAATGCGAGGTTGATACAGAAATGGTTTGTCGAGATCGATATGGAAGAACTTGACTGGCCTGTGCAGAGCCCTGACCTCATCCCCATCAAACACCTTTGGGATAAATTGGAACACCGACTGCGATCCAGGTGTAATCGCCCAACATCAGTGCCCGACCTCACTAATGCTCTTGTGTCTGAATGGAATCAAGTAACCGTAGCAATGTTCCAACATCTAGTGGAAAGCCTTCCCAGAAGAGTGGAGGCTGTTATAGCAGCAAAAGGGGGACCAAATCCATATTCATGTGAATGATTTTGGAATGAGATGTTTGACTAGCAGGTGTCCACATACTTTTGGTAATGTAGTATATGTCAAGTAGCTCCATTCTGCGTTACCTCTTGGACTACTGCACATGAATAATGAATGCCTGATGACCATGGAATGTTTACCTATTGGTGATGCATAGATTCTTTAAGTGCTATTTGTGAAAGTGTATGTATTCCTCTACCTTCCCGCAATCCCTTCCTCGATCACTCTCTCTCCAAGGTCATTGAGGAGATAGTTGAGATGATGGAGAACTCTCCGGACCCTGGTGAGACCGAGGAGGAGGACGAGGAAGAGAGTGGACACTCCTCATCCAAGACCAGCCCATCCCTTCTGGAGGAGATTAGACAGCTGTCCCAGGCCTCCAATAACAACATGCCCTCCTATGAAGGTAAGTGTACAAAAACTAATGTTGCCTGAAGGGTTAAACACCAAGTCACATAAACCAAGGAGTTGAATAAACAGAAGGGAGTGCCAATTTAAGCAATTCAACATCCAATTAACATTGTCATTGGAGACACCTTTTCCCAAATTCAATTTCCTGTCCATACAATACTGTGTAAAAATAAAGTGACCTTTGATCTCATAGTGGTTAAGTATGTGCAGAGCTGGCTCTATGAGCATTGATTGTGAAATAAATAACCTTGTAAGAGACATATGTACACTTGTTTGAGTTCATGCCTAGGCTTTAGCTCAGCAGGCTATTGCACTGCTTGTAGGACTTTGATTGTGTGAGGGGTCATAGATCAGACAATATGTAAGTGTTGTCAGTTTACCTGAGTAAACATCTGGATATTTCATCAGTCTTCAGTCTCTATGGTGAATGTAGTGCAAAAAGGATAAATAACTGGATAAAGCTGCAGCAGGCATTTTTTTATATGAGTCTCTCGTTTCAGAGGGCCAAGGCACGCACTCAATATGGTTCCCTGTGGAAAGACATATTGTGTGACCATGTGGCTCCCCTGCATGAGAGACATGTTTCCTGCTTAGTGTGTGTGTGTTTATGGAAGCACATTTGGGTATATGTCTGTGAATCCATATGTCTGTGTGTAGATGCACTGCATGTGTTTGAGTATTTCTTTGTATTTGGAATTGGGTGTGTCGTCTTAAATATGTTTTTCGCAAAGTCGGTTTACTTCCAGAAATATAAGTCATATTAGACAGCATCCACAGTCACAGAAACAGTCAAAGGCTAGTTACTCTACTCAGAATTTAATATCAAGGTAATGAAACATTTAAATGGATGATGTACAAGTGATATCATCCCACTTATGTCATCTACTGAATACAGCAGGACTATTTAATTCCTGCCCCTTGAGGTCTGAAGTGGTACTTGGCCCATATTCATAAAGTATCTCAAAGAGTGATGATCTAGGATCCATATTGCTTTAAAAATAATAATAATAATAATTCATCAAAGTACTGTGCATTCGGAAAGTATTCAGACCCCTTCACTTTTTCTACATTGTGCTACTTTACAGCGTTATTCTAAAATGGATTTACAAAAATCTACACACAATACCCCATAATGACAAAGCAAAAACAGGTTTTTATAAAAATTAAAAAAACAGAAATATTACATTTACATACATATTCAGACCCTTTACTCAGTACTTTGTTGAAGCACCTTTGGCAGCAATTACAGCCTTTAGTCTTCTTGGGTATGATGCTACAAGCTTGGCACACCTGTATTTGGGGAGTTTCTCCCATTCTTCTCTGCAGGTCCACTCAAGCTCTGTCAGGTTGGATGGGGATCGTTGCTGCACAGTAATTTTCAGGTCTCTCCAGAGATGTTCGATCGGGTTCAAGTCCGGGCTGTGACTGGGTCACTCAAGGACATTCAGAGACTTGTCCCTAATCCACTCCTACGTTGTCTTGGCTGTGTGCTTAGGGTCGTTGTCCTGTTCGCCCCAGTCTGAGGTCCTGAGCACTCTGGAGCAGGTTTTCATCAAGGATCTCTCTGCACTTTGCTTCGTTCATCTTTCCCTCGATCCTGACTAGTCTCCCAGTCCCTGCCACAGATAAACATCCTAACAACATGATGCTGCCTACACCATGCTTCACCGTAGGGATGGTATTGGCCAGGTGATGAGCAGTGTCTGGTTTCCTCCAGACATGACGCTTGGCATTCAGGCCAAAGAGTTCAATCTTGGTTTCATCAGACCGGAAGATCTTGTTTCTCATCGTCTGAGAGTCCTTTAGGTGCCTTTTGGCAAACTCCAAGCGGCCTGTCATGTGCCTTTTACTGAGGAGTGGCTTCCGTCTGGCCACTACCATAAAAGCCTGATTAGTGGAGTGCTGCAGAGATGGTTGGCTTTCTAGAAGGTTCTCCCATCTCCACAGAGGAGCTCTGGAGATCTGTCAGTGACCATCAGGTTCTTGGTCACCTCCCTGACCAAGGCCCTTCTCCCCCGATTGCTCAGTTTAGCCAGGAGGCCAGCTCTAGGAAGAGTCTTGGTGGTTCCAAACTACTTCCATTTAAGAATGATGAATGCCACTGTGTTCTTGGGGACATTCAATGCTGCAGAAATGTTTTGGTACCCTTCCCAAGATCTGTGCCTCGACACAATTCTGCCTCGGAGGTCTACGGACAATTCCTTCAACCTCATAGCTTGGTTTTTGTTCTGAAATTATATAGATAGGTGTTCACCTTTCCAAATCATGTCCAATCATTTGAATTTACCACAGGTGGACTCTAAGTTGTAGAAACATCTCCGGGATGATCGTATGGAAACACGATGCACCTGAGCTCAATTTCGTGTCTCATAGCAAAGGGTCTGAATACTTTTGTAAATAAGGTATTTATGCTTTTTATTTTTAATAAATGTGAAAAAATGTCTATGGTCATTATGGGGTATTGTGTGTAGATTGACTTTTTTTATTTAATCCATTTTAGAATAAGGCTGTAACGTAACAAAATGTGACTTGGAGTTACATTGTGTTGTTTAAGTGTTCCCTTTATTTTTTTGAGCAGTGTATAAAGCTTGATATACTGTAATGTACTATAATTTTGATTTTACTTTACAGTAAGTTTTAGAGATGTACTGTATGTAACAAATGCATCCCCTAAATAGCTAAAAAGATGAAGCTGCTGGGGTCTTTTTAATGGGGGATTTTCACACTGCTTTACAAAAATTGCATTGGCCAATACAGTACTGTAATATCGTAATATATGCCATTTAATATACGTGGGAATAGAACCCACAACTCTGGTGTTGCTAGTGCCATGCTCTTACTCACTGAGCCACAAAGGACCACTACAATACATAAGTACAATACATTAAGAAAATACAAGTCAAAGGTTTATGATTGCATCACCATGAGTGTGCCATCCTCCTTCAGGCTATAGATGAGGTATGCAATGACAGACCTATGTCAGCCTTGGATTTGTCATGACAAACGTTTTTTCCTCAGGTGCATGAACAATGAAGACATTTGCTGTGATGTTGATGAGAACCTACCAAATGTTCAAGACAGGCTTGGTGCAAACTAGTTACTGCTAAACATTGTTTCTTTCATTCATTTCATTTGATTACAGTACACCTACAGTGTAATTATATCTGAACAATACATGTACTTTTTGCATCAATGATTGTGGAACATTTCTTCAATAATTCCAACTTTAATCACACATGGGATAAAAATGATGGAAATGTGAGTTTCAGTAAATTTTGATGGGTAGTGCAGGTGTATTGAAAACAGTGTTATGTACTGTAATTTACAGTACAACATTCAACGTTTTGAAACCTGTATCTTGCATTTTTTTGCTCTTGGATTAACTTCTATCTTTTTTATAACTACTGTTCATGCAGAAAATACTCTCATGTTTTGGTGATTAAATCAATTTTCGCTTGCTATTTCACAGTAAACATATATTTTTGGATCAATTGTTGTGTGGTGAAAGATGTCTCCAAACCAAATGAATGCACAATAAAAGGTTTTGAATATAAGACTTACAAGTGTTACCAGTTCGGAGATTTGTACTAAGAGTTTAGAAAATTCACCACATACAGTACTTGTGAAAATAGCACCAAAGCGATAAAAAAAAAAAAAAACTGTGATATCTGATCTTAAATCAGCACTCCTACTCTGAGACGCTTTATGAATACGGGACCAGGTTTTATTTTTTACCTAGACGTTTGTCATTGTTTGGCCAGAGAGTTCACTTCGTCCTGATGCGCCAGGTCTGAGTCAATCCCTGATAATAATGATAACCAGAAATGCTTTGGCCCTCGAGAGAAGCAATTCGATATCCCTTGTACAGTATATAATATTATGCATATTGAATCTCGGTTCACCTCTATGTACAGTTAGCCTGGTCCCAGATCTGTTAGTGACAACGATTGTAGGAGTTGGCTATACAGGACAAACAGATCTGGGCTCCAGGCTAAGGTATAGTAGCTCCATACCAGACCATGCCTCTCTCTCTCTCCCTCTCTCTCCAGGCCTAAGTCTGATGCCCAGCTCAGCCCTGGTGGAGCTGCTGTGCCGGGTGGAGTCGGCCATCATGGAGTACTCCGAGGAGCTGGTCACCCAGCTGGCACGCCGTGACGAGTTGGAGTTTGAGAAGGAGGTGAAGAACACGTTCATCACGGCCCTCATGGATGTGCAGAACCGCCAGAAGGAGCAGCGGGACACGGGCAAGCGCCGGCGCCGGAGCGATAAGGGCCTCAGTCTGCAGGGTAACGCGGTAACCACGACCGTGGTTGGTGGTACTACTACTACAACCACTGCCCACACGGACTCCAAGCCCGCCTCTATGCCTATGAAGGTAAGCACTGAGGGAGGGAGATAAATGAGCGAGGCGGGGGTATGTTTGTATGGGCAATGGTATTAGTGTATAGGCTGATGGTGGTGTGTCTGTGTCTGTCTGTCACACGCACACGCACGCACACACACACACACACCACACACACAAGCATGAGTGTCTGTGTGTTAATGTCTATACGGATGCATTTCCAAGCCAGGCAGCACTCTTTTTCTCTCTCTCTGCCTCCCACACCGTCATGGATAATGGACATAGAGGCCATTAGGCCCTAACTGCACACATTTTTTTGTTTTGTTATTACAAACTGCACTTACGGGAAGAAAAACCAACACAGTACTCAGAGGAATTGACCATAGGTTCTTATACAGTAAAAGCATAGACCAGCCTGTCCATATCCAGGAACAAATTAACAACACTTAACAGCCCCTCTTTACTCATAGCAAAGGACACGCTTGTGTTTACCTGTCCAGTACCATGGTAGTTTTATCTGTTTAGTAATGACAATGTAGGAATGGAGTCAATTTCTGTAGCCCTGATCATGATGTACAACCAGTCTATATACAATTGACGTGGTAATGTCTGATTTTAATGTCACAAGCATTCATGACGGCTCCTTTTAAATGAACAGCCTTTATGAATGCTGTTAGGTTACATGCATTATAAAACACACTCTTATGCATACTATATTCATAAAAGCGCCTCATAAGCTTTATAAATGCATAGATAACTGATAACTGCATTTAGAATGCATAGATAACTGATAACTGCATTTAGAATGCATAGATAACTGATAACTGCATTTAGAATGCATAGATAACTGATAACTGCATTTAGAATGCATCACAAGACAGCTGTCTCATAGAAAGTGTTACTGTGTTGTGGTGACAGAGGGTCGTTGTCACTCACAGCTGGTGATTGTCTGTGTTCCAGCGTTTTAGTATGGAGGGCCTGTCCAACATCCTGCAGACTGGCATCAGACAGACGTTTGGCAGCACAGGGACAGACAAACAGGTGAGACACTTAAGCTTTTACAGCTCCTAGCCACCAAAGATATCAGTGTGTTAAATCTACAATGATTCAACACTGCTACGTCACTTCCCTAACGGTCTCTCTTTGTCTTTGTTGTTCAGTATCTAAACACGGTAATTCCATATGAGAAGAAAGCAACTCCTCCAACTGTGGACGACCTCCAGATGATCACCAATAGTAAGTAGGCGGGATAATGCAATTGAATGCTAAGCTAATGGGTCGTTTTCCACGTTTGGGTTAGCTGGTCATACGACCACATTCCCAAATGTTCAACTCAGTTTAAATTTTCATTGGACAGACATACAAATTGACCCTCAAAATGTGTTTTGTTCAGTTAGAACCTCCTTTTCAATTTGATTAGTCTCTGTCCCACATAGCAGCTATACAAGTAGCATAGCTCAGAAATGTGCCAATGCCCAGCACTACACTCAGTGCTAAGAACCACCTTGTTTTGATTTGATCCCCCACAGTTCTTTACGCCATGAAGGAGGACAGTGAGAAGGTGCCTACACTGCTAACTGACTACATATTAAAAGGTAACTAATGCTTGATTAGGTTTAGAAACACTTAACATTACACAGGTATTACTCCAAGCGTAAGGGAATAACTCATTGAATACAATTATATTATCCAAGTAAAGACAACAAAAGTGGAAAGTACAGGATCTACTTACTAGCCTGATACATAAAGGGGCTATCCCACTGGTATAATAGTTAAGTGAACCCTGTTCCGATGGGAAACTCCAGTGTTTGCATATCGAATGTTTAATAGAATCAGCTGAGATTGCACCAATCGGATTCAAACAACACTTCCTACCCTAATATGGCTATTTAAATGGACCAGATCTACACACACATCATCTGCTGCTGCATTGCGGCTCTACTATAATAATATGGCTATTTAAATGGACCATATGCCATTTAGCAGCCACTTTTATCCAAAGCGACTTAGTCAAGCATGCATACATTTTACATATGAGTGGTCCCAGGAATCAAACCCACTACCCTGGCATTTCATGCGCCATGCTATACCAAAGGACCAAGCTAAGCTGTATGCTTGGCATGTTTTTGCTGCTTAATGTTGTTGCTGCAACTATTGCTGCCACCTGCTATGTGTTGTCTGTTTTCTGCTAGCCTACCACCACCCCAGCCTCCACCCGTTTGGTTTGTTACCATCAGGGGGATTGGAATATCTCTCTCACTGCCTGTAGTTTATTATAATGGTAATGGGTTGTCTTCTATTTTCTAATAAATGGTTCAATTCATGTGAATTTCCTGTCTGAACTTATTTAATTTGAAATGTGCCTGTAAGAAAAAAAAGGCTCATTATAATGTTTTTCAGCTAATTTGATTAGCACAGTTGACGAAGACTAGGTGACATTATGATGATAATTATTATAACGATGATTGAAGTATTCCCAATTATCAATCTATTTTTCTTCTCCAGTGCTGTGTCCCACTTAAAGAATTCAAGCCATGGGCTGCTCTCTGACGGAGACTTCTGAGAGGGCTCTCCAATCTGGTAACCATCCACCCCTCCTCCAGTCCAAGCTGCATGAGCTCCCCCCTGTTTCATAATCAGCCATGGATCATTACCATCTAAATCATTGTACCTTACTCATGTAATAAAACTACTGCCTTTTGCTGAGCTCACCTTGTCCTTCCTGCACACTAAGATCCGTCCAGAGCCAAAATGGCAGCCGCCTGAATACTAGTGTATGGGGCCACTGTACCCCTGTTGAAGAACTGACTAACTGATCTCTATTCAGAGCATGATAAGCTAATACTGACCACACAGTTATACAGGGATTCATTTTTAGTTTTATTTTCTATTTTTTACAGAGATGATTTGATATCAGATATTAACATGGCTATGTTTTACTTCACTGTACCTCAGGCCTAAAAGGAGTTTGGTTCTTATGCCATTTTGTCTGTCTGCCCATATGTCACCTTGTACAGATTATTGAGGATTGATGGGTTCAACATAAATGTCGGAAATCTGGACTGAACATTTCTCTCATTGTTCGAGGACAATAACCTGTAAACGTAACAAATTTGAATAAAAAAGCCATTGACCTTTTCTGCCATGCTAGTACTGTAGCTTAATATTACGGGTGCAGTATATTTAAATGTTTTTGTTACTTCAACCAATAATGTTTGAATATTCAGTGCTCTTCAGACTTTTGATAATTGATTTACTGTGATCTAATATATATAGGCCATCATGTACTGTTGTTTTGTTTATTTTATACTTTTATTTAATGAATAATCAGAGTATGTGTCACCCCATTCTGTCACATGGAGTTTTATCATTGAGTTTTCATTGTCACTGATGACATGGGCTCATTTGAATACGGTATAGGCTTACGTATTTATGAATTCCTGTGAGCCACGTAGGAGAATACTACACTGCTAATCGCAAGTTCAAATAAACATGCTACCCTAAAACTGTGTGCCAGACGTGTTTTTTTTGTCCCTTCTCTCTCTGCGGACTGAATCAAGGCAACACAACCCACTTGGAACAACCTCCGATGTTGTTTTAACATAATTCGTCAACATATTGTGACATGGAATCTACGTGGAAAAGACATTGGATTTGAAAAAAGTAATCAACATTATTATTTTAATATAATTTTTTATATTATTATAGTAATAACAACGTTATTTTAAGGGTGAAATCTCAACCACAGGACTAGGTCGTCATGGTAACTAAATTTCAACACCGAGAAACCTTGTAAAAAACATGTTGAACTTGTACCTTTAAAACAACATCAGATCTTCAACGTTATATCCACTATCAGAAAGTGTGGGCAGCACTTCCTACTGGAGAATTGCATTATCTACAGCTCCCCTTTGGTCTACCATCTAGGGTTTTAACCAAGTCCAGCGCTGTTTAGCTATGATATTTGTCACTGACTATTACCAATGTGCTATTGTGAGAATGATTGCTGAAAGACCTCTACCTAAAAACTAAATAGATTCACTGTTGCTAATTCATTCCAAAGAGCAAATGAAATGTGACATTTATCATCAATTATGCTTTTAGGCCTATATTGCATTTGCAGTCATCAACAATTGTTTAAATTCAACCTAGAATTCAACTTAAAATAGACAATAAAATAGGCCTAGGGTTTCAAGCTCGTTGATTTCAAATGTAATGATATTTAGTGACATTGAATGGTGTTTGGATGTCAATGCAACCAAATATCAACATTTGAAGGAGATCTACTGTATCTTCTGTTTGGATAGTTCCATCTGTGCCACTGATTTAGCCTATGGCTTTAATTTCAGTTTGTCTACAAATTAATAATTTATGTGTTGGATTCACATCTCCATCTCAACCAAAAATGACTTAGAGTTGGGGGAAGCCTGGCTTCTCTTGGCATCCACGAATACTCCACTGCCTTTCTGACTTGACTTGAGCAGTGTCTAGTACAGGAGGCTGCTGAGGGGAGGATGGCTCATAAAGGCTGGAATGGAGTAAATGGAATGGTATCAAACACATGGTTTCCATGTGTTTGATGTGATTTGATTTGATTTATTAGGATCCCCATTAGCTGACGCCAATGGTGACAGCTCGTCTTACAGGGGTCCGACATACCAAAAAAGACATTACAGACAAAAGTCTTTACAATTTACATACAGTACATTTAAAACATGAACATGTAGTGTGTGTGTGCACCTATCAGCTACACATACATTTTAGTGTTTACAACAAATAGGTCACATGGGGTAGAGGCGTAGTTACGTGAGGTGTAGCTTTATTTGTTTTTTGAAACAAGGTTTGCTGTTCACTTGCGCTATATACGATGGGAGTTTCATGCACTCATGACGGTATAATACTGCAGGTTCCCTTGAATTTGTTCTGGACATGGGGACGGTGAAAAGACCCCCGGTGGCAGGTCTGGTGGGGTGTGTGTGTGTGTCAGCGCTGTATGTAAGTTGGCTTAACTTGGCTATGCAAACAATTAGGAATTCCCAACAATGTTTCTTATAAAAATAACACGTGGAAACTTGTTCAATGCCATTTAATTAATTCTGTTACAAATTAAGGTGCAACCAGCCTCCTGTGATCTCTAGTGAAAAGCAACACATTGTATCAAATCAATCAACTGAGTCCGGCCTGAAGCTGCCTCTAGAAAACTTGCAACTGTATCAACGAGCCTAAGTACAGCCCCCACACCACTAGAGGGATATCTTCAACCACCAATTTACCATCCTGAACAAGGCTGAGTATAGCCCACGAAGATCTCCCCCACGGCACAACCCAAGGGGAGGCACCAACCCGGACAGAAAGATCACGTCAGTGACTCAACCCACTCAAGTGACGCACCCCTCCGAGGGACGGCATGGAAGAGCACCAGTAACTCAGCCCATGTAATAGGGTTAGAGGCAGAGAATCCCAGCGGAGAGAGGGGAACCGGCCAGGCAGAGACAGAAAGGGCTGTTCGTTGCTCCAGAGCCTTTCTGTTCACCTTCACACTTCTGGGCCAGACTACACTCAATCATAGGACCTACTGAAGGGATGAGTCTTCAATAAATACTTAAAGGTTGAGACCGAGGCTGCGTCTCTCACATGGATAGGCAGACCATTCCATGAAAATGGAGCTCTATAGGTGAAAGCCCTGCCTCCAGCTGTTTGCTTAGAAATTCTATGGTCAATAAGGGGGCCTGCGTCTTGTGACCGTAGCGTACGTGTAGGTATGTACGGCAGGACCAAATAGGAAAGATAGGTAGGAGAAAGCCCATATAATGCTTTGTAGGTTAGCAGTAAAACCTTGAAATCAGCCCTTGCCTTAACAGGAAGCCAGTGTAGGGAGGCTAGCACTGGAGTAATATGATCAAATATGATCAAAGACCAGAGTAATTATATCAATTTGGTAAAACATCAATTTACTTCAGGGAAAGCCAGCATCTGAACCGTGGACTCGCCCACTTTCCTTTCCAATTTGCAAATGGCTGAAACCAGAGATCTGTATATAATGACGAGATGCTCATGTCTCTGCCCTAACAATAGGAGTAGTTGCCCCGAAGGCAGGAGACAAGTTTAGGTCTGGTTATTAAGCCCATAGAAATGCATTGGGCTTATTCTGGACAGATTTAGGCTAGTGAGCCCTCTTGGTCACCTCTTCCTCTCTGCTGAAACTATCTCACCGGAGAAAGCACCTTGGCTCCTCTGTTTTACTATATCTAGCCCATGGATCTGATGCTGTCTGGACAGAAATAGTATGACATGCCATATTTTGTTTGTCCAGACAGCATCAGATACATGGTCTACCCATGCTGAGACAGAGTGAGCGGTTTATATCGCTCCGATGCTTTATCTGAGATTTATGAGTGTCGGCACGCGTCTCGCTCAAATAAATGATCAACATTTCAATACCTTATTTGGACGGGCAAGGTTTTGGTAGGGCGAGCCAGGCCCCCTAAATCCCACCCGTAACGCAGGCCCTGGTCGCAGGTTTGTGGAGAACTTCACAATTGCGGTAATAATCTGCGCAGAATGTCATTGAGCACTTGCACCATGTACTTTCATGTAATCTCAACTGCAATGCAGGTAAATTGATGAAGCACAGTGATAACACATTTATCTGTTGTATAAATAAACATACCTGACATCGTATTCCCATTTGAATTTTGCTGTTCTTTAAATTGGTTAAGGCACAGTGATAGACATTTGGGTGACAACTAAACCAAAACTATGACGTTGTTTTTCAATTGGAATTTAGTTCTGCGTCTAGATGGTTGAAAGCATTGCTATAACACATTGAAAATTCAACAAACTTTTGGATTTATTTTTGAGTGGGTTGTGGGTTGAATATAGGTTGTAATGTTATTGATAAACGTCTCAACCAAATATTACCTAAATATCCACAATGAAATGACTTGGTGTGCCCAGTGAGAAGGATCAGTCTCCAAGACAGATTAGTCCTGGACTAGAAAACTCTTTCAGCTGAGAAAACTGGTCCTGAGTGTTATATTTGGATCCATTTCAGTACCTTTTCATATCTTGAAATTCCGCACTTAATCTTGGAATCCATATACTGCATGTCTTTCCCCCATTTCTGTATGCAATAATCTTCACAACCCATAGACGGCAGGAGTGATGCAAACTGCAATGTTATATTTAGGCCACAGGGTGGGGACATGAGAAAAAGATTGTTTAGATTTCTCTCTCTTTCCATTAACAAAATCATGCACGGATGACAAGTTAAGGCCCATAATGTTGCAGGCCTTCACACCTTCATTGTTACTCATCTGGTCTGAGATATTGGTTATTGGATCATACAGGTGTAATGCTTTCTCCAGGTGGTAAAATAAATCATACGCCTTTACAACCATTCATCTTTTTATTAAAAATATTGATAAGAGTATTTTCAATATACATACAAGTTGAAGAAACTTAAACACTCGACATAGTGGTCTATGTTTGAGCATAAATACATATATTAGCACAGCAGCCATCAGTGTGTCTTCTTACATTATCAGTTAGAACTAATCGATTACTAGTATTTATTAGATGTTCCGTGATATTCAATGTTATCATTTCGTGTTCCTGTTTTGTAATTCTATCCCTGTGTTACATAATGCATATACATTACAGTATCACAAAAAGGCCAGTCTTGAATATTGTTTCATATTTTTTCCATCTTTAAAACAGCAAAAGCATTTGCCATTGAATACCACTACACATACAAGAATGTCACAAACTATGTTATTTTGAGTATGAGCTAGTCTCCCACACAACAAAAATTGTCTGTGCGCATAATTTTTATTTTTCCGTGTGGAAACATTTCTTACATCAAATCATATAACATTTTATTGGTCGCATACACGTTTATCAGATGTTATTGCCGGTGTAGGGAAATGCTTGTGTTCCTAGCTCCAACAGTGTCTCTATGCTCCAGTGTACTGGCAATAGCTATTCTCCAGTGATACAGAAGTTGAGGATAGGCTTAGAAGGAAAACCATATGCTTCATTTAAGCTGTTCTATTCATTCTATTCAACTCCAGCCATTAATATGAACCAGTCCTCAGATTTAAAGTGACACAAACCTCCACTTCATATGTAATGGGTAGTATTGTGTGCCATGCTTTGTTTCTTGGATGTGCTACAAGTATCTTGTTCATAACCTAGCAGAACACCATTACCTTGCTACACACAGACATGTCTGAATAGAGCAATCAAGACTAAGGGTAAAAATTGGACAGTAGAGTTTTGCCAAAGTAAATGCTTTCAAAGAAGTCCAGATTGACTCAAGGGTAGTTTGATCAGTGACATAGCCAAAATCACTTTGTAATTGTTTTTTGCCTTGTATCTTTTATGCCTCGTATGAAACACAAGTGCCTCATCTTAGACTCATTTGATGTGACACCTTTTGGGTCTATATCCATCCAACATATTGGTCATCAGTTTGGGATGTTGACAAGTTGAAACCTCTTTGGTTTTGTATCCAGTCCGTCACATACGATTCAACGAATAGCCTCAAGTACAATCGAAAGAAAAATAGTAAATATCTTATTTACAATTTCCTTGTGGAGAGCAACCAAAAATCATTACAACTCAATGGTGGAACCATAGTGGTTATATATCTTAGTCCATAAATTCAAATGTAATTGACAAAATGTGTCAAATTGTATTTTATACTATAAGCTAATCCTATGCGGTAAAATAGTCATGTTTTAAGCGCTGTGTCTAAAGAGCGTCGGCATGAAGTTTTATACAAGGTACATGAAAAGGTAACGGTTACCTAGGATTTAGAAAATGTTGCAGAAAATGTAATTCTAGTATGCCCAGTCTTTTTTCTTCTTTCTTAATTGCATGTGGCTAGACAGGTATTCAGCAGTAGTCCACCATATTTGAGAATAAAAATAATAATATATGCAAATTTGGTTTGAAGCACAGGGCGGCAGGTAGCCTAGCGCTTAGAGCGTTCGAATACCCCAGCCAACAAGGTGAAAATCTGTCAATGTGCCCTTGAGCAAGGCACATAACCCTAATTTGCTCCAGGGTTGCCGTACTACTATTGCTGACCCTGTAAAACACATTTCACTGCACCTATCGGTTTATGTGACAATTAAACATATATATTTATTTTATTTGGTCCTAATCTACAGTTGTCATATCGATAAAATCTGTGCGAAATGCATAAAGTAAAACATCAGTGGGATCCACACATTGACTGTTCTTGCTGTAATACACAGACAACACACACACATTGACCAGTGGGTGTCATGACATCTTGTCCCCGTTTTTAAAGTGATGTCATAGAATGGCCTTCATAGGACGTGGTAGATAGAGTAAATACAATCTCGAAAAAAGTTGCATTGGAAAACTTTGTAAAAAATACATTGATTGATAGTACAATAATAACTTAAAAAAAGATACTGCACAAATGTATGAAATCCAGATCTATGCATCCTTCGCATACAAACTGAGTATAAAAAGTGTAAAAAAAAAAAAGTACTTCCATATACTTAATTAAATAAAACTGCCTTATGTAGCAACACAGTCAATCTCTTTTAAGGTCTTACTAATGATCTCACGGCATTTTGACCGGGTCAAATGCCCCAGCTTCTCGAAGGCCAATTCAAGCTTTAATGCTCGAGTTAGACATATCTTAGTGGCAGTTGAATATTTTCCTTTTGAAAATCTATGTGAGTAAGTACAGCGTTGAAGGGTAAAGGTACAATGCACCATAGCAGACTGGTGTTACACCAGCGAACCAGCCTGGTTCTGAGCTGGCACCATGATGGGCACACCTCCCATGCGGGAGATGTTGGACGCAGTCACAATGGTGGGCAGAGGTGGTGGGCGTGGGGAAGCAGGTGCTGCCTGGGGCTGGGTATAGGACTGTGGGTGCTTGGTTCTTGGCATGGGGCTACCGTTGGCACTGGATGCTGCAGAATTAGCCGGTTGACCTCGGGGCAGGGGTGTAGCCACGTTGTAGCCGTAGTCCGGCACGGCGTGGCCTTTGGTGGAGGATCCATGGAGTGGTCCAGCACGGTAGCCAGAGACGCTGCCTGTGGCTGTGATGATGGAGGCTGTGTCAGAGGGAGGGCGTTGGGGATAATGCTGGAGGTGGTGGTTGTGGTGGTGCTGGTGGTGGGACGAGGGCTCCCTCTGGTGGGGCCTGTTGGCAGTGGTGGTGATGGAGGAGAGTGTGCCGTTCTTGGAGACCACGTCCGATCCTGAGCCGGCGCTCTTGGCCCACGAGATGCGCTTGGGCGCCTGAGCGTCCTCCCTGGGGATGAAGAGGGGAAAAAGAGAGGAGGGAAAGAGAGAGGGAGTGAGGGAGAAGGGGTGAGAGACTGGCTGACATGCATTTGGGCACATGAACACATGCAACACAGCAATATTGTGAAAGGGAGTCTAACTTGATGTCGTTGGCCCGGTCCTCTTCATAGTCTCTCTTTCGCCTCAGAAGGTAGATGAGGAAGAGGATGATGAATATGAAGACCAACACAGAGCCCACCGTGGCTCCAGCAATCATCCCTGCGTTAGTTGCTGGGGAGAAACACACACACACATTTGCACTACAGATCTGTGGAATAGTACCTTCACACTCCAGGGTAAATAACAAGAGCCTTTGTGGTTGAAACGATAATTTAAAACTACGGTAGCATCATGTTTTTGTACATTAGTTCTGTTTTTACATGAACTCCACTCAGCTTTCTTCCCCCAACAGTGCAAGAACAGCAGCCTGTGACTGTTCAGTTTTTAAAGGACTTTTTTAGGAAATAAACTTTAGTGGGTCCTAGATGAGAGAGAGAGATGAGTTAGCTACCTAGTGCAGGAATTTCAACAACAAAACACACATACATACATACATACATACATACATACATACATACATACATACATATTTTTTTTTAAATACACGTGAAACATGCATTACACCCTTTTTAGAGGAATGCACATTTAAGTGAAGGGCAGTACATCAGTCCCGATTAAAATTAATTCTTAATTACTTGCTCTGGATATCTGCACGCTCTGGTTTTCTAAGCCATTTCACATACCAGGAGTCAACAATATTAGGAAGCACATTTCTCTACATTCTGACTGGTCCATATAGTCATATAGTGTAGTCATGTGGGTACTTCAGTACGTACAGGTAATGACCTCCAGGTTGATGTAGCAGCTGTCATTGCCAGCTGTGTTGCTGGCCGTACAAACGTACTTCCCCGACATGCTGCTGCTCAAGTTGCTCAGCTTCAGCGTGCCCGTTTTTTCATCTGTAACGTGCGCACACACACACACACACAAAAATAGAAACTTATACAGTGTCCATATTAGGACAGCATTGTCAGTCCTGCTGAGACTGTGGCTGTCCTTATATGGACACTGTGCATTGGTCATATGAAATTCCTCATCATTAAATCACTACTAACCAAACAATGTGGGATATCTATGTAATTATTGCATACCATAAAAGGAGAGGAAATAATTGATCTAACAATGGGAACACTGACTATGAGTTTGGAATAGAGGTTCAAACGAGTGCATTTGAGCAGAGTCAAATGAGGATTCAACCTCATCTGTGCTTTAATCTAGTTCCAAACAGATTAGCCGCTAAATCTCCAAGTCAAAACCAAAACAGAACAATGACACAGGCATACCAAAATAAACTCAGATGTTTATTCACCATCCTTTTGATTGCCTGTGCCATTTTACATTAAGTGTCCTTAAATCCACATAGATAAATGGTAGCCACATGCACATGTAGTGTATTACTAAGTACAGATTGAAATAACTCACAATTGTTATAACTGGATGTGGTTACATTGTCATTACCTAGCACCTATACATTTGTGACACATCATGTAAAGTGAGACCGGATTGTCTCAATTCACATTTCACTTTCCAAAACCCTTTGCCACTGGCAAAGTTAAACCCTCTGCTTTGGCATTATATCAAAGTTTATTTGTCACGTGCGCCAAATACAACAGGTGTATGTATACCTTACAGTGAAATGCTTACTTACAGGTTCTAACCAATAGTACAAAAAAGGTGTTAGGTGAACAATATGTAAGTAAAGAAATAAAACAGTAAAAAGGCAGGCTATATACAGTAGTGAGGCTACATACAGACACCGGTTAGTCAGGCTGATTGAGGTAGTATATATATATATATATATGTAGATATGGTTAAAGTGACTATGCATATATGATGCACAGAGAGTAGCTGTATATTTAAAAAAAAAGAAAAAAAAGAGGGGTTGGTGGGTCGGACACAACGCAGATTAGCCCGGTTAGCCAATGTGTGGGAGCACTGGTTGGTCGGCCCAATTGAGGTAGTATGTACATTAATGTATAGTTAAAGTGACTATGCATATATGATAAACAGAGAGTAGCAGCAGCGTAAAAAGAGGGTTGGGGGGAACACAATGCAAATAGTCTGGGTAGCCACTTGATTACCTGTTCAGGAGTCTTATGGCTTGGGGGTAAAAACTGTTGAGAAGCATTTTTGTCCTAGACTTGGCACTCCGGTACCGCTTGCCATGCGGTAGTAGGGAGAACAATCTGTGACTGGGGTCTTTGACAATTTTTAGGGCCTTCCTCTGACACCGCCTGGTGTAGAAGTCCTGGATGGCAGGCAGGTTAACCTCTGATTTACTGGGCTGTACGCACTACCCTCTGTAGTACCTTGCGGTCGGAGGCCGAGCAATTGCCGTACCAGGCTAGTGCTGCAACCAGTCGATGTTGCAGCTGTAGAACCTTTTGAGGATCTCAGGACCCATGCCAAATCTTTTTAGTTTCCTGAGGGGGAATAGGATTTGTTGTGCCCTCTTCACGACTGTCTTGGTGTGTTTGAACCATTCTAGTTTGTTGTTGATGTGGACACCAATGAACTTGAAGCTCTCAACCTGCTCCACTACAGCCCCGTCGATGAGAATGGGGGCGTGCTCAGTCCTCAATTTCCTGTAGTCCACAATCATCTCAGTCTTGGTTACGTTGAGGGATATGTTGTTATTCTGGCACCACCTGGCCAGGTTGACCATCTCCCTACAGGCTGTCTCGTTGTTGTCGGTGATCAGGCCTACCACTGTTGTGTCATCTGAAAAAAACTTGGTGTTGGAGTCGTGCCTGACCATGCAGTCGTGGGTGAACAGGGAGTACAGGAGGGGACTGAGCATGCACCCCTGTGGAGCTCCAGTGTTGAGGATCAGCGTGGCAGATGTGTTGCTACCTAACCTCAACACCTGTGGGTGGCCCGTCAGGAAGTCCAGGATCCAGTTGCAGAGGGAGGTATTTAGTCCCAGGATCCTTAGCTTAGGAATGAGCTGAGGGTACTATGGGTGTTGAACGCTGAGCTGTAGTCAATGAACAGCATTATCACATAAGGGGTTCCTTTTGTCCAGGTGGGAAAGGGCAGTGTGGAGTGCAATAGAGATTGCATCATCTGTGGATCTGTTTGGGCGGTATGCAAATTGGAGTGGGTCTAGGGTTTCTGGGATAATGGTGTTGATGTGAGCCATTACCAACCTTTCAAAGCACTTCATTGCTACGGACGTGAGTGCTACAGTCTGTAGTCATGTAGGCATGTTGCCTTTGTGTTCTTGGGCACAGGGACTATGGTGGTCTGCTTGAAACATGTTGGTATTACAGACTCAATTAGGGACATGTTGAAAATGTCAGTGGAGAAACCTGCCAGTTGGTCAGCACATGCCCGGAGCACACGTCCTGGTAATCGGTCTGGCCCCGCATCCTTGTGTATGTTGATCTGTTTAAAGGTCTTACTCACGTCGGCTACGGAGAACGTGATCACAGTTGTCCGGAACAGCCGATACTCTCATGCATGCCTCAATGTTACTTGCCTCGTAACGAGCATAGAAGTGATTTAGCTCGTCTGGTATGCTCGTGTCACTGGGCAGCTCGCTGCTGTGCTTCCCTTTGTAGTCTGTTATAGTTTGCAAGCCCTGCCACATAAGACAAGCGTTGGAGCTGGTGTAGTATGATTCAATCTTAGCCCTGTATTGACGCTTTGCCTGTTTGATGGTTCGTCGCAGGGCATAGCAGAATTTCTTGTAATCGCACCTTGAAAGCGGCAGCTCTACCCTTTAGCTCAGTGCGAATGTTGCCTGTAATCCATGGCTTCTGGTTGGGGTATGTACGTACAGTCACTGTTGGGACGACTTCCTCGATGCACTTATTGATAAAGCCAGTGACTGATGTGGTGTACTCCTCAATGCCATCGGAAGAATCCCGGAACATGTTCCAGTCTGTGATAGCAAAACAGTCCTGTAGTTTAGCATCGGCTTCATCTGACTACTTTTTTGTAGGCCGAGTCACTGGTGCTTCCTGCTTTAATTTTTGCTTCTAAGCAGGAATCAGGAGGATAGAGTTGTGGTCAGATGAACCAAATGGAGGATGAGGGAGAGCTTTGTATGTGTTTCTGTGTGTGGAGTACAGGTGATCTAGAATTTATTTCACTCTGGTTGCACATTTAACATGTTGATAGAAATTTGGTAGAATTGATTTAAGTTTCCCTACATTAAAGTCTCCGGCCACTAGGAGCGCCGCCCCTGGGTGAGTGGTTTCCCGTTAGCTTATTTCCTTATACAGTCGTGGCCAAAAGTTGATAAAATCACAAATATTAATTTCCAGAAGGTTTGCTGCTTCAGTGTCTTTAGATATTTTTGTCAGATGTTGCTATGAAATACTGAAGTATTGTGTCAAAGTGTCAAAGGGTTTTATTGACAATTACAGTGCCTTGCGAAAGTATTCGGCCCCCTTGAACTTTGCGACCTTTTGCCACATTTCAGGCTTCAAACATAAATATATAAAACTGTATTTTTTGTGACGAATCAACAACAAGTGGGACACAATCATGAAGTGGAACGACATTTATTGGATATTTCAAACCTTTTTAACAAATCAAAAACTGAATAATTGGGCGTGCAAAATTATTCAGCCCCTTTACTTTCAGTGCAGCAAACTCTCTCCAGAAGTTCAGTGAGGATCTCTGAATGATCCAATGTTGACCTAAATGACTAATGATGATAAATACAATCCACCTGTGTGTAATCAAGTCTCCGTATAAATGCACCTGCACTGTGATAGTCTCAGAGGTCCGTTAAAAGCGCAGAGAGCATCATGAAGAACAAGGAACACACCAGGCAGGTCCGAGATACTGTTGTGAAGAAGTTTAAAGCCGGATTTGGATACAAAAAGATTTCCCAAGCTTTAAACATCCCAAGGAGCACTGTGCAAGCGATAATATTGAAATGGAAGGAGTATCAGATCACTGCAAATCTACCAAGACCTGGCCGTCCCTCTAAACTTTCAGCTCATACAAGGAGAAGACTGATCAGAGATGCAGCCAAGAGGCCCATGATCACTCTGGATGAACTGCAGCTGAGGTGGGAGACTCTGTCCATAGGACAACAATCAGTCGTATATTGCTCAAATCTGGCCTTTATGGAAGAGTGGCAAGAAGAAAGCCATTTCTTAAAGATATCCATAAAAAGTGTCGTTTAAAGTTTGCCACAAGCCACCTGGGAGAGACACCAAACATGTGGAAGAAGGTGCTCTGGTCAGATAAAACCAAAATTGAACTTTTTGGCAACAATGCAAAAAGTTATGTTTGGCGTAAAAGCAACACAGCTGAACACACCATCCCCACTGTCAAACATGGTGGTGGCAGCATCATGGTTTGGGCCTGCTTTTCTTCAGCAGGGACAGGGAAGATGGTTAAAATTGATGGGAAGATGGATGGAGCCAAATACAGGACCATTCTGGAAGAAAACCTGATGGAGTCTGCAAAAGACCTGAGACTGGGACGGAGATTTGTCTTCCAACAAGACAATGATCCAAAACATAAAGCAAAATCTACAATGGAATGGTTCAAAAATAAACATATCCAGGTGTTAGAATGGCCAAGTCAAAGTCCAGACCTGAATCCAATCGAGAATCTGTGGAAAGAACTGAAAACTGCTGTTCACAAATGCTCTCCATCCAACCTCACTGAGCTTGAGCTGTTTTGCAAGGAGGAATGGGAAAAAATGTCAGTCTCTCGATGTGCAAAACTGATAGAGACATACCCCAAGCGACTTGCAGCTGTAATCGCAGCAAAAGGTGGCACTACAAAGTATTAACTTAAGGGGGCTGAATAATTTTGCAAGCCCAATTTTTCAGTTTTTGATTTGTTAAAAAAGTTTGATATATCCAATAAATGTCGTTCCACTTCATGATTGTGTCCCACTTGTTGTTGATTCTTCACAAAAAAATACAGTTTTATATCTTTATGTTTGAAGCCTGAAATGTGGCAAAAGGTCGCAAAGTTCAAGGGGGCCGAATACTTTCGCAAGGCACTGTACATGAAGTTGATCCAAAGAGTCAATATTTGCAGTGTTAACCCTTCTTTTTCAAGACCTCTGCAATCCGCCCTGGCATGCTGTCAATTAACTTCTGGGCCACATCCTGACTGACGGCAGCCCATTCTTGCATAATCAATGCTTGGAGTTTGTCAGAATTTGTGAGTTTTTGTTTGTCCACCCGCCTCTTGAGGATTGACCACAAGTTTTCAATGGGATTAAAGTCTGGAGAGTTTCCTGTCCATGGACCCAAAATGTCGATGTTTTGTTCCCCGAGCCACTTAGTTATCACTTTTGCCTTATGGCAAGGTGCTCCATCATGCTGGAAAAGGCATTGATCGTCACCAAACTGTTCCTGGATGGTAGGGAGAAGTTGCTCTCGGAGGATGTGTTGGTACCATTATTTATGGCTGTGTTCTTAGGAAAAATTGTGAGTGAGCCCAATCCCTTGGCTGAGAAGAAACCACACACATGAATGGTCTCAGGATGCTTTACTGTTGGCATGACACAGGACTGATGGTAGCGCTCACCTTGTCTTTTCCTGACAAGCTTTTTTCCCCAGATGCCCCAAACAATCGGAAAAGGGATTCAGAGAAAATGACTTTACCCAAGTCCTCAGCAGTCCAATCCCTGTACCTTTTGCAGAATATCAGTCTGTCCCTGATGTTTTATCAGTCTGTCCCTGGAGATAAGTGGCTTCTTTGCTGCTCTTCTTGACACCAGGCCAACCTCCAAAAGTCTTCGCCTCATCATGTCAGTGATTCTCTCGTTAACACAGGTGTTAGCTGGTCCTTTTGTGGCAGGGCTGAAATGCAGTGGAAATGTTTTTTGGGGGGGGGATTCAGTTAATTTGCATGGCAAAGAAGGACTTTGCAATTAAATGCAATTCATCTGATCACTCTTCATAACTTTCTGGAGTATATGCAAATTGCCATCATACAAACTGAGGCAGCAGACTGTGAAAATGTATATTTGTGTCATTCTCAAAACTTTTGGCCACGACTGTACAGCTGACTGAGTGTGGTCTTAGTGCCAGCATCCGTCTGTGGTGGTAAATCAACAGCCACAAAAAGTATGGCTGAAAATGCTCTAGGCAAGTAGTGTGGCCTGCAATTTATCACAATATTCTCTACTTCAGGTGAGCAAAATCTAGAGAGTTCCTTAGATTTTATGCACCAGCTGTTTACAAATATGCACAGACCGCCCCCCATCGTCTTACCGGAGTGTGCTGTTCTATCTTGCCGGTGCAGTGTAAATCCATCTAGCTGAATATCCATGTCGTCATTCAGCCACGATTCCGTGAAACATAGGATATTACAGTTTTTGATGTCCCGTTGGTAGGATATTCATGATCGTACCTCGTCTAATTTATTGTCCAATGATTGCACGTTTGCGAGTAGTATTGATGGTAATGGCAGCTTTCCCAGTCGCCTTCTCCGGGTCCTGACCAGGCATCCGGCTCTTTGTCCTCGTCCTTGTAGAAAAAATCTTTGTCTAATCCGAGGTGAGTAATCGCTGTCTTGATATCCAGAAGCCCTTTTTTTGCCGTAAGATACGGTTGCAGAAACATTATGTACAAAATAAGTTGCAAAAAACCCACACATAATAGCACAATCGGTTGGGCGTTCATAAAACTGCTGCCATTTCATCCAGCGCCATTTTGTTTTTACATTTGCTTATTGTATATACAGTACCTTTCTAATCCAGAGCAACTCACATTAGGTGCTTACAACAACTTGGCTGAACTACATACTATTACAGTATTCTCAAAGTTCTAATTCTCATCAAATTGTAGAAATAGAGCACGCTCTAGTTGAAATATAGGACAACTACAATAAATAGACTATTTCATAGTAACCCCCCAAATATTCTTAGGATGTTGATTAATAAAGCTAGACCACCATGTTCCAGATGTCAGGCAGCAGGTAGTTACTCACTGAGCATGGGCGAGAAGAAGACCTCGGACGGGGGGCTGGTCTTCTTCCACTTGTACATTGGGATGGGCTTTCCTGACTTGGACTTGCAGCTCAGTGTGACGTTGCCCTTCAGAACTGGCTTCCCTGACAGAGAGCACTCTGGGACAGCAGGAGGAACTGAGACATAGGAGAGAGGTTAAATAGATAGTTGACCATTTGTGATGAGATGCTGAGTTACAGTATTTGAATAATAGATTAAATAAATGTTTAGGATTTAGGGTAGTGGCAAACTAACAAAGTTTTGTATTAAGATACATGCAGGAACATGTGTGCACATGTACTATATGTGGGTATAACTGCAAGTACAGCACATCTGTAAGTGTGCGTGCACCCCTTCCCCTTTTCCACATTTGTTACGTTACAGCCTTATTCTAAAAAGGATTTAATTTTTTTTTTTTTTACATTTCCTCACCAATCTACACACACACACAGAATCGCAAAGCAAAGCCACCCAGAAATGTACATACCGGTAAATTTACATACCGGTCAAAATTTGGACACACCTACTCATTCCAACTACTCATTTTCTTTATGCTTTACTATTGTCTACATTGTAGAATAATAGTGAAGACATCAAAACTATGAAATAACACATGGAATCATGTAGTAACCAATCATGTTGGTAATATATTTTATATTTGAGATACTTAAGTAGCCACCCTTTGCCTTGATGACATCTTTGCACACTCTTGGCATTCTCTCAACCAGCTTCATTAGGTAGTCATCTGGAATGCATTTCAATTAGCAGGTGTGCCTTGTTAAAAGTTGATTTGTGGAATTTCTTTCCTTCTTAATGCGTTTGAGCCAATCAGTTGTGTTGTGACAAGGAAGGGGGTATACAGAAGATAGACCTATTTGGTAAAAGACCAAGTCCATATTATGGCAAGAACAGCTCAAATAAGCAAAGAGAAATGACAGTCCGTCATTACTTTAAGACATGAAGGTCAGTCGATCAGGAAAATGTCAAGAATTTGGAAAGTTTCTTCAAGTGGAGATGCAAAAAACCATCAAGTGCTATGATGAAACTGTCTCTCATGAGGACCGCCACAGGAAAGGAAGACCCAGAGTTACCTCTGCTGCAGAGGATAAGTTCATTAGAGTTAACAGCCTCAGAAATTGCAGCCCAAATAAATGCTTACCAGTGTACAAGTAACAGACACATCTCAACATCAACTGCTCAGAGGAGACCGTGTGAATTAGGCCTATATGGTTGAATTGTTGCAAAGAAACCACTACTAAAGGACACCAATAAGAAGAAGAGACTTGCTTGGGCCAAGAAACATGAGCAATGGGCATTAGACCGGTGGAAATCTCTCCTTCAGTCTGATGAGTCTCAATTTGAGATTTTTGTTTCCAACCACCGTTTCTTTGTGAGACGCTAAGTATATTAACAGATATTCTCCTCATGTGTGGTTCCCACCGTGAAACATGGGGAAGGAGGTGTGATGGTGCTTTGCTGGTGACACTGTCTGATTTATTTAGAATTCAAGGCCCACTTGGATACCATAGCATTCTGCAGCAACACGCCATCCCATCTGGTTTGCGCTTAGTGGGACTATCATTTGTTAATCAACAGGACAATGACCCAAAACACACCCCCAGGCTGAGTAAGGGCTATTTGACCAAGGAGGAGAGTTATGGAGTGCTGCATCAGATGACCTGGCCTCCACAATCACCCAACCTCAAACCAATTGAGATGGTTTGGGATAAGATGGACCGCAGAGTGAAGGAAAAGCAGCCAACAAGTGCTTAACATTTGTGAGAACTCCGTGACTGTTGGAAAAGCTTAAGCTGGCTGAGAGAATGCAAAGTGTCTGCAAATATATTTTTGGTTACTACATGATTCCAAATGTGTTATTTCATAGTTTTGATAGTCTTCACTATTATTCTACAATCTACAATTAGTCAAAATAAAGAAAAACCGTTGACTGAGTAGGTGTGTCCAAACTATTGACTGGTACTGTAATTATTCAGACACTGCTATGAAACTCAAAATTGGGCTCAGGTGCATCCTGTTTCCATTGATCATTCTTGAGATGTTTCTAAAACTTGGAGTCCACCTTTGGTGAATTCAATTGATTGGACATGATTTGGAAAGGCACACACCTGTCTATATAAAGGTCCCACAGTTGACAGTGCATGTCAAAGTAAAAACCACACCATAAGGTCAAAATAATTGTCTGTAGAGCTCCGAGACAGGATTGTGTAGAGGCAACGATCTGGGGAAGGGTACCAATAAAATGTCTGCAGCATTGAATGTCCCCAAGAACAAAGTGCCCTCCATCATTCTTAAATGGAAGAAGATTGTAACCACCAAGACTCATCCTACAGCTGGCCGCCCGGCCAAACTGAGCAATTGGGGGAGAAGGACCTTGGTCAGGGAGGTGACCAAAAACCCGGTGGTGACTGACAGAGCTCCAGAGTTTCTCTGTGGAGATGGGAGAACTTTCCAGAAGGACAACCATCTCTGCAGCACTCCACCAAATCAGGTCATTCTGGTATAGTGGCCAGGCGGAACACACTCCTCAGTAAAAGGAACGACAGCATGGTTCGAGTTTGACAAAATACACTTAAAATACTCTGACCATGAGAAACAAGATTCTCTGGTCTGATGAAACCAAAATTGAAATCTTTGGCCTGAATTCCAAGCGTCACATCTGGAGGAAACCTGGCACCATCCCTACGGTGAAGCATGGTGGTGGATGCATCATCCTGAGTGGATGTTTTTCAGTGGCAGGGACTGGGAGACTAGTCAGGATAGAAAGAAAGATGAACGGAGCAAAGTACAGAGGGATCCTTGATGAAGTCCTGAGCACTCTGGAGCAGGTTCTCAGACTGACGTGACGGTTCACCTTCCAACAGGACAACAACCCTAAGCACACAGCCAAGACAATGCAGGAGTGACTTTGGGACAAGTCTCTGAATGTCCTTGAGTGGCCCAGCCCTTTGGCAGCGATTACAGCCACAAGTCTTCTTGGGTATGATGCTACAAGCTTGGTACACCTCTATTTGGGGAGTTTCTCGCATTCTTCTCTTACAGAACCTGATCGAACATCTTTGGAGAGACCTGAATATAGCTGAGCAGCGACGCTCCCCATTCAACCTGACAGAGCTTGAGAGAATGTGCAGAGAAGAATGGGAGAAACTCCCCAAATACAGGTGTGCCAAGCTTGTAGCGTCATACTCAAGGCTGTAATCGCTGCTGAAGGTGCTTCAACAAAGTACTGAGTAAAGGGTCTGAATACTTAGTGAAATATCACATTTACATATTTAGCATATTTAGTCCCCCAAAAAAGTTTTTGCTATGTCATTATGGGGTATTGTGTGTAGATTGGTGTTTTTCTTTAATCATTTTTACAATAAGGCTGTAACGTAACAAAATGCTGAAAAAGTACAACGGTCTGAATACTTTCAGAATGCACTGTATGTACATGATTGTCTCATTCTACATATACAGCTCTTATAAAGAATACACAGATGGCATGCTGTATGACTACATGAACTACATAAGGGGTCTCCTTGTCCTTACCATTGACGTTGAGGCTAAGTTCTCCAGTCAGGCCCTGGGCCCCGGGGATGATGACCTGGCAGAGGTAGCGTCCTGAGTCCGACTCCTGCGTGTTGTTGATGTACAGGGACAGGTTGGCCGAGGGCATGGTGGCCGTGAAGCCCACACGCTCCCCGAACTGGGGGCTGCCAAAACTGATCGAGTCTGGGGTGTACGAGATGATCTGTGTGGGGTGGATGGTGGGGACAAGAGCCATGAAGATTGTTGCAAAGCTCCCTCGAAAATCCTGTCCTTTTAATTTTACACCATCTGCCATTACCAAGATGTTCTCTTAGCTGATGTTATGTTCTTAATAGAGCCATGAAAAGTGCATTGAGTAGGAATATAATTAGAGTACTTTAAAATATATGACAAAAATATTAGAAGATAAAACCACATTCTTTCAAATCATATAGACCTTTATGCAAACAAGTGAAACAGAATTATCCTTTGGAGCTAAAGACTAACGGGCTGATTCAGAGTTGAGATAAGGGTTCTCTGGTTATGTCAGACTATCACCCCATGACTGGGCCTTTGGCCAAAGCAGCTTGCCATCTCAAGGCCAACAACTGCAATCTCCCAATCAACTGCTGTTGAATGCTACTGTAGTGGACTTTTTGTGTTTGTTTGATCCCCTTTGGGACTTGGTCCGTCTGTATACTATGGTAGGATAATCTGGAATAAGCAAACATACAGAATATAGGTCATTCGATAACATTGTCTGATTGGGGAACAAGTCAGATGAGACAGTTATGGCCCACTGCCCACTTAATTTGCTTTTGTTTTGTCAAGGGTTAAACCCAACCCCAAAATCACAACTCTGTTCAGTGGTTTAGCATTGTTTCACTTGATGGCCTAATTTTCAGAAATGTTACATTTTATATTTATGCATTTTCAAGCAAGGGTAAAATACAGTGGATAGATGGAGTGTTAAGCCTTTTATTTGATTCATTTAGGAGGGTTTCCAAAGGAAGAGCTTTGCCAGATTAACAGTATAACAGCAGTCAAACATCCTTCATGATAATAATCCTCCACGTTACAGCCACAGATGGCCAAGCAAGTCAGATTTTCAGTGGAAGTTTTTGAGCAAGAACTGCACAGAACATAAACATATTTTTCTGAATACTCAGACAAATGTAAAGTGTCACAGAAGTCAGAGTTTAACATTAAAACAAAACCTAACAAATTAAAATTAATTCATAATTTCAAGTTGACTTGAAAAAGGCAATATTACAGATGAGTAACATTTTTCCACCAAAAAACCTTTCCATGTACAAAGTACTTCTGACAAGGAAGTATGTAACTGGTATGCAGAGCTAATGCAGGTACCTTTTATTGTAGACTTAAGTCACAGCAAATATGCCTTTGCCTTAATGTTTGGTGCAAAAGTTCAAGTTAGTGTACGCATCTCAAGTGATGACAGCCCTTAAATCGTCAGACGATCAGCACAGATGCTAGAGGCACCACCACACAACAAAACAGATCCTAAAACACACTCACCAGTTGGGTGTTATTGGCCACAAAGTTCCAGAGAACGGTGTTCTTGCCAGTGATGGAGCTGGGTCTGTACCAGGCCTGCAGCACCACTTTCTGACCCTCGATCACTTCCATGGTCCTCTGCGGCATCTGGATCTGGGCCAACACACCTGGAGTTGGGAGAGGGGTACTTTACTTATACTTTGGATATCACTTTTTAACAAAGATTTATATAAAATAATTATATTATACATACACATATACATACAGTTGAAGTCAGAAGTGTACATAGACCTTAGCCAAATACATTTAAACTCAGTTTTTCACAATTCCTGACATCCTAGTAAAAATTCCCTGTCTCAGGTCAGTTAGAATCACCACTATTTTAATAAGGTGAAATGTCAGAATAATAGTAGAGAATGATTTATTTCAGCTTTTATTTCTTTCATCACATTCCCAGTGGGTCAGACGTTTACATACACTCAATTAGTATTTGGTAGCATTGCCTTCAAATTGTTCAACTTGGGTCAAACATTTGGGGTAGCCCATTCCTCCTGACAGAGCTGGTGTATCCGAGTCAGGTTTGTAGGCCTCCTTGCTCGCACACACTTTTCTGTTCTGCACAAATTTTCTATGGGTTTGAGGTCAGGGCTTTGTGATGGCCACTCCAATACCTTAACTTTGTTGTCCTTAAGCCATTTTGTCACAACTTTGGATGTATGCTTGGGGTCATTGTCTATTTGGAAGACCCATTTGCAACCAAGCTTTAACTTCTTGACTGATGTCTTGAGATGTTGCTTCAATATATCCACATGTTCCATCCTCATGATGTCATCTATTTTGTGAAGTGCACCAGTCCCTCCTGCAGCAAACCACACTCACAACATGATGCTGCTGCTGCCACCCCCGTGCTTCACGGTTGGGTTGGTGTTCTTCAGCTTGCAAGCCTCCCCCTTTTTCCTCCAAACATAACAATGGTCATTATGGCCAAACTGGTCTGATGAAACAAAAAAAGAACTGAGGACATTTCTCCATGTGCAGTTGCAAACCATAGTCTGGCTTTTTTATGGCGGTTTTGGAGCAGTGGCTTCTTCCTTGCTGAGCCACCTTTCAGGTTATGTCGATATAGGACACGTTTTCTCCAGCATCTTCACAAGGTCCTTTGCTGTTGTTCTGGGATTGATTTGCACTTTTTGCACCAAAGTATGTTCATCTCTAGGAGAGAGAACGTGTCTCCTTCCCGAGAGGTAGGACGGTGTGTTCTCCCATGGTGTTTATACTTGCGTACTATTGTTTGTACAGATGAACGTGGTACCAACAGGCGTTTGGAAATTGCTCCCAAGGATAAACCAGACTTGTGGAGGTCTACTATTTTTTTCTGAGGTCTTGGCTGATTTCTTTTGACTTTCCCATGATGTCAAGCAAAGATGTACTGAGTTTGAACGTAGGCCTTGAAATACATCCACAGGTACACCTCAAATTATGCCAATTAGCATATCAAAAGCTTTAAAGCCATGACAATTTTCTGGAATTTTCCATGCTGTTTAAAGGCACAGTCAACTTAGTGTATGTACACTTCTGACCCACTGGAATTGTGATACAGTGAATTATAAGTTAAATAATCTGTCTGTAAACAATTGTTGGAAAATTGATTTGTGTCATGCAAAGTAGATGTCCTAATCGACTTGCCAAAACTATAGTGTGTCAACAACAAATTTGTGCAGTGGTTGAAAAAATATATATATATATATAAGCTGGAGAACGTCTTTAAAAGGACCCACCCCCAGAGGAAGTTGCCGCCACAATTTTGATGTGATTTCCTGACCTAGAAAGGCAATGCACATGTCGGTTCCACCTCTGAAGAATATCAATGACTACTTATACATATTCATGAATTGGGTGTGTGAATTTCCATGTGGAGTTGATAAACAACAAATCTGGCACTGACAGCTGTCAGTGTAGCTAGCATGCTAACCTTATCGACCTACCTAGATCTTGCTAACCTTATCTAGCTAGCTAATGTTATTTGTTGCTGCTGTTTTCTTTTACACCGTATTCAAAACATTCGCCAGATTGCTCTATGACTGGTTCCGGAGATGGATTTGTCATAAGCATAGACTTATTGAAAACTTTGCCACAAATGGACACCACCAGCCTCTCTGACTTTGCCCTCTCTTGTCAAATCCAAAGTTTTGGCATCTTCCATAAATTGCAGCCATGAATCAGTCATAGAAATAGTTAAAAAGAATAAGCTGATGCTCCAGTAATATGGGTAACTATTGAAAGATACAATGTAGAAAAACGCATATCTACAGTACAGTCGTGGCCAAAAGTTGAGAATAACACAAATATAAATTTCAGTCTTGTGGTAGCAGAATCAGAATTAGTTAGGGAACATTGATAAATAAGATGTTTTATTTACATAATAATGCTTATGTGAGATATTTGTCATTAGGATGTTTTCTTTTGGATAATACTGTTGGCAGTTTGCAGTTATCCCTTCTCTGCTAGGGCTTAGTCACTAGGGGCCCAGAGAGGGGAGAGGTCAGGCTTGTCTTCATATGTCAATGTATCTGTTAAACCATGTGAACCACTATGAAGAATATCAGGAGGGGAGGAGGACAGAATGGAGGCTTGTCTTCTTATGGGAATGTCTCTGTAACTATTACATGTCCCCTCTGAGGTCTTATCTTGATCTAGTATATGACCTAAGAGGCTCACTGTCTTTTCTGATCTTGTCCAGGAGGGGGTGTATTTGAGATGGGAGTATCTAGAATTGACAATTGATATATGCCATTGGATGATGTAATGGTTTGGTACTATGTTGTACCAAGAACGAGATATGAACTTCGTTTAGGAGACCAAACTGAATGATAATTTATAGCTAATGCTGTCTGGCTATGGGATACTCCTCTCTCAAGTAAAGTCTTTCTTTGTAATGTTCCTAAGATCTGTTATTTGTCATGTGAGTTGAGATGGGTGTGTCTTGGCTATAAATTATACTAAGAACTGTTTTGTTAGCACTCAGATAATTCATTTATAGACACTGAATTGATCTGAGAGTCACAGGACTATGGTGAAGCTCAAATATAATTAAAGATGGACTTTATAAAATAACTGAGTTGTGTGGTTTGCTCTCTCAATGTTTAGTAATACAGGACATTTCCACGACAGTCTTCTGCCTCAGTTTGTATGATCGCATTTTGTATATACTCCAGAATGTTATGAAGAGTGATCAGATGAATTGCAATTAATTGCAAAGTCCCTATTTGCCATGCAAATGAACTGAATAAAAAAAATAAAATCCTCTGCATTTCAGCCCTGCCACAAAAGGACCAGCTGACATGTCAGTGATTCTCTCATTAACACAGGTGTGAGTGTTGACGAGGACAAGGCTGGAGATCCCTCTGTCATTCTGATTGAGTTTGAATAACAGATTGGAAGCTTCAAAAGGAGGGTGGTGCTTGGAATAATTGTTCTTCCTCTGTCAAACATGGTTACCTGCAAGGACACTTGCCGTCATCATTGCTTTGCACATAAAGGGCTTCACAGGTAAGGATATTGCTGCCAGTAAGATTGCACCTAAATCAACCATTTATTGGATCATCAAGAACTTCAAGGAGAGCGGTTCAATTGTTGTGAAGAAGGCTTTAGGGCGCCCGAGAAAGTCCAGCAAGCGCCAGGACCGTCTCATAAAGTTGATTCAGCTGCAGGATCGGGGAACCACCAGTACAGAGCTTGCTCAGGAATGGCAGCAGGCAGGTGTGAGTGCATCTGCACGCACAGTGAGGCAAAGACGTTTGGAGGATGGCCTGGTGTCAAGAAGAGCAGCAAAGAAGCCACTTCTCTCCAGGAAAAACATCAGGGACAGACTGATATTCTTCAAAAGGTACAGGGATTGGACTGCTAAGGATAGGGGTAAAGTCATTTTCTTTGATGTATCCCCTTTCTGAATGTTTGGGCATCCGGAAAAAAGCTTGTCCAGAGAAGACAAGGTGAGCCCTACCATCAGTCCTGTGCCATGCCAACAGTAAAGCAGCCTAAGACCATTCATGTGTGGGGTTGCTTCTCAGCAAAGGGAGTTTTGCCTAATTTTGCCTAAGAACACAGCAATAAATAAAGAATGGTACCAACACATCCTCCGAGAGCAACTTCTCCCAACCATCCAGGAACAGTTTGGTAACGAACAATGCCTTTTCCAGCATGATGGAGCACTTTGCCATAAGTCAAGTGATAACTAAGTGGCTAGGAGAACAAAACATCGATATTTTGGGTCCATGGCCAGGAAACTCCCCAGACCTTAATCCCATTGAGAACTTGTGGTCAATCTTCAAGAGGCGGGTGGGCTGCCATGTGACCCAGAAGTGAATTGACAGCATGCCAGGGCGGATTACAGAGGTCTTGAAAAAGAAGGGTCAACACTGCAAATACTGACTCTTTGCATCAACTTCATGTAATTGTCAAGAAAAGCCTTTGCCACTTATGAACTGATTGTAATTATAGTTCAGTATTCCATAGTAACATCTGACAAAAATATCTAAAGCAGAAAACTTTGTGGAAATTAATATTTGTGACATTCTCAAAACTTTTTGCCACAACTGTAAATGGACACGTGCATCCTTTGGTAGGTAGGCTGCTGTCAGGCTGAGGTACATCAATGCCAAGTCAGCCTATGCTCATGGTTTTCACAGGGGAAGTGAAAAGATCGGCTACAATGACTTTGCTCATGATCATTAACACTGCAAATTACATGCAACTACAAGTTCCTTGAATTTCCTTCACAGGTGCGTTTCATTATCTGAAGACACTTCTAACTAACATTACACAAATCAAAGCAGTGTAGCAAAACTTTAGTGGTCAGAACCATTCATCTTGGGGCAACGGGGGAAGCGGGTCTGCAAAATGCTATCATGTCACAATTATACTCTTAATACAGACTAGCTAAAAAAAAATGAAAATTGTCAAATTATCCAATGGATTATCTGATCAAGATTATCCTAACTGTTAGAGACCAATTTCTATTTTGCCTTGTATATCAAAAGTGTTGGAAAAACTAGTCAACAATCAACTGATTGGTTTTCTTGATGTCAATAGTATTCTCTCTGGTATGCAATCTGGTTTCCACTCAGGTTATGGATGTGTCACTGCATGGTCCTAAATGATGTCACCATTGCCCTTGATTCTAAGCAATGTTGTGCTGCTATTTTTATTGACATGGCCAAAGCTTTTGATACGGTAGACCACTCTATTCTTGTGGGCCGGCTAAGGAGTATTTGTGTCAGAGGTCTTTGGCCTGGTTTGCTAACTCTCTCTCTCAAAGAGTGCAGTGTATAAAGTCCTTACATCTGCTGCCTCAGCCACTGCCATGTCACCAAGGGAGTACCCCAAGGCTCAAATCCTAGGCCCCACGCTCTTCTCAATTTACATCAACATAGCTCAGGCAGTAGGAAGCTCTCATCCATTTAAATGCAGATGGTAGTCTTATACACAGCTGGCCCCTCTCCGGATTTTGTGTTAAACACTCCAGAACAAAGCTTTCTTAGTGTCCAACAAGTTTCTCTGCCCTTAACCTTGTTCTGAACACCTCCAAAACAAAGGTCATGTGGTTTGAAAAGAAGAATGCCCCCCTCTCCACAGGTGTGATTACTACTTCTGAGGGTTTAGAGCTTGAGGTAGTCACCTCATACAAGTACTTAGGAGTATGGCTAGATGGTACACTGTCGTTCTCTCAGTACATATCAAAGCTGCAGGCAAAGGATAAATCTAGATTTGGTTTCCTCTACTGTAATCACTCCTCTTTTGCCCCAGCTGCCAAACTAACCCTGATTCAGATGACAATCCTACCCATGCTAGATTATGGAGACGTAATTTATAGATTGACAGGTAAGGGTGCTCTGGAGTAGCTAGATGTTCTTTACCATTCGGCCATCAGATTTGCCACCAATGCTCCTTATAGGACACATCACTGTGTGTGACCCACTGGTTGATGCTCATTTATAAAACCCTCTTAGGCCTCACTTCCTATCTGAGACCTACTGCAGCCCTCATCCTCCACATACAACACCCGTTCTGCCATTCACATCTGTTAAAGGTCCCCAAAGCACACACATCCATGGATCACTCCTCATTTCAGTTCGCTGCAGCTAGTGACTGGAACGAGCTGCAAAAAAACTAACTGGACAGTTCTCCATCTCTTCATTCAAAGACTCAATCATGGACATTCTTACTGACAGTTGTGGCTGCTTTGCATGATGTATTGTGGTCTCAACTTTCTTGCCCTTGTGCTGTTGTCTGTGTCCAATAATGTTTGTACCATGTTGTGCTGCTGCCATGTTGTTGTCATGCGTTTCTACCATGCTGTGTTGTCATGTGTTGCTGTCATGCTGTTTTCGTCTTCGGTCTCTCGTCGTGATATGCGTTTATCCTATATTTTCAAAATTTTATCCCAGCCCCTCATCCCCGCAGGAGGCCTTTTGGTAGGCCATCATTGTAAATAAGAATTTGTTCTCAACTCACTTGCCTAGTTAAATAAAATAAAAATACAATTTACTGGTTAAAAAAAAGGAGCTGCAAAAACAAGTTTACCCCCACCATTTTAATTTGCTCAATTGCTCAGGTGGCAACAAGGCTGTTTGGCTCATCTCACTCAGTCACAAAGAGGAATAACTTTGCAGCTGTTTTTGATTAATAAACAAAACCATGCTGGTGGGTGCTAACATTCAAAGGAAACACAGCCCTGAAACAAAACATAAGCTGAAAATAATTTGCATGTCATATCATAGGAAAAGACACCACATTCATATGGATTTGCAAAAAGTGGGCAGTTCAGATTAGTCACTTCAAGCCCAAATATATCATACTTTGACAAAAACAATGACGTATTGACTTAAATCGTCGTGCAACATCATGAGTAAGCTCTGGCCATCATCGTTCAGCTCGAAGGCTAGTGGATTTCTACTGGTGCGGGTGTTTATGGAAACTGTCTGAGTGTGGTTGTGACTATCAGGCTGAATAGATTGAAAAATGCATGGGGTCTTAATCAAACACAGTTGAGTGTTTCTGGTAGAAAGGGAAAATGCACTTTGTAATCAGTGTAACACTTGTCACCCTTCAAGAAATTGTCCTCCTACTTCATTCTCAAATACTGTAAACATTTTTAAAAAAGACCATGCTTAGTAAGCCAACACAGGGAATTAATTTGCAAACGAAATACTTACTCTTTCACTCCCAGAGCTATTGGAACCAATGATAAATCATCAGTCTTGCCAACAACAGTTCATTGCCACAACCACTTTGCGCACAATACATAACACCATAAACAATTGTTCCTACCAACCAAAGACGGGAAGATATCCAAAACAGGCAAGTACTTTTCTGCATAACTCTTCACGACCACAAGCTCTTCATTACCACAAACACAGTGCTAGATGGTTACTTGGTCCCAATAAGTCACAGCGACTGACACACAGAGCCCCCCAAAAAATACATCTTATGATGTCATTGAAGCAGAGGGGTAGAAATGGACTCCAGACAGCACTCCAGTTGAAAGTGGATCAACTGTCAAATAAAATAAAACTTGTGAATGAAAAATAAATAAAGTGGATGAATCTCTACCCGTCTGGTTTGCCAGCTTGGTCACTTAATGGGTCAGTCAGGTTTGTTCATGGTCCACTCAGGGCACTCCCCACCCTATCCACTCAGGCACTTCTATTCCCTTCTTTATCCACAGCTAATCGTCTTTACCATTATTATTCTATGTTCTATTGAACTTCGGGAATTACACAAACCTCATCATAGCATAAAGCAATATAGCTAGCGTAGGATCTTAACCTCTTACATTCCAGCTTTGGAGGCAGCCGAGTGGAGGGATTTCTTACAGAGCAGTTTACTAGACATTGAGAATAGTGGTAGCTATATGCAGTGGTGGATATACTGTATTATGCTCTCCTGGCAATTCTCTGAATTCAGAGAGTTAAATCACAATGTTTAATCGCTAAAGAGGATAGGTGGCTAGCTGTCTCAAAATTCCTGGAACGTTCAATAAATTATTATATATAAATTATTTATATATATTTTTTTAATCCGTTATTTTACCAGGTAAGTTGACTGAGAACACGTTCTTATTTACAGCAATGGCCTTGGGGGTCCAAATCCCCAAATCCCGGTTGGGTTGGAGGATTAGTGGAATCAGGAGGGAATAAGCAAAAAGTCTGGAATCCTCCAAGCAGGTTTTCTGGAAAACCAGGGAATTTATTGAAAGTTCCAGGAATTTTGCAGCCCTACTCAAAGTCTCCAGCTGGTTTAGGTTATACAAGTTATGTTGCTTTATGTTAAGGGATAATCAACAAGGGGCTATGCGTTCTATGGAAAATAATGAATTACATTATTAAAGAGATTATTATTTTCCAGAGAATGCATACAGCCCTGAGTTGATTGTCCCTTTCATACCATGACTAAAATGTATCACACTTGCCACTAGAAATATGTTTATTTGCAGGTAGAAATGTGTTCAACATCTACAGAAGTAGCTAGCAAGTTTCTAGATAGCTACAGTAGTTGCCTTGGTAACCAAACAGACTCGCTAGTTTAGCTAACCAAACTTTCAGCTTGCTATTACGAAAGTCGAATTCAACAATGCCAATAACGGGTTTCAATTCAACTTTTGCTTTCAAAAGCAGCTTAAACATTGAACATGTAAGAACTAATTAAAGTCATTGAATTCTACCGTGCTGACATGCTGTGCGTTACAGGGAATTATACAACAGGTGGGTCTAATCCTGAATGCTGATTGGTTATAGCGCATTCCAGCCAGTGTCTAGTCTACAAGTTACCACCGGCTAAATCTACGACGTTAAAATGTCTATTTAATCTGTTCCATCAGACTGCACAATCCACTGTCTCATCAGCCCAGCCAGGCAATTTATAAACTTGATCTTCACTATAAAAAGCATCTAGACATTCTCACATTTCTTTGAGACTAACATTTAGTTTTCAACAGCAGAGATTTGTATAAACCTTGCTGTCTGTCTCTCTGACATTTGCAACATTGAATTTGAATATTGAGACAATCTCTGGCTGTCCCATAGGTGGCAACGTAGCCTAGTGGTTAGAGCATTGGACAAGTAACCGAAAGGTTGCAAGTTCGAATCCCCAAGCTGTACAAATCTGTCGTTCTGCCCCTGAACAAGGCAGTTAACCCACTGTTCCTAGGCCATCATTGAAAATAAGAATTTGTTCTTAACCGACTTGCCTGGTTAAATGAAAATAAATAAAAAATAGTGATGACCGTGTCGGGAGTCGGGATGATAACTTTGAATGAAAATATGTAAATCATTATTTGAATATGTTGGTAACCCGTTGTATAAAAGTGATAATGGCCTCGAAGCCGGTGTCGACTTAGTCTCGGGCCTAACAAACACCTGTGCCAATACAGATGAAGTAGGGAGTTTACATATACAGTGGGGAGAACAAGTATTTGATAACCTGCAAAATCGGCAGTGTTTGCTACTTACAAAGCAGGTCTGTAATTTTTTATCATAGGTACACTTCAACTGTGAGAGACGGAATCTAAAACGAAAATCCCATTGTATGATTTTTAAGTAATTAATTTACATTTTCTTGCATGACATAAGTAAGAATTCCAGCTCTCACAGACCTGTTAGTTTTTCTTTAAGAAGCACTCCTGTTCTCCACTCATTACCTGTATTAACTGCACCTGTTTGAACTCGTTACCTGTGCAAAAGACACCTGTCCACACACTCAAACAGACTCCAACCTCTCCACAATGGCCAAGACCAGAGAGCTGTGTAAGGACATCAGGGATAAATTGTAGACCTGCACAAGGCTGGGATGGGCTACAGGACAATAGGCAAGCAGCTTGGTGAGAAGGCAACAACTGTTGGCGCAATTATTAGAAAATGGAAGAAGTTCAAGATGACGGTCAATCCCCCTCGGTCTGGGGCTCCATGCAAGATCTCAATGATCATGAGGAAGGTGAGGGATCAGCCCAGAACTACAAGGCAGGACCTGGTCAATGACCTGAAGAGAGCTGGGACCACAGTCTCAAAGAAAACCATTAGTAACACAATAAGCCGTCATGGATTAAAACCTTGCAGCGCACGCAAGGTACCCCTGCTCTAGCCAGCGCATGTCCAGGCCCGTCTGAAGTTTGCCAATGACCATCTGGATGATCCAGAGGAGGAATGGGAGAAGGTAATGTGGTCTGATGAGACAAAAATAGAGCTTTTTGGTCTAAACTCCACTCGCCGTGTTTGGAGGAAGAAGGATGAGTACAACCCCAAGAACACCATCCCAACCGTGAAGCATGGAGGTGGAAACATCATTCTTTGGGGATGCTTTTCTGCAAAGGGGACAGGACGACTGCACTGTATTGAGGGGAGGATGGATGGGGCCATGTATCGCGAAATCTTGGCCAACAACCTCCTTCCCTCAGTAAGAGCATTGATGATGGGTCGTGGCTGGGTCTTCCAGCATGACAACGACCCGAAACACACAGCCAGGGCAACTAAGGAGTGGCTCTGTAAGAAGCATCTCAAGGTCCTGGAGTGGCCTAGCCAGTCTCCAGACCTGAACCCAATAGAACATCTTTGGAGGGAGCTGAAAGTCTGTATTGCCCAGCGACAGCCCCGAAACCTGAAGGATCTCGAGAAGGTCTGTATGGAGTAGTAGGCCAAAATCCCTGCTGCAGTGTGTGCAAACCTGGTCAAGAACTACAGGAAATGTATGATCTCTGTAATTGCAAACAAAGGTTTCTGTACAGACAGATTATTTAACTTATATCTCACTGTATCACAATTCCAGTGGGTCAGAAGTTTACATACACTAAGTTGACTGTTCCTTAGAAACAGCTTGGAAAATTCCAGAAAATTATGTCATGGCTTTAGAAGCTTCTGATAGGCCAATTGACATAATTTGAGTCAATTGGAGGTGTAGCTGTGGATGTATTTCCAGGCCTACCTTCAAACTCAGTGCCTCTTTACTTGACATCATGGGAAAATCAAAAGAAATCCAAGACCTCAGAAAAAAATGGTAGACCTCTACAAGTCTGGTTCATCCTTGGGAGCAAGTTCGGTCTCCTAGAGAAGAACGTACTTTGGTGTGAAAAGTGCAAATCAATCCCAGAACAACAGCAAAGGACCATGTGAAGATTCTGGAGGAAATAGGTACAAAGTATCTATATCCACAGTAAAGCGAGTCCTATATCGACATAACCTGAAAGGCCGCTCAGCAAGGAAGAAGCCACTGCTCCAAAACCTCCATTAAAAAGCCAGACTACTGTTTGTAACTGCACATGGGGACAAAGATCGTACTTCTTGGAGAAATGTTCTCTGGTCTGATGAAACAAAAAAAAAACTGTTTGGCCATAATGACCATTGTTATGTTTGGAGGAAAAAGGGGGAGGCTTGCAAGCAATAGAACACCATCCCAACTGTGAAGCATGGGTTGTGGCAGCATCATGTTGTGGGAGTGCTTTGCTGCAGGAGGGACTGGTGCACTTCACAAAATAGATGGCATCATGAGGCAGGGAAATTATGTAGATATATTGAAACATCTCAAGACATCAGTCAGGAAGTTAAAGCTTGTTCGCAAATGGGTCTATGCAATGACCCCAAGCATACTTCCAAAGTTGTGGCAAAATAGCTTAAGGACAACAAAGCGAAGGTATTGGAGTGGTCATCACAAAGCCCTGACCTCAATCCAATATAAAATGGGTGGGCAGAAGTGAAAAAACGTCTACGAGTAAGGAGGCTGACAAATCTGACTCAGTTACACCAGCTCTGTCAGTAGGAATGGGCCAAAATTCTCCCTACTTATTGTGGGAAGCTTGTAGAAGGCTTGAACAATTTAAAGGCAATGCTACCAAATACTAATTGAGTGTGTGTAAACCCCTGACCCACTGGGAATGTGATGAAATAAATAAAACCTGAAATAAATCATTCTCTCTACTATTATTCTGACATTTCACATTCTTATAATAAAGTGGAGGTCCTAACTGACACAAGACAGGGAATTTTTACTAGCATTAAATGTCAGGAATTGTGAAAAACTGAGCTTAAATGTATTTGGCTAAGGTGTAAGTACTTCCGACTTCAATTGTACACTGCTCAAAAAAATAAAGGGAACACTTAAACAACACAATGTAACTCCAAGTCAATCACACTTCTGTGAAATCAAACTGTCCACTTAGGAAGCAACACTGATTGACAATACATTTCAAATGCTGTTGTGCAAATGGAATAGACAACAGGTGGAAATTATAGGCAATTAGCAAGACACCCCCAATAAAGGAGTGGTTCTGCAGGTGGTGACCACAGACCACTTCTCAGTTCCTATGCTTCCTGGCTGATGTTTTGGTCACTTTTGAATGCTGGCGGTGCTTTCATTCTAGTGGTAGCATGAGACGGAGTCTACAACCCACACAAGTGGCTCAGGTAGGGCAGCTCATCCAGGATGGCACATCAATGCGAGCTGTGGAAAGAAGGTTTGCTGTGTCTGTCAGCGTAGTGTTCAGAGCATGGAGGCGCTACCAGGAGACAGGCCAGTACATCAGGAGACATGGAGGCCGTAGGAGGGCAACAACCCAGCAGCAGGACCGCTACCTCCGCCTTTGTGCAAGGAGGAGCAGGAGAAGCACTGCCAGAGCCCTGCAAAATGACCTCCAGCAGGCCACAAATGTGCATGTGTCTGCTCAAACGGTCAGAAACAGACTCCATGAGGGTGGTATGAGGGCTCGACATCCACATGTGGGGGTTGTGCTTACAGCCCAACACCGTGCCGGACGTTTGGCATTTGCCAGAGAACACCAAGATTGGCAAATAAATTTGCCACTGGTGCCCTGTGCTCTTCACAGATGAAAGCAGGTTCACACTGAGCACGTGACAGACGTGACAGTCTGGAGACGCGGTGGAGAACGTTCTGCTGCCTGCAACATCCTCCAGCATGACTGGTTTGGCGGTGGGTCAGTCATGGTGTGGGGTGGCATTTCTTTGGGGAGAGGCACAGCCCTCCATGTGCTCGCCAGAGGTAGCCTGACTGCCATTAGGTACAGAGATGAGATCCTCAGACCCCTTGTGAGACCGTATGCTGGTGCGGTTGGCCCTGGGTTCCTCCTAATGCAAGACAATGCTAGACCTCATGTGGCTGGAGTGTGTCAGCAGTTCCTGCAAGAGGAAGGCATTGATGCTATGGACTGGCCCGCCCGTTCCCCAGACCTGAATCAAATTGAGCACATCTGGGACATAATGTCACGCTCCATCCACCAACGCCACGTTGCACCACAGACTGTCCAGGAGTTGGCGGGTGCTTTAGTCCAGGTCTGGGAGGAGATCCCTCAGGAGACCATCCGCCACCTTATCAGGAGCATGCCCAGACGTTGTAGGGAGGTCATACAGGCACGTGGAGGCCACACACACAACTGAGCCTCAATTTGACTTGTTTTAAGGACATTACATACCCGTTGGATCAGCCTGTAGTGTGGTTTTCCACTTTAATTTTGAGTGTGACTCCAAATCCAGACCTCCATGGGTTGATACATTTGATTTCCATTGATCATTTGTGTGATTTTGTTGTCAGCACATTCAACTATGTAAAGAAAAAAGTATTTAATAAGAATATTTCATTCATTCAGATATAGGATGTGTTAATTTAGTGTTCCCTTTATTTTTTTGAGCAGTGTATATCCTCCAAACACCAGCTTCTCGGGCATTATCACTTAAATAATGCATGCTATAAAATGCCCTTCAAGCTAGTCAGAGACAAGTATTAAACCATGCCATGGTATGAAGTCATGTTGCTCTGATTTCCTGTATGGGTCAGTAACAATAATAATAATAATAATGTGCTGAAATAATCACATTTATATCAGATGGAAGAGATGCCCTTCAATGTAATTTGTTGTTTCTTTTGGGTAATCATGTAATATCCTTGTCTTTCAATAAAATTACATTTCCAATTTTAAAGAGCTGTGTGTAATCTTCATCTCTCAATCCAGTCCATCACTGCATGCTGTGTGTTTGTGATTGCGTGCATTTTGCGTCTGCTAGTGTGTGTAACTATCACGTGTAAGCTTGTCAGGGTGCGTCTGTGGAGTGTCCATGTCATATGAAATGTGACGTGTGTGTATAGGTCTTGTCTGATGTTCCATGTTCCCACTCCCAAATTATTTAAACAATTTGTTATTTTAGCCTTACTCTAAATTATTTGCCCAGTGTTATCAGAACACATGAGGATACCAGTAGGTTAATTTCTGGTGTTATTTTGATTATTCATTAGAATAAACCCCTAACCTTAATCTCACAAACATGCATTCACACAAGCTTACAAGCATACATTCACAACTGCACACACACACACACATTTTTTAAAAGAAGCCATCTTTCAGATAACTGACATGATCAAAATACCTTGCACACCTTGAAGGGTTAGTTGTTGTAAGATGCACAATCACCCCAGCAGGACCCGATCACCATCAATCATCCTAACCTAATGTCAGGCATAAAAGAAACACCTGAGCGGAGTTCCCAAATCTAGTTTTCACCGGAAAAGGAAGCTAGGTTGAAGATGGCTGTATCCCTAAAAACCGGATGCAGGCAAAGCCGCTAAGGATGTCATCCCCCCAGTCCACTGCCTGTTCTGATTGAGTGGTTATTTACTCAATAAAAACTGCAATGTGTCCAAATAACCAGGTGGGGGAAGCAGATAACCAGCACCTGCCACTGAGCACCAATGAGATGAAACAGTGACAGAAGATCAGTACCTTCATGCAAATATAATTTTAATCTCTATTCCACAGTAGTACAGTTTCTTAACATACCCATCACTGGTAATCTTCCTGGGTTCATACACAAACACAATACAACCAGGGATGTAGTGGTAAATACATAGGTGAATAAACCCTGAGCACCATGGGTATAAAGGTGTGTAGGTAATGCAAAAGAACATGAATGTACAGTAGCATAATAGGTCATAATAATAGCATAATTAAAGAATTCCCTCCAGAAACAATAAAGGGTCTTAGAATGTATAGGATTAATACAGAGAATCCTTTAAAAACAACCCATTCACTAACGATAACGCTAAACTTTCATTGCTTTCACAGACAAAAAAAATGCATCAAGGGTTGAACTGTGAGAAGCAAAGGCGCTCTCTGAGTGGAGTCAGTGTGTTTACATTCATGATTACAGGGTGTATGTGTGTTTAATGCATGTTTACTATAATTAGCAGAGCTGACAGTCTAATGAATGCCATTTGCCTCTTGTGAGGCGGTGTGTGTGTCTCCTCTCTCTGAGTCATTAGGCAACAAGCTCCCCTCTCCGCTCTCATCCCTCCATCCTTGCTAAGACGCCTCAGTAAGGGGGGAATAAACCAGAGGGATGTGCAAAGGGGGGGGGGAATCGGAGTCTACAGCGACCCGCTGTCATTAAGTAGAGAAGCTCTCCTCCGTCCCTTTTTTAAGTCACATCTCTCCCCTCATGTAGCCTCTCTCGCTCCCTACCCCAACAAGGGTCTTAGCTGGCCTAATGCCTTTCTTCTTTGAGACAAATCTACCCCCACCCCACCACTGCTGCTGTACCTTCACACAGGTGATGTTGGGGGTAGAGCTCCTGGCCTTAGAAACTACAGGTTCGGAAGCCAGTGTGCGTGTGTGTGTCTGCATGTGCTGGTCTATGACACAGGGTAAGGCGAGCTGCTGGGTAAGGCGAGCTGCTTGGCAGTGATAATGATGAAAGCTGAGAGGTCCTGCTACTTGCTTGCTGCTTAGACAGAGACTGGAGTCCGGTGTCAGACACCCAGCGGGGTGCATTCTCTGACAAAACTACTGTATCTAACACACCATTCCTCTAATTTACTACAAGCTTTCACTCTTCACATTACTGCTACCTTGGTCTTATTCAAGATGTAGCAAAACATAAATTAAAACGTGTCTTATTGGATAAGTTTGAGTAGTATCTTTGTTTCGGTCAATTTTCTACCATGGAACATGACCTTGTTAGCTTATAAAACAGTAAGCATTGGATGTATTTTAAAATTACCCAACTGGATGTAATAAACGAAGGATAGTAAAATTGGAGGATAGTAAATCAGAAAGAAAATGAAAACAAGAGAGAAACTGGAATAAAGCGAGAAACAGGGAAAGAGAGACAGGGGATAGTAAATCGGAGTGAAATTAAGACAGGTGAGGATAAGGCATAGTTGAGAGGCTCACCAGACGAAAGATTAAGAACAATCTTGATCGTCAATGGATACTCAACTGCCTGCACATCCTCTTGAGATTTCAGTAAATTTTTCTCCAACAACGTTCTCGTTGAGAAACTATAGGCTTTTTGACCAAGGATGACTTTTTGGACTTGAATGCCAGAACATTCAAGATATAAAAAGGTAAATAAATAAAAATACCTATTTTGCTTTCCCCACCTTATGAGACCTACACATCCTCAACACTGAAAAAAAATGTGCAGTGAGATTGAAATAATTTAAAAGCTTACAAACAGGGTTGTCAAACTGTTTTCAAATAAAAGGTATGTTTTTATCCTTAATCGTCAATTATCTAAAAACGCTTAAAAGCCAATGTTTTTTCATATTCACATATGTTGTAGCTTAGACCTTATTTCACATCTGAGGTTTTGGTGTTGTGACTGCAATCAGTTGAGACAGAACATGCTCTTGAATACAGGGTGGGTGTCACGTTTTGACTGATAAATGTACTAAAATGAAAACGTCGACAATCAAATGGTTCCACAAAGATGGTTGGATGTCCACATATCAGAGAATGTTGACTTGAATGGAAATGTTTTAAATTATACTATCAATCATCCAAATATATAGAACAGACATTACCATTAAGTTGACATTCAACAGTGGGTGGACCAGAAGCCTTCTTTGTGGTAGTAATTAGAAGTTAAAATGTCAATTCAATTGAAATGTCAAAGGTGTACCAGCTAAATTGCAGTGGTCTGAAGGGATAGGTCAAATCTATAAATTATATTTCTATGATTGAAATGACACCCACCCTGTATTCAAAAGCATGCTATGTCTCAACCAATGGTGGGCACAACAAACAACTCAGATGATGTAAAATAGGGTCTAAGCTACATTTGCGAAAATGAAAAAAATTGGAGTTGATGTGTTTAGATAATTGAAGTTAAAAGGTATTATCATTTTTATACATAAACATTTTCTTTCTCAAGAAATGTAAAAAAATATTTTTAAAAGTGTCAGTTTTGAAATGATATCAAACTCAACCACTTCTCTTTTTCAGTGATGAAGAAATTGATGTCTCATGGTATGGTTGGGTATTAAAAAAAATGTGTCAACTTTGAACACCTCCGTCTCCTGAATGTTTTGTGGCTTTCTGACCATTTCTTCCATGGGCAAGTACGGCATATATAGAAAGTTTTGTTTAAATCAAAAGGGATGCTGTCAAAAAGTCATTGAATTCATATTGGTTACTCATCTGTGCTCGAAGTTCTTTAATCCACTCACATTCCTAGATGGATCGGATTATAATATTGCGTCATAACTGACGAGATTGAATATCAGCCAGTGTGGATGAAAAAAATGATTTACGTGAAATGTGATATGACACGTGTGTGGGGAGGGAAGTAACATTAGAGTCTGACTTAACAAATCATAATTTCAGCTCCTTGTGGCTGCGAGGGGTTATCATCATCATCATCCATCTCCACACAGACAGTCTGGGTAATTAGTATGAATCGAGCACTTGCAGTTACACAGAGGCTTACAGTAGTACTGTAGTAGATACAGTTGAAGTCGGAAGTTTACATACACCTTAGCCATTTAAGCTCAGTTTCACAATTCCTGACATTTAATCCAAGTAAAGATTCCCTGTGTTAGGTCAGTTAGGATCACCACTTTATTTTAAGAGTGTGAAATGTCAGAATAATAGTAGAGAGAATAGTTTCAGCTTCTATTTCTTTCATCTTTCAACATTCCCAGGGGGACATAAGTTTACATACACTCAATTAGTATTTAGTAGCATTGTCTTTAAATTGTTTAACATGGGTCAAATGTTTCAGGTAGCCTTCCACAAGCTTCCCACAATAAATTGGGTGAATGTTGGCCCATTCAACCTGACAGAGCTGGTGTAACTGAGTCCGGTTTGTATGCCTATTTGCTCACACATGCTTTTCTATAGCATTGAGTTTTCATTGAGGTCAGGGCTTTATGATTGCCACTCCAATACTATAATTTTCCATCCTCATGATGCCATCTATTTTGTTAAGTGCACCAGTCCCTCCTGCAGCAAAGCACCACCACAACATGATGCTGCCACCCCCGTGCTTCACGGTTGGGATGGTGTTCTTCAGCTTGCAAGCATCCCCCTTTTTCCTCCAAACATGACGATGATCATTATGGCCAAACTGGTCTGATGTAACAAAAATAGAACTGAGGACATTTCTCCATGTGCAGTTCCAAACCGTAGTCTGGCTTTTTTATGGCGGTTTTGGAGCAGTGGCTTCTTCCTTGCTGAGCGGCCTTTCAGGTTATGTTGATATAGGACTCATTTTACTGTGGATATAGATATTTTTGTACCCGTTTCCTCCAGCATCTTCACAAGGTCCTTTACTGTTGTTCTGGGATTGATTTGCACTTTTCACACCAAAGTATGTTAATCTCTAGGAGAGAGAACGTGTCTCCTTCCTGAGCGGTATGACGGCTGCGTGGTCCCATGGTGTTTATACTTGCGTACTATTGTTTGTACAGATGAACGTGTTACCGGCAGGCATTTGGAAATTGGATGAACCAGACTTATGGAGGTCTACAATTGATTTCTTTGGATTTTTCCATGATGTCAAGCAAAGAGGCACCGAGTTTGAAGGTAGGCCTTGAAATACATCCACAGGTACACCTCCAATTGACTCAAATGATGTCAATTAGCCAAACGGAAGCTTCAAAATCCATGACATCATTTTCTGGAATTTTCCATGCTGTTTAAAGGCACAGTCAACTTAGTGTATGTAAACTTCTGACCCACTGGAATTGTGATACAGTGAATTAGAAGTGAAATAATCTGACTGTAAACAATTGTTGGAAAAATGACTAGATGTCCTAATTGACTTGCCACAACTATATATTTTTTTTAAGAAATTTGTGGAGTGGTTGAAAAATGAGTTTTAATTACTCGTTAATTACTTGTAAACTTGGGACTTCAGGTACTGAGACGTGTATGGGTTAGGCTACACACAAATGGGAAACATTTTCAAGGGCAGTGTATACTTTCTACAGGTACATGGGATGAGGGTGCATGTGTCTGTGTAGTACTTGTGTCCAGTGATGACATGAATTGGTAATGTGAGAGAACCTGCATTTGTCGAGTGTCAGAGCTCGAGGGTCTTGAGTGGGTTTAAGTGCGGGCAAACCTGTCCTATTGTGTGACAATGAGAGGTTTGTGAGCATGCGTGACGTGTGTGTGTGTGATGGTGGGCGATTGTGAGTGTGCAGGAGGACACTCCGATCCCGGTGGCATACTGAGCCTGTCTGCTCCCTTCGGGACAGCAGAGTGCGTCTGTGTCTAGCTCATGTAAGCATGCCTAATTTACAGGAAGGGCTGTAGCTAGGCCCGGTTTACTCCCTCCCAAATCCTACAAGTAGATAAAGCTGTAGTTAGCTCTTTGATGGAGTTGCTGGTTTATATAGCATCCCTTCAAGCTAAAAGCTAAAGCTAAGTGAAGGGAGGCACCCATTTCACTTCCTCGCCCGCCTCAACAGTTCAAAGTTAAGAGAGGGAGTCACATTGTAGGAATGTCCCATCCATGTCTATGTAAGATGGATGATAACTGGAGGAAGTTATTTTAGAGCCTGTATGGAATATGAAAGCCCTAAGTGCTAGTGTTTGATGAGAAGAAATGTACTTTCAAAAGATCTCATCTTACTCTGGTCATCGCGATTACAAATGTCCCCAATTACAGGGGAATATCGATAGAAATCAAAGCAAAAGATGAATGCACATCAGAGAGGGAAAAATGGGGGATAGAGTCAAAGTACTTAAATCTTCTGAAGACGATTCAATGCGCTACAAAGCCAGAGAGGCACATTGACTCATGACGATGGGCGTAGTATAGCAATTCCCAATTATCATGGAGAAAAAGCACGAAACAGGCTCCAGGGAAAAGTCACCCAGTCACACCGGGGTCATATTTATTAGGCACCAAACAGAAGGAAATTGACAGAAAAGGGGAGGGGCTACCTGGACTTATCCAATAAGAAATATACATTTTCTTCTTTCATTGCAAAATTTCCATTGCATGCCCTAATGACTATGCCCCAGATAGTCCTCTAAGGGCTGAACCATAAAACACCAAATGGCACCAAAATATCTGAACATACTGTCTGTGCAACTTTGTGGTACGGTCTTGATTTTTATCAGAATCAGGGAATCCAAGCCAAGATTAATGGCACAAGGACTGACAGACGGGTGGAGTGATGGAATTTTGGGGTGATGCTAAACCATGCAGAAGTGAGCAGCAGCAATCAATCTACAGTAGCCTGTCCAAACACTTTACTCTGACTCACGCCACCTCATCAACCAAGTGTGAGATGACTGGAATTTGAGCCACACAGACACAGCTCTCGGCAACAGAAATTGAAGAAGACTGGCTCATCATCTGATAAGCCTCTGTCGTTCCCAGCCCCGTCTTCCAGTATAATAAAAAGAAACAGCGGACTTGAGAAAAACATGCCGGCCCTATCTCGCTGAAAGAGTTTCTCCTCCTGCTCCCTCCTTGGCTCATCTATATAGCCTCGAGAGAGAGAGAGAGAGAGAGAGAGAGAGAGAGAGAGAAGAAGAAAAAACATTTCAGTTTAATTGCAGGGGTGAGGACATTGTGTGTGTGCTTCTTTCATGTGTCTGCTAGTGTGTGTACAAATGTAAGTGTGTTTGTGCGTAGTGTGAGAGTGTGTCTACATTTAAGTGCGGGTGTACACTTCTGTGTGACTATGTGCGTGTGTTCATGCCGGCGTGTGTTCGTAGTGTGTATGTGTAGCGGGCCTGGGCCTTGGTGGTGATGTGCGAGACTGATAAAGAACGAGAGAGGCTGAGCCTGGAGGAGCTCGGAGCACAGAGACGTTGAGATTAATTGAAGCGGTAATGACAGCTTTGAGTTGGATCTGATTGGGGTGGTCTTTAGGGGGACTGACAGTGAGACAGAGTATTACTAAGCGCTTATAATGATGTGTATTGGCGGAGGGAAATCAAGAATAGACTACCGAAGCATAAGGGTCTTCTTATAGAGATGGCTATGAAGGCTTTTTGTTATCTAATAGGCTATATTCATCTGATGACGGTAACAAGTATGATAGTGTGGAAGCAACACCTTTCCATTCCAATAGAAGACCACACAGTACACCTTTTCAAATGATCGTGTCACTTAATAGTAACATTTACAAGAAACATTGCTTTTGCTAAGACCTGATAGAAGAGTTAAGTTCAGAGAGAAGTGTTGAGTGCTACAGATCTACTGCAAAGCACAGATTCAGCATCCTCTACACAGGGCCAAAATCAAAGAAACACCCCCCCTCCACCCCACACACTTCCTTTACATTGTGCAGACAGGAAAAACCTGGGCCTGCTGATAAAGAGCTGGGCGGTACTCCAGAATTAGCGGGGTCTGGCACAGAAGCACAGGTCAAACAGGAAGTGACAGACAGGAAATCAGCTAGAGTCACATACCGCTGTAGACACCTGGCTTCAAAAACAGGCATTCTGGAAGAAGACTTAAACGCGAGACCTCCGGTAAAGTACTTCAAATTTACTCTACAATCACAGCCTGTGATGTCATACTGTACCATGACAGGTCAAATGTATCTTGCACTGAATCGTGTAGGAACTGGGGGAGATGGTAGCACTGTAAAAAGGTATAATAAATATTATGGTACATTAATATAATAATTAAATGCTGGCTAAGCACACTACTTATAGGACTAATTCATACTTGACCTGTAACTACTTTTTGATTGGATTTGTTGTAAAGAACATACAATATCAATAGACTAAAAACCTGCCGCTTACTCAAAATGTAAATAACCGAACACAATACACACTCACGTCGAACACTGTAGTGTATAATCCATCCATTCATAACAACACACAAGGTAGGCAGACAACCTAAACTACACCCCATGAAGTCCATGCGCTTTGAGACAAGCCGCCAGTCTCTGGTGATGAAAAGTGACCTGGTGTCGTAAGGTGATGGATTGGAGCGTTACCACAGCGCCATCTGATCTGCCCAGGGATTCCATCTGACAGACAGCTGGGAAAATCAATCTGCATAATACTGAAAGGTGGCAGTTGACACAATCCTCCTAGGACACGTTGGATTATAGCCATTACGAATTCTCCCCTCCCCCTCAGATTATTTCTCTCCCCCTGCCCTTGTCTGATGGGAAGGAGGCACCGCATGAACATGTCTCTGAGCCGTGACATATTAACCCGCCTGCCTTCAATATCTGATTCTAGTCAGAGAGCGAGTGAGTGAGAGAGCGAGGTGTGTGTAAGAGAGAGAGAGCGGGTGTCTGCGTGAGAGAGACGTGTGTGTGTGTGTGTGGTGTGTGTACCTTTCCATGTGGGCGCATGTGTGTCTGGGTGACTGACCATTTTTCAATTTTTATCAAACTCTGGCTGGCATCATCTGGCAGGTGTTAGTCGGGGCTGTTATGGTTCTTTGTTGTAGTTTGGTGTCAGGATCAAAGCAGTAACTAGGAAAGCTGATTGTGTCTTGAGGTGTGTGATGGTGACAGAGGATTTATGGGGGAGAGGAGTAGGGTTAAGGTGGGGATGGAAAGGGTTACATTTGGTAGGGATGCAGTGGAATGTTTTATTTGTATTATGTTCGAGGGAAAGGGGCTGTTCAGTTTTACAACCGAATATATTCAACTAAAATGTGTCTTCCACATTTGTGTCAATGTAGATATGGTTACTGAAAGCCTACCATTTAAATGGAGTTCCACCAACGTCAGCCCAAATCCAAATCCAACCTCTGGTTAGAAGTGTCCAGTGAGACTTCAGTAGTAGGTAGAGAGGGACAGCAGAGAGAAGTCTTTAGAGAGCGGGGACTGGCTATTATTCTAATGACCTCTGCCCCCAAATAAGACCAAATTTGGTTGGTCTGGATCAGACTAAATTTGAACCAATCATAGACGTCCATGTTCCACAAGATTAGACATCACAGTAAAGTAGAGCACAGTACTGTAGAGTATAGTACATTATACTGTACTCTAGTGTGTGTGTGCTTTTCTTTACTGTACTTTGTTTCACTGTACTGTGCTGTCCAAACTTGTGAAACAGACGTTTATGATTGGACCAAATCTAAACCAATCATGGCTGTCTATGTTTGGGCAACATTAAGGCTGGTTCGGAGCAAAAAACAATATCGGTGGACGTTGAAATCATGGCCAGAGTGGACTGACCAAATTCCAACTACTTTTAACTGGAGAGAGAGCGAGAGAGAAGAGGCAGAGAGAGAGAGGGGTTGTCCAGACTGTTCTCACTCACTTTGACCCCCAGACAGACAAAGAGTTACAGTTATGAGCTGAATATGCCAGTATACGAGTGGAAGTGTGGACAATAGCAGGTGACCGAACTGTAGTTTGTGACTACTATGATTTCACATTGTATCCAGTTGAACTGCAGTAATTTGGTAACAGAATTATGAATTTTAAATCACTTAATTCACATACAAAAATATCAGTAAAAACACTAATTGGTAGGTGTACCTTTAATATATTCAAGATATGGGTTTTTGGTGGTTGAATTACAAGGCAATTTTTTTAAACTTACAGAAGGCAAATAATTTCTCCAAAAATAAATATAAAAGTGTTGATATGAGTTGGCAAGGATCTTTACTTCAACATTAGTGTTGATCCATTTCTAATACCTTTTAAATAGTTATTCTAGCAGATGTTTTCCAAGACCCTTTTTCCATCCGTTTGACCAGAAGTAAATCAAAGCCATTACCTAAGCCTCATTTTTAAGATGGAAATGGTTGAACATTTTATTTATGCCAAAAATATAGACTCTTAGCGTTCATTTGACACCCAATTCTATTCACTCACATTGGTGCTCATGGGTCATTTTATATGGAAATGACCACTGCTATACTCTTGACAGCATCATACCTTGATTAAATCTTAAAGAAACATTAAGAATTCTGATGAGGTGTTTAATATTTAAGAGGCTTGATTTACACACCCTTGAGAAGGCGGGAGAGGGGAGATTCAATATCAAAGATAAGGGGGAGTGAGGCATTAATCTTGTTTTGACATGAACACTGATAACGGCTCACTTGAATGGCAGCAAGGACGCGGGCCTGGTGTACCAATACTAATTGAGGCTGTTCAAAATGCTAATAACGCCCATAGATGCCATCTGTGTCAGTGAAGAAACCCAGATTACAAAGTTGCAATGCCATTGGATATGTTTTCATATGAAGCTTAGGGGAAAAAAAAGGGGAAAGTGACTCACAATTATGAGGCTAAATATAGACGGGCTATGGTTGTTACGATCAACCAAAATTTGAAACGCCACAATCTACAGTGCAACTGAGACAGGCAGCGAATCATCATCGGGGCTGGATTACATTACACTCTCTCTGAGGATTTAGCCGTTTTCCCACACCCTGTCAGATCGGTTTAGTGACACTTTCTGTAAACATACCGGCCCGGAATTCACAGAGGGATCCAAACTCTTAACCCTGGCTTACTCCAGCCCACTACAACATACAACGTATACCACACACACACACACAAAGATTGGTCTAATAAAAACGAAAACACAGTAATTGGCAGGGGAATTGAAAATGTAAGCTACAGTTGTAATGTGTTTACCTCTGAGGGACCACTCGTGTAATAATACCATATTTAGAACTAAACGGTCATCCTTGATAAGGTCTGGTCTCTTCCTGCCATGAAGGCGTATCTTGGGGCCTAATTGGAGAGATTGTGAGTGCCCTTGAAGAGGTCATCAGAAACAAACAGATGCCTGGAGGCGGCTTGTCCTGTCGCACGTCTTTAGAGAGACAACTCACTTCCTGGAAACTCTGGTCATGTTTCCTCTCCCAAAAGGTCATGTCCCACAAACTGGGAACTCTCCTTGTCACCCTCTATGACTGCTGCCCCCGAAGCTGGCTGAGTAGGAAATTAAAACAAAAAAACTAAGTTTTAAGTGAAAAGTAAGCATTGGTCTGAAGCCAAAAAAGGAAATTCACATGAGCACCAGAATGCCTACTCCACCCATGCCCTACCAAGGTTTTCCAGCACACAGCTTTGACCTACTACAGTAACTATGTTGGTCTATTGTACTTCAAACAATATTTAGGCAGGTTGCTTAGGATGCAAACCTTCGCCAAAAACACCTCTACAGTTTACACCTGAAGGTGATTAACCAACATTATAATAGAGGATAACACTGCAATACAAGTCAAATACAAAATAATGACAATGGCAACATAAATAATATAGCTATTAGTATTCATGTAATATTAACTGCTGACTTTACAGAGGGAAGTGAAAACCAGAAAGCCAAGCCAATATGGAGTAAACTGGAAAACTGTTACCAAGACCATTGAGAAAGCTCCTGGAAAATAGACACATATTAAACATGTTACTTTACATTTTACTGAAAAAAGGCCTACTACATTACCTGTAAACAAAAGTGATTCACAAAAAATATATTTTTCCCCCAAACGTACATTAATCAAAACAGTAACATTTGTACATAGTGCCTTCAAAGTATTCACATCCATTGACTTTTTCCCCCATTTTGTTGTGTTACAGCTGGAATTTAAAATTGATTAAATTTAGTTTTTTTTGTCACTGGCCAACACAAAATACCCCATAATGTCAAAGTGTAATTATGTTAAAAATGTCTTAAAACTTTAAAAATTTAACCCCTTTGTTATGGCAGGCACAGACGAGCTAAGTCAGCTTTTACACACCACGTTCTGTCCCTAATTGCCCCCAACTGCTAAGCAGCCACGTAGACAAAATAAGCTGTACTTTTTCTATAAGAGAGAGACATTGTGCCTTCAACTGACTATTCTTAGAGATGGTTGTTTGATTTTTGCAGTCTTCATAACAAATCGGAAATCTGTATTTTTGGGGCGCCGATTTGCCTATTTTTTATACCTTTATTTAACTAGGCAAGTCAGTTAAGAACACATTCTCATTTTCAATGACGGCCTAGGAATGGTGGGTTAACTGCCTTGTTCAGGGGCAGAACGACAGATTTTCACCTTGTCAGCTCGGGGGATCCAATCTTGCAACCTTACATTTAACTAGTCCAACGCAATAACGAACTGCCTCTCTCTCTCTCTACACTCCACAAGGAGCCAAGGTAAGTTGGTAAGTTGCTAGCTAGCATTAAACTTATCTTATAAAAAACAATCAATCATAATCACTAGTTAACTACACATGGTTGATGATATTACTAGATATTATCTAGCGTGTCCTGCATTGCATATAATCTGACTGAGCATACAAGTATCTAAGTATCTGACTGAGCGGTGGTAGGCAGAAGCAGGAGAGTAAACATTCATTCAAACAGCACTTTCGTGCGTTTTGCCAGCAGCTCTTCGTTGTGCGTCAAGCATTGCACTGTTTATGACTTCAAACCTATCAACTCCCGAGATGAGGCTGGTGTAACCGAAGTGAAATTTCTAGCTAGTTAGCGAGCGCTATACTGTTTCACTGGCAATACTAAAGTGCATATAAGAACATCAAAATAGTCAAAGGTTAATGAAATAGAAAATGGTATAGAGGGATATAGTCCTATAATAACTACAACCTAAAACTTCTTACCTGGGAATATTGAAGACTCATGTTAAAAGGAAACACCAGCTTTCATATGTTCTCATGTTCTGAGCAAGGAACTGAAACGTTAGCTTTCTTACACACATATTGCACTTTTACCTTCTTCTCCAACACTTTGTTTTTGCATTATTTAAACCAAATTGAACATGTTTCATTATCTACTTGAGGCTAAATTGATTTTATTGATGTATTATATTAAGTTAAAATAAGTGTTCATTCAGTATTGTTGTAATTGTCATTATTACAAATATTTTTAAAAACAAATTGGCCGATTAAATCGGCATCAGTGTTTTTGGTCCTCCAATAATCGGTATCGGCTTTGAAAAATCATAATCGGTCAACCTCTAGTACAGAATAAACATATTCCAAAACATGCATACTGCTTGCAACAAGGCACTAAAGTAATAATGCAAAAAAAGAAAAAAATTTGTCCTGAATACAAACTGTTGTGTTTGGGCAAATCCAATTCAACAAATACTGTATTGGTGGCTGCATCATATCATGGGTATGCTTATAATCGTTACGGACTGGGGGGGTTCCAGGATAAACAAACTGAATGGAGCTAAGTACAGGAAAAATCCTAGAGGAAAACCTGGTTCAGTCTTCTTTCCACCAGACACTGGGAGATTGATTCACCTTTTAGCATGACAATAACATAAAACACAAGATCAAATCTACACTGGAGTTGCTTACCAAGAAACCAGCGAATGTTCCTGAGTGGCCGAGTTACAGTTTCGACTTAAATCTGATTGAAAATCTATGGCAACCTGAAAATGGTAGTCTAGCAAATGACCAACAACCAATTTGACAGAGCTTGAAGAAAATATAAAAAAACTTCAAGGTGTGGAAATCCAGGTGTGGAAAACTCTTAGAGACTTACCCAGAAAGACTCAGCTGTAAATCGCTGCCAAATGTGCTTATACAAAGTATTGACTCGGGTGTGAATACTTTAATACATTTGCAAAAATGTCTAAAAACATGTTTTCACTTTGTCATTATGTGGTATCCTGTGTAGATGGGTGCGAGAAAAGAAAAATGAACACAAAATAATACACGCAAGCAAGCAATGAGATGTTTTAACTGGGTACGTGTGGATGGCATGTTCGGATTTGAGAACACACTGAAAAGTAACTTGAGACTGTTGATCAGTCAAAGCAAATTTGTACTGAATTAATGCATAAGGTAAGGGCTGTAACGTTAGCTAATGTTAAATTGCTTTGGATGGTCAAAAAGAAAAACGTGTCTGGTGTGTTGATCTAGCTAGCTTGCGTACACCTGCATGTGGCATTGGCCGGGTTCTTAGTTTCAATATCTGTTTCTTAGCAAAGCAATTTGATCAGCAACAGTTTAAGTCATGAAATTCATGGCTGAACTTGGTCGAGAATAGCTAGCAGCTGTTATGTGCTGAAATCTGGTTGCACACAACTCGTTAGCTAGTAAAACAATTTTACTATGTCAGCAGCTAACATTAGATGAGCAATTCCCATTGCATGTACTATAAATTACAGTGTGACAGTTTCCAAAAGTTTGATGTTGACTATGAAATTAACTTAGCTAGCTAGCTATGCTTTGTGGAATATAAGTTATCAACATTGAGTTGTTACTTGCTAGCTCGTTGGCTACCTAAATGGCTATAGCAGCTAAGGACGTTCACTAGATTATTTGTGTTTAACATTATTTGCTTGTTTACACAGATGACGTCAGCCTTAGATTAAAAAACCTTCCTTGGCAAAATATAGCTAGCTAGCCTTCCTCGCTTAATGGTTAGCTAGCTTGCAAACGTTAGAATACCAATCAGATGAGCGCTATCTGTGGTACAACATTACGTTAGCTAGCTAAGGTTATGGCTGCTGCCTAGCTTGCGATTACGACCCAAGTTAAGCATGCATAAATGAAAATCTACAGGTTCCAAGTGAAAAAAAGCATCTACTATTATCCATGCACTGTAATTTACAACTTGATAATAGCAATTGATAAGCACAAGGTAAATTAGTAATCTGTTAGGATAAGGGAATTGTACATTTAAATTACACTGGTTTTAGATCTAGTTTACCTTATAGTCGCTGGAGACAAATGTGAAACCAGTCATATGGCATCAAACTGAAGCATATCAACACTCACACAGTAAAGTTTATGAAATGCTGTCATTATGCAGAATTTAAATTGTACGGCCTTATAACTTGCAAGGATGGGCACTCTTAAATGTCTTATTATAGGCTACCCTGAGATTCTGTTTCCTATTTCTATTATGTTAAATATTAGCCACTATCAGTTTCGATTGTCGGTAGGACTAATAACCCCGCACATATTCAACAGCCAATTTACTGTTAGTTCAGTTGATATAGCCTATGTTATCATTCCATTGAATTAATTTGTTTACCTTAAAAATAATTCCGCTGTAAATCTCCGCCATGGCCGTGTGGTTGTTGCTGAGGATCATTAGTAACAGCTGACAATATAAAGAAATATAAAAAATTGCAAAGTGCTTATTTCCAGTGTGTGAGTGAGACTCCAAATTGTGATCAGTATAGTCACTCATTGTGCTTATTGAGTTTCCCCACCAGCTGCTGTCAGGGAACAACGACTGGACCCCGAAAACTTCAGAACTCAAGAACTCGGATACCTGTATCAACAACGGCTACCAACTAGCCAGCTAGCTGTATGGTTGAGAGGGATGAGGCAAAAGGAATTGCAAATAAGTATGGCTGCACAACCAATTGGCAAACATACTGAAATTGAGAAATCATATGACTAAACTGAATAAAAAGAAGAAACTATACTATGAAAGAAAGATAAATGACAAAGAATGATAGTAAAAAGCTTTGGAGCATCTAAAATTACATTTTGGGCAAAAATGTTAACTCAGCTCCATCATTCATTTAAATCAGATGGCTAATTCATCACAAAACCCACTGATATTGCCAACTACTTTAATGATTTTTTTCATTGGCAAGCTTCGCAAACTGATGCAGACCATTAGAACATCTACATTTTAGAGTCGAAAATACATTTAATATAGCCCACACCATCACAATAAATCCTTTATTTATTTTAGACAGGTCTAAAGAAACATGATATGAAGAAAATGCAGCCTATTTCAGAAGAACAGACTAGCATATTATGAGTCATCCTTATGTTATTCCCTGATCTGGCTATGGCATATGGTTGTTTTTATTTTTTATTTTTATTTCACCTTTATTTAACCAGGTAGGCAAGTTGAGAACAAGTTCTCATTTACAATTGCGACCTGGCCAAGATAAAGCAAAGCAGTTCGACACATACAACGACACAGAGTTACACATGGAGTAAAACAAACATACAGTCAATAATACAGTATAGACAAGTCTATATACGATGTGAGCAAATGAGGTGAGAAGGGAGGTAAAGGCAAAAAAAGGCCATGGTGGCAAAGTAAATACAATATAGCAAGTAAAACACTGGAATGGTAGTTTTGCAATGGAAGAATGTGCAAAGTAGAAATAAAAATAATGGGGTGCAAAGGAGCAAAATAAATTAATTAATTAAATTCAGTAGGGAAAGAGGTAGTTGTTTGGGCTAAATTATAGGTGGGCTATGTACAGGTGCAGTAATCTGTGAGCTGCTCTGACAGTTGGTGCTTAAAGCTAGTGAGGGAGATGTGTTTCCAGTTTCAGAGATTTTTGTAGTTCGTTCCAGTCATTGGCAGCAGAGAACTGGAAGGAGAGGCGGCCAAAGAAAGAATTGGTTTTGGGGGTGACTAGAGAGATATACCTGCTGGAGCGTGTGCTACAGGTGGGAGATGCTATGGTGACCAGCGAGCTGAGATAAGGGGGGACTTTACCTAGCAGGGTCTTGCAGATGACATGGAGCCAGTGGGTTTGGCGACGAGTATGAAGCGAGGGCCAGCCAACGAGAGCGTACAGGTCGCAATGGTGGGTAGTATATGGGGCTTTGGTGACAAAACGGATTGCACTGTGATAGACTGCATCCAATTTGTTGAGTAGGGTATTGGAGGCTATTTTGTAAATGACATCGCCAAAGTCGAGGATTGGTAGGATGGTCAGTTTTACAAGGGTATGTTTGGCAGCATGAGTGAAGGATGCTTTGTTGCGAAATAGGAAGCCAATTCTAGATTTAACTTTGGATTGGAGATATTTGATATGGGTCTGGAAGGAGAGTTTACAGTCTAACCAGACACCTAAGTATTTGTAGTTGTCCACGTATTCTAAGTCAGAGCCGTCCAGAGTAGTGATGTTGGACAGGCGGGTAGGTGCAGGTAGCGATCGGTTGAAGAGCATGCATTTAGTTTTACTTGTATTTAAGAGCAATTGGAGGCCACGGAAGGAGAGTTGTATGGCATTGAAGCTTGCCTGGAGGGTTGTTAACACAGTGTCCAAAGGGCCAGAAGTATACAGAATGTACGCTACACTAGTTAATTTAGCAGCCAAAATTTGCAGAATACTGTGGCATTATTTTATTGTATGAAGAAAAAAATGTTTTCAAGCTCTGTCAAGTTGGTTGGTTGTTGATCATTGCTAGACAGCCAATTTCAAGTCTTGACATTTTAAAGCCAATTTAATTGAAAACTAACTAGGCCACTCAGGAACATTCAATGTCATCTTGTTAAGCAACTCCAGTGTATATTTGGCCTTGTGTTTTAGGTTATTGTCATGCTGAAAGGTGAATGTCTCCCAGTGTCTGTTGGAAAGCAGACAGGACCAGGTTTTCCCTTTTGCCTGTGCTAGCTTCATTCTGTTACTTTTTATAAAATGTAAAAAAAACTAAAACTCTAGTCCTTGCCGATGACAAGCATACCCAAAACATGATGCAGGCACTACTGTGCTTGGAAATATGAAGAGTTGTATTCCGTAATGAGTTGCATTGGATTTGTCCCAAACATAACGCTTTGTATTCAGAACAAAGTTCAATGCCAATTTTTTTTGCAGTTTTACTTTACTGCCTTATTGCAAAACAGGATCAATGTTTTGGAATATTTTTATTCTGTACAGGCTTCCTTTTCACTCTGTCATTTAGATTAGTATTGTGGCGTAACTACAATGTTGATCCATCCTCAGTTCTCTCCAATCACAGCCATTCAACCCTATTTCAAAGTCACCATAGGCCTCATGGTGAAATCCGTGAGAGGTTTCCTTCCTCTCCAGGAACTGAGTTAAGAAGGACGCCTGTATCTTTGTAGTGACTGTGTGTATTGAGACACCATCCAAAGTGTAATGAATAACTTCAACATGCTCCAAGGATTATTCAATGTCTGTTTAGTTGTTTTACCCATCTTTGTGAAGCATTGGAAAACCTCCCTTGTTTTTATTGTTCTAATTCACTGCTCAACCTTACCAATAACTCTATGTGTGGGGTACAGAGATGAGGTTGGCCTTCAAAAATCATGAGTAGTAAAACAGACTGCAAACCTGAGATTTAAAAATATATATTTTATCCACTGTCGACAAGAACATGGGCCGATTATTAAACACATTTCCACTTGGGAGTCTACCTGCAAGGTTCAGGGTGGCAAGCGCTTTCCCTCTGAAAAACATCATTTGCACAGTAATATAGTGCAAACCCTGATATGGCTGATGTATTGGGCTAAAATGCGTAGTCGTCCATTTACCAGGAAAGCACACAGAGTCCTTAACCCTCCTGAGGACTGTGCTAAAAGGGCTTAGCTTTTCATACACAACTCCGCTGAACATTCAGAAAAAGACAAGCAAATCTGTCGAATGACTGGGATATTTTGGTCAGCATAGCTGCAGTCAGAAATGAAAATGGCCTTTCGATGACTGGGGGGGGGGGGGGGGGGGTAGGTTTTTGCACATTAAGTGTTTTGGCGATACCCAATGGGATAGATGACGAGACACTAATCCCATCTCATCGAATAACACAGCTATATTGGCTCATTGTTATGGGGATTGTTCAAAGTTAACAATATTTAGACGAGTTTACACAGGGGGGGGGTTGAAATCTGCTCAGTACATACATCTCATTACAGATATACCACGAGGGGAACTATGCCTGTAATGAGTTGCTAGACCTCGGTATAGCTATGGGAGGTATGACTGACCACTGCCATGTTCATATGCCTAGTCGGTCGGTTATCATGTCAGCCACCAGACGCTGGAGGGTAAAATGAGGTGTCAGGATACATTCTATTGTACTTTTCCAAAGGTATATTCCACCTTCAAAACACTGACTATAGGACCCTTCAAACACATGCACATCGATTTAACTAAGTATACAATGGCAGGCTGATGCTTGTGAAATAAGCTGGATCCAGCAGGGTTGATTATTACACACACAGTGTGAGTTGTCGTCTGCACCAGCAGGAGAGTGAGTTAGTGTTGACGCAATACGATCCCGGCCATGAGCTGCTGTAAGACGACACGTTCCACTGAGCCCTTCCACTAAGGGGTCAGTGTTACAACAGAGAATAAGTGTTATCATAGCTGACAATCAGGGGGAAACAAGGGAAGCACTGGCTCAATGTGATACCTTGGACCAAATACCGAAAAAAGGAAACGCAGACATCAATATCGACAATGACTAAATCCTCCACAAAGAATGCGTGATATATCAACAGAAGAACAATCTCCATTACATCAAAACCTGACTAGTCTGCCGAAACAGGCAATTCAATACATCAGTGGATGGGGCTCAGCGGTCTAAGGCACTGCATCTCAGTGCTAGAGGCGTCACTACAGACCCTGGTTCGTTTCTAAGCTGTATCACAACCGGCCGTGATTGGGAGTCCCATAGGGCAGCGCACAATTGGCCCAGCGTCGTCCAGGTTATGTTTTGGCTGTAAATAAGAATTTGTTCTTAACCGACTTGCCTAGTTAAATAAAGGTTACATAAAATAAAAACACTTGGTTGTCAAGCTTGTGTAATAATATGAATATGTAAGCGTCAGACAGTGGAGAGGTCGAAGGGGGCCAAGGCTGCATCAGGTACCCAGGTGAAAAGGTTATCATGGTTGAATCGTCAGAGGTGCCCAGCTGCTGTTGGGCTCCCTGCAATCCTTCTCTGTTTCAGGGTATGAAGGGACAGGAGGAGCTTTCGGCAGACGACTGGAAAGGAGGGTTGGCAAAGGAGGAGTGGAACGAGAAAGGCACTCAGAAAACTGGAGACTTGGGGATCATGTAAGGACGAACATAGGCCCCACTTCACTCCTCATGCACACACGTAAACCAAGTTCCCTCAGACATATTTCCAGTGACAGTGTATGACACCCAGAGAAATCGGGGATCACAAAGGACGATATTGCTTCGGTGAAATATGACTATATTCACCAAGCAAGATAAGGGGTGTGTGTGGACGCAGGGATTGGTGACACAAGCTTGCCCCTCCGCCACTCTCCCTGCACCCAGTCCTGTTGCACTCTTGGAGACTGGGCGATATGAGGAGCACTGGGACCCTGCTAAGCCTGCTCGTCACGCTCTAATCCTATCAGCTTTCAAAGCTCTCCATCTCTGAAGGTACAGCCCCCAAAGACAGGCAGATCTGGTGCCAGAGGGAGTATATGACATAGATTGATGACTTTCAGGGAAAAAACACACATGCATCCACACACATACAGAAAAATAAACCAAATGACAGACAACACGCCCATAGAATGAACTCCCAAGCAGCCAGCAATATTAACACCTGCTAGTTAAGACAGTGTTAGAGGTTGGCATAGCATGTACAGCGAGTGATTGCGTTGCTGGAACATCAAAATTATTTTTGAAACCGATTAAAAAGGAATTACGAGAGGTAGCTAAATGGTGAATGTTCACTATGCGTAATTTCCATATAACCACAGTGTTTCCCCTAGGATTGTTTTCAGCAAGCTAGCCAGCTAGTTACCTTGGAGGTTTCTCAGACGATTTGATGTTGTGGCTTGTCACTGACATTAAAAGCGTGTCTCGGAAAAAATAAATCTATATATTTTTTAAAAGGGGTTTGCAGTGACGGCAACGATTTAGCATTGGCGTGCGCTGCTGCTAAATTAATATAGGGAAAACACTGAACCATGTAGATACAAGGAATTACAAGAGGTTTGCTACGAGCCATTTCAGTATAACCAGGTAGGCCTACAGGCAACCCACAACTACATTAAAGTCATGTCAAACATGACATTTTCTTATAAAACTAAGGCTCGGAAGCAGATCGTACAGATCACTCCTCTCTCTGGCTGCACATATCCCTATGGGCCGCTCCATTTAAAAGATTCCTAAAGGCTAGGTTGTCTGATTGGGGAGCCAGATAGCCAGGGAGTAGTGTTGTAGTGTTGTGCTCGACTCCTATACAGGTAGGGCCCCTCTGTTTCTAAATGAGGCCATTGTGTCCAGACCCAGCTTCTAGGAGCCTGTGGCTGCTTGCCAAAAGGCACCCTATTACCTTAGTGTACTACTTTTGGGTCAAAAGTGGTGCACTATATAGGGAATAGGGTGACATTTGGGATGCAGATTGAGTCAGTGGGACTTGTGCTGAATGGCGAGCACGGGCAGTCTTTCTCTGGTAACACCTAGCTCCCTTCCCACAATCCCACAGGCCAATAGACAATGGAAGTAGGACTTGAGTCCCTCACCCCAACTCCCTCCCCCTGACCCATTCTCTCCAAAGGCTTCTCTCTTTTCTACCCCTCTCCACAGTAGGGTATCCGGTTGCAGGAAGGATGGGTGTGGTGTTCACATTTCCTTTTCAGGTCTGTGTGACTGGAGTTTGACGGTCAAGGTTCTATAACTGACCAAATGAAGAGACTGCCGTTTGATTTCATTGGCAGAATGTCATCTCTTCACAGGAATACCTAATCTACCAACACATTTCTTGTGGTATTCTTTACCAGAAAAGACTGGTGAGCTGTAGGAAATGTAATTCAGAGCTGTAAGTGACTATTTAATTCCATTGCAAAACAGATAAAGCTGAGTATTTAAAAAACAAACATTTCATCCATTTTAATAGATTTGCTGTAACGAAACAAAATGTGAAAAAAAGTCAAGGGGTCTGAATACCTTGATGGCACTGCACATACATACAGTATATTCGGAAATGACTCAGACCCCTTGACTTTTTTTTCCACAATTTGTTTACGTTAACCTTTTTCAAAAATAGATTAAATAAAAAGATTTCCTCATCAAGCTACACTCAATAGCTCATAATGACAAAGTGAAAACAGGTTTAGAAATGTTTACAAAATAAACAGAAATACCTTACTTACGTAAGTATTCAGACACTTTACTATGAGACTCAAAATTGAGCTCAGGTGCATCCTGTTTCCATTGATCATCCTTGAGATGTTTCTACAACTTGTAGTCCATCTGTGGTAAATTCAATTGATTGGAAATGATTTGGAAAGGCACACACCTGTCTGTATAAGGTCCCACAGTTGACAGTGAATGTCAGAGCAAAAACCAAGCCATGAGGTCGAAGGAATTGTCTGTAGAGCTCCGAGAAAGGATTGTGTTGAGGCACAGATCTAGGGAAGGGTACCAAAACATTTCTGAAACATTAAAAGGTGCCCAAGAACACAGTGACCTCCATCATTCTTAAATGGAATAAGTTAGGAACCGCCAAGACTCTTCCTATAGCTGGCCGCCTGGCCAAACTGAGCAATCTGGAGAGAAGGACTTTGGTCAGGGAGGTGACCAAGAACTCGATGGTCATATTGACAGAGCTACAGAGTTCCTCTGTGAAGATCGGTGAACCTTCCAGAAGGACAACCATCTCTGCAGCACTCCACCAATCAGGCCTTCATGGTAGCATGGTGGCCAGACAAGCCACTCCTCTGTAAAAGGCACATGACAGCCCGCTTGGAGTTTGCCAAAAGGCACCTAAAGGACTCCCAGACCATGAGAAACAAGAAACTCTGGTCTGATGAAACCAAGATTGAAGTCTTTGGCCTGAATGCCAGCGTTACGTCTGGAGGAAACCTGCGGTGGAACATGGTGGCAGCATCATGCTGTGGGGATGTTTTTAGTGGCAGGGACTGGGATCACACTACCACGTAATGACAAATTCTATAAAAATAAACTGATATATAAGTAAACTGAGAACCTTCACTCAGTACTTTCTTGACGCGCCTTTGGCACCTGACTAATTTTAGAATAAGTCTGAAACGTAACAAAAAGGTGGAAAAAGTCAAGGAGTCTGAATACTTTCAGAATGAAGTGCATATATTTGAAAAATATTTGTTTCCCTTTATTGTACTCTAACCTTACAACCCCTCCCTTAATTGGTGTAAACTAATGGAAAACACTTAGGCTTCAACATTTTACAATTGTTATGTGTTTGTTTTTAATCCCATCCTTCAGCTACCCTCAACCCCTCCCATCTATCTCTGAAGACCATTCCATTTTTATTTCTATTTGGCATATTTTTTTACTGTGCTGTTACAAAAATTATGAACCTTTCTATTCTCATAGATTCTACAGATTGTAAATGAAAGATCAACATTTTTGCAAAAAGTTTTATATTATTGATTGAATGACTTTGCAAATCACCCAGCAGTGCTATTTGCAGAGTTAGCTCCAAGTAAATGTTGCCAATCCTGAACTTGCGACCAAAAAACAAGCTATACAGTATATAGACAGTACCAAACAAATGATTAATGATAGTCTATTTACAACAAAATATGCAGCGCTGGGATGGTTGTATCCCTTATATATAATATTATATTGGTTGCAAGAATTTTGTATAATAATTTATATTGAAAGACTCTACATTTTGAATCTGTGGTCGTTTTGTGTATCAGTTCATAAACCATGTGCCATGGAATTGGTACATCCAAAATCTCTTCCAACTATTTTGCAATCTATATGGCACAGTGATCAATTTTTTGGTCCTTAAAAGAAACTGGTATACTTTATCACAATTTTATTTCACCAATTTTGGTCTTTAATGCAGGGCCAAAAGACACGTTTTTCCTTTACCCCCTTCCATTTTTGCGGTAATGCTGCAATTAGTTGTCTGTAATTTTGGGTAGAGCAGACACTTCCATATATTTGTGTTAGCTGCATGTGTGACAACTCCATCCATCCTATTTATGATGTAATTTAAAGATTACCTTTTTTTTTATTCCAATGTTTTCGTTTTTTTTTATCAATTAGTATGAGTTTAACCATAATATTTGTTCCCACTGAAATTTGGAAAAGTGCTGCACCTCTTGAATTTTGAGAGTTATTTTACAAAGGTGTCTTAGAAACTGCAGAATATGCTCTTTCAGATACTATATAGAAATCAAAATGTTACCATGTGACTGAAGGAGGATTTGATAAAGTGACTCTCCTTTCCCTGCATCAGTTACAAGATGTGCCCATCTCTTCATGTACAATTGATAGGCCTAATATTGTCACTCATCAGATTGTAAATGTAATCTTGTATATAGGCTAACGCTTATGTGTGAAATTAGTTTTGGTATAGTTTTGATGGGCCGGCTGACATCAAACTGATCATTACACTGTTGTCTTTCTAAATTAAAATCAACCTAGTCGCCCTCATTCAGTTAGGCTTAATTTAAATTAAATTGTTAAGGTGCATAATTATCTATCCATTCAGTGTGTGAGAGACTCATTAGCACCTGGCTGGGTACAACACAGTCTGATGATTAAGTTAGGAATAGGTGTAAAAAAAAAAAAAACACCTTTCTGTGTATGATTTCCAAATTCTGAAAATGAGTAGTGTTAAAAAACATTTAGGAAAAGTCAGGGAAGGACCAGGACAGTTTTTTTTGTATATTTTTGTATTTATTTACAAAATCCAACACCAGTGGACGTTGGCCTATGGCGGTTCCAGCGTTATACAACTAATTGACCAATTCTCTAGCGACAAATCAGGGCTGCGTTCAGTAAGTTTTTACGTTCTGAATGTTCAATTGAACGGAAACAGTGCTGTACTGGATGACCAGTTGAAAAACAGGGAGGTTGTGTTGTGGGTTGGGGAATGCTGTCAGCATGGCCACTGCTCTTTAAATACGTCACAAATTGCATAAAGTCACACCTTGCCAAACCCACCAAACGGGAGCAAATGTACCTCAAAGTCTGTTCAAGAACATTTTGGGGAAATGTGACGTTCAGTACAAACAGTTCCCCGACATAGCAAACATGCAAACGAACTGAACGCACTTTAGATCAAGCCCGGACTGTGCAATGTAGTAGGGAGTTGTAGTTGCCAACAGGCCCATATCCTACATAGTTAATTACCATGTTTACTGTGCTAAACTACAATGACAATAATCTATTGTGTTCCTACTTTGTTCGGTCAGTTAATTTTACACCAGCTACTTAGGTTAGTGTGTGGCAGACACGGAGAGATAGAGAATAGACAGAAAAACGTGTGATAGAGCAGTTGCTTCGAGGTATCACTCAATCTCTACCTGAAAATACATGATCTAAGTGATTGGTAGGTGGTATTCAGCAGTCATACAAGCATGACTTATTTACTTAAAATAATGATTTTGTCAGATATCTCTAGAGCTGTTGCCTAAACTGAGTTAGAATTAAAAAACGTCAAATAAAACTAAACGTAATATACACTGAAATATTTTATTAAAGTAATGTGTATTAATGGTTAACATGTGATAAGCAGTAATGGGCAGTCACTAGCATCATGGGACTTGTATTAATTGTTTGATTCTGTTATAACATTCAACCCACATAATGCATAGTGTATTTAATGTAAAAAAAGAAAGAAATCGAAACCACTTATTGTTTTATAACACCTCTCTCTGACACGCTGGCGTCTGTGGGGAGTTCTGCCCGTGTGTGGTGCTGTCACTACGCCTGTGAAATAATGCATGGGCTCCTGAAATGGGCCTCTTGTACTCGAGTGGTCTGACGTTCCTGTGTAGTGCAAAACACCGCATAACTATAAGGCCCGGCCCCAGGATCCACTTCTGTTAGAATAGGCCACCATAATGGACCACAACCTCTCCCTCATTACCATTATGACGGGGTCACGATAGGGGCTGCACCAAATGATTGATGTATTATAATAATTGATTATGCTTATGTTGTATTAATAGAAGGCGAAGGGCTATAAGACCCCTCTGCCACTACATTTATAGGGTCCTGGACTACAGATTAGCAATATATATATGAATTATAAGGTTTGTTCCACTGTTCTTTTCTAGTCTCTGCCTCTTATAAGAAACAGTCAGAGTCTGAGAAAGCGCCTCAAGGCTAAAATAAATTAGACACAGAACCCTGCAGATGAGTGAAAGAGACAAGTCAACATACCACTACATAGCAACTTGGGGAGTGGAATATTACTGATGCGCCCTTAGAAAAGACTGGAACTATTGTTCTCTCCTGCAAGTTTGTATAACTGTATATGCATGGGCTTGGTCTCATGAGTAGAAGGTGTTGACGTAGGCAGTTACATCACTAGGGGTTGACTGCAAGCATATTGGACTTTTCCTATTTTGCAGAACTCACGAGACATCATTTGTATGTTTGATCCTTGACTTCTGTCTACAGCTGTATTTTGATTAAAATGTATATGATTTATAATTGCACATTGAGTATTCATTATTAAAAAGAAGCACAACAATAACATGACCACAGAGAGAGCGAGAGCTAGAAGAGAACACGAGACAGGTCTATAAAAAGGAGGGGTTTGAAATTATCACCAATAAAGCTATCTACTGAACAGATGACAACTGCGCCAGACAGTGCATGTCATGAAAATAACAAATGCAACAAATAATAGATGGCAGTTAGTTACTTGACTACATGCATAAACCGTCCATTTTGGACGTCACTATTGTGTCCTTTAAAAACCTATTTTCTCTCGATTCAAAGGGTCTTGATCGTTTGGCACCCCATCTTCTCTGATCGAGTGAGAACACTAAACTCTCATGTAGCCTACAGCAGGTAGACGCCTCCATCGGGATTGAGCCTATAATTACTTGATGGGCGATAGCCATATCCTCCCTTCTCAGATATGGGCAGTGGGAGTAGCATGGATCGGCCCTATTCGTGCCCTGGGGATGCCTTGCACGCCTACACCCTGAACAAACAAATCACTAAATGGAGAGGGGATAGAGGGTCGAAAATGAAATTTACACCGCCTAAAGATACACCATGCCAACCCTTTTGAAAAACACCTTCAAAGTGATTCTATCCATTCAGCAATACAGCAAGCTACAGTTGAAGTCAGAAGTTTACATACACCTTAGCCAAATACATTTAAACAGTTCAATTCCTGACATTAAATTATAGTAAAAATTGCCTGTCTTAGGTCAGTTAGGATCACCACTTTATTTTAAGGATGTGAAATGTCAGAATAATAGTAGAGATAATGATTTATTTCAGCTTTTATTTCTTTCATCACATTAGGTAGGTCAGAAGTTTACATTCACTGAATTTATATTTGGTAGCATTGCCTTTAAATAGTTTAACATGGGTCAAATGTTTCAGGTAGCCTTCCACAAGCTTCCCACAATAAATTGGGTGAATTTTGGCCCATTCAACCTGACAGAGCTGGTGTAACTGAGTACGGTTTGTATGCCTCCTTGCTTGCACACACTTTTTCCAGTTCTGCCCACACATTTTCTATAGGATTGAGGTCAGGGCTTTGTGATGGCCACGCCAATACCTTGACTTTGTTGTCCTTAAGCTATTTTGCCACAACTTTGGAAGTATGCTTGGGGTCATTGTCCATTTGGAAGACCCATTTGCGACCAAGCTTTAACTTCCTGATTGATGTCTTGAGATATATATCCACATAATTGTCCTACCTCATGATGCCATCTATTTTGTGAAGTGCACCAGCCCTCCTGCAGCAAAGCACCCCCACAACATGATGCTGCCACCCCCGTGCTTCACGGTTGGGATGGTGTTCTATGGCTTGCAAGCCAAGCCTCCCCTTTATCCTCCAAACATAACGATGGTCCTTATGGCCAAACAGTTCTATTTTTGTTTCATCAGACCAGAGGACATTTCTCTAAAAAAGTACGATCTTGTCACCATGTGCAGTTGCAAACCATAGTCTGGCTTTTTTTATGGCGGTTTTGGAGCAGTGGCTTCTTCCTTGCTGAGTGGCCTTTCAGGTTATGTCGATATAGGACTTGTTTTACTGTGGATATAGATACTTTTGTACCCGTTTCCTCCAGCATCTTCACATGGTCCTCTGCTGTTGTTCGGGATTGATTTGCCCTTCTCGCACCAAAGTACGTTCATCTCTAGGAGACAGAACACGTCTCCTTCCTGAGCAGTACGACGGCTGCGTGGTCTCATGGTGTTTATACAGATGAACGTGGTACCTTCAGACATTTGGGAATTGCTCCCAAGTATGAACCAGACTTGTGTAGGTCTACAATTGTTTCTTCTGAGGTCTTGGCTGGTTTCTTTTGATTTTCGCATGATGTCAAGCAAAGAGGCACTGAGTTTGAAGGTACACATTGAAATGCATCCACAGGTACACCTCCAATTGACTCAAATGATGTCAACTAGCCCATCAGAAGCTTCTAAAGCCATGACATTTTCTGGAATTGTCCATACTGTTTAAAGGGCCAGTCAACGTTGTGAATGTAAACTTCTGACCCACTGGAATTGTGATACAGTGAATTATAAGTGAAATAATCTGTCTGTAACAATAGTTGAAAGAATTACTTGTGTCATGCACAAAGTAGATGTCTTAACCGACTTGCCAAAACTATACTGTGTTAACAAGAAATTTGTGGAGTTGTTGAAAAACGAGTTAAATGACTCCAACCTAAGTGTATGTAAACTTCCGACTTCAACTGTATGTGAATAAATGTTCACCACGATCCATTAGGAAGTCCATTGAAAAAGCAATGCATTACATCAAAAAGCCTTAATATACAGCAAATAGATTAAATTATATTCTTTGTGTTTTGGTTACCAAATGTTTTATTGTTTTTAAATACTGTCCTTTGGTGTGCTAGTTAAGAGTTGTAATACGCTGGAGTGGCCAACGACCCAGAGGCCTCAGATTGGACCGTGATTCCAATGGACACACAGGGACAAATAAAAAAACTAGACATGCTAGCTACGCTAAAAGTATGTTGTAAATGAGTGGTGTAAGCAACTTGCCTTCCCCTCTGCACATCTTTGAGAAATTAATGTGTCAGATGTTTGTCTTTTTTTTCCCTCTCAAGGTGCACAGTCAGTCATGTGAACGGCGTCACATTTACCTTACATTGTGCCACCAGAAATAGAAAAGGAGTGTGCTAGGGTACAAGGGGCTGACGGGGACCCCTCCACGGGTGCGACTTATCTGCTCCAAGCAGGTTTCAGAGGGGCTGCGCTGGCTCCTGCTCACACTACTGGAACTATCTAAGCCAGTACTGAGAAGAAAGAGCCTATCCTTCACTTCAAAATAGCAAAGAGGAAAAATAGATATTTGAAGTAATTTATGCAGCCGTTCGTTTCTCTACATGGTATTCATGAGGTATTGCTCAGGTGGTAAGAAGGCTTACCAGTCTCATTTTGTTCAATTTTCAGCTGTGATATCCATGGTGGGTTTTTTTTACTGGTAATGTCCTACACATCTTTCACCGGGCTCCATGTCATTTTGGACGAGAGAGCCTTCCCATATCTGTTTTTTAGAACGTGATATTTCACACTAGGTTTAATGAAATACAACAGCTGTAAAATACCACATGGTTACATATTCTATCCCTTTGTCCTTTAGCCATTTAAATATAGTCAGAGAAAATTAGCACCGACTCCACATCCAACTCTTAGATGCAAGCACACACACACACACACACCCACACCCATAGGCAAACACACACACACACACACGCGCGTACGTGACAAAATCAATTTGTTTTTAAAATCCTGCATTCTCAAAATAACAGGCTATAAAACAGGGCCGGGCGAGTCAAAGGTGAGTCTGTGTCCGTCTGTCTCATTCACCCTCCACCATCATAAAATGAAATAGCAGACAATACCCACCCTAATATTATTTAAATTCACAAAGCAGCCCCCACAACACACACCCTGTCCACTCGAGTGGCTGAGGCTTCGCCAGGTTCTTAGATTAAAGCCCAGCGAGCTAATTTGCTGATAATCCACAATTCCTGCATCATCCCAGTCTAATCCTCGCAAGCTCGATCAAACAGGCAAATCTCCAGCTCAGTATCTCCCTGTATCTTCTGCGTGCGCGCGCACACACACACACACAGTATAATGAATATGCGGACACTCAGCGGGCCCTTCAGAAGCCATGTAAAAGTTCAAGTCTACACATCTCCAGGGTCTGAGCTAACTAAACATGACACACTAGTAGAATGACAAGAACAATCTGACACCATAACATGTGCGCAAACAACTATTTACATAACCGTGTACCCAACTTTGAAGTCTTCAGGTAAAACAGTGGTAACGCCATAGAACTCAAGTCCTCTGTAAGGAATGTGAAAATGTGTTATTAACTGCGATGGGAGGTGATTCTTTTCTGTAACAAATTCAACTGCTTAGGTGTGGAGTTAGGGAGAGACAGGCGAGTGATTAGGGAGGAGATTAAAAGGAACGGTATGAGAAAGCCAGTCGTGTCACCCGAGAGGACCTGGGCAAAATGAATAGAGGGACGAAATAAATGGAAATTGAGTCGCTGTTGGTGAAGGGTTTACACATGAATAGAAAATATTTGCAGGAGGATATGCAAAGAGCGTTAGGGAAATTGACTGATTTGGAGTTGGCTCTGAATGTCAGTTGGAAGATTGCTGGGGGTTTGCCGTCATAGTGTACTGCATTTCTTTCGGGCCTTTTCATCATATGGATTTGAGAGACTCTGTATAGTGTGTGTGTGCCCAGTTAAGTATAACAGTCAAAACCAAATCATCTTCTGGTGTGGTCTAACTCACCACTTGCTGCCAAGCATCACAGTGAAGCCTTTCTCACCTCAACGTGAGGGCAATTCAGCAGCATTTCCCAAATGTAGGGTCAGAACCTACCGCCAAGTCTGCTGGATAGAGGCCGAGACTACCCTAAGTTCATATGCTGCATCATGTTGTCATTGGTATATTTCTGGGCAAAGAGTTAGTGTGGAAAAGCCAAACAAGACCAAACCTGAGTGCCCCACCCACCTAGCAAACTGTGCTTAATGCCAGGTTAATGGACATGACTCCCATGGATCGTAACTCCCTGGGAAATCAATGGCTGTAATGAACAGTCCCTAATGAAGTTTCAAAACGTCAATGACCACTGAGGGAAAGCTTTCAATTGAGAGACTAACAAAATGGCAATGATGACCAGTTAAGCATCATTTGTGACTGTCTAAACCTAGAGTACCCATTTTACCTACAGATCTTACGCATATATTCGAATCACCAATCTCAAGGTGGAGTTTCCCGCAAGAAAATGTATTATTTGTACAGAGATTGGTTGACATAGTAGTATTTACATATTCATTCCGCCCCTCAACTTTTTTTTTTTAAGTCAAGCTAAGCTAGACAGCCTCAAATCCAGACTTAATCCTGATAGATCCTGTTTAGCATTCAGTTTAAAAACATCTACCTCTTCAAAGACATCCAGAGAGATTATGGAAGCTCTCTGCCTGCGGTACGGTGCTGTTCCTTTATACTGTAGATGCATACAGAAAAAGCGAGAAACCACCACACGAGGGGAAATTTCTCAATTGCCAGTAGAAAGGGACAATCCAAAGGCGGAGAAGGACATTGGTGAGGTGGAAACATTCAAAGAGATAGAAATAACACGTGGTATTAGCGTAAAGCAGTGTTTTCCAAACCTATACTTGAGCACCCCTCGCTGTTTCACTTATTTGTACTATTCCATAACTAGCACACCTGATTCAACTAATCACTAAGCCCTTGATTAGTTGAAATCAGCTGTGCTAGTACTGGAATGGTTCAACTACTATAAGTGGAACATCTAGGGATATTCGAGGAGAGGTTTGGGAACCACTGTATTACATAGTTTGCAATTAGTTTAAAACACATGATATGCTTTTTAAATTCCATTGTTCTTCCTCACACACAGAATAGTGTGCTTACTTCACTTCAAACATTATGGCCAAGCAACGCTGAAAGGGCCATAGCAATGTTGATTATGAACAACTGGGGACAGCGATGGGAAAGTCAACCCCAGAGGCATATTCCTTCAAATCAATGCCTTTTAGTGACCATTTAATGCTGGTAGGGTTTTGTAAATTATGAGTGATGGCAGAAAAGCTTTTTTGGCTCAAAAGTCTATCAAGCAATTCCTTTTGCAAGGGTCACAGAAATTGTACAACACTTTTTTGACAAATGAGAAACTGTTTGAGAACAACCAACCCACTCGAGGTTCTGAATTTGATTAGTGTTCCATCTTTATTTCTGCAAAAAAGGATGATTTAATTAGGACAATTCTCAGACGACGAGGGAGACTGACAGAAATTGTGAAATGGAGATATCTAGGGTGTCCACTGGCTCTGCCCAGAGTTATTGAAAACGCACTTTGGTGATGACAAATATGATTCTTTAAAAAAAAAGTTTCGGAACCTAATGCATCCGATAGTAAACACAGAGCTCTGCAACTTTCTCTCTAAAACTTGAGGGTTTTACATTTTGTTCGTCTTCCAAGTTGTTTCCGCAGGTCGCAAATAGCAACATTTGCATGACACGAGCTGAATAAAATGTTAAACGCTTTGAAAAAAAAAAAAAACCTTTGTTGGCATTTCACAGAGATACGCTTGTTTGTGAGAAAAAAAAACTTAGCAATATCCATCTTACCTCTATTATTGGTTTATGGCCTCAGGAATTGAGAAGAAAGATTGAGCCTGCCAGGTAGCCTCAATTCTCACAGCATTCAGACAGGATGATATTTTCCAGATTTGACCACTTTTTTAATATATATTGTTTATATCTGGCCCTAATCACCCTAATTTTGACCATCCTACAAGGGTAAAAAAACACCAATAAGTTTTGAACGGATTATGATAGAGACATGGAACTGGTTCTTTTAGAAGATGATCTACACAATTAACATTATTTTACCTATTGGTCGAAATATCCATTTTTGATTGGACACCCTAAGACCTCTCATACTCAACTGGCAACATACTCTCCCCCTCCACCCAACAAAAACTAAAACAACATAGGGCTTCGAACCCACGGTATAATAAACACAAATAAGACATTGAATGCGTAGAATTGCAGGAAATTAGCTTTAAAACGGCAAATTCTCTCTTCACCAACAAGAGGGGTGTGAACAGTTTGGGGTCACATGGGTTGCGAGGTGGGAATTTGTTACTATGCCGACATTATCCATCCGGACCTTTGCCACCGAGGAAATACGTGACCGGATTTTCTCAAATAGTACTCGAGTACCCCTGCCCTAAGATATCGTGCAGAAATGTATGAAAGATGTTGAGTACATTATAAATGTGTACAGCACACTGACACTGGGGGACACCTTTCATAAACAACAATTACAGTCTGAAGTGGGAAAGCTGCATCTCCACGATACCAAAATAATGACATCATATGGCCCCAGAGCATGGTTGTGACCAAAAACACCCCTTTGGATGAAATCCTATAATTGCACAGCACCATGGAAAGGCTGAGAGAGGATGATTGGAGGGAAGGTAAGAGCAAATAAAAGGATAAGGCCAACAAGTGAAGGCTCGCCTACAGATCTATATATAAAACAAGTACTGTAGACATACAAACCAACAGACACACACAATACGTGCTTTTGCCTCCTTTCCAGGCTTGCTTTCAGTGTAATGAGTCCCCCTAGATCTAACCTCCTGGTTGACCTGTGATGTGCTGATGAGAGGAGGGAAGCGGGGGGAGGCTAGGCTGACAAGTTGACCTGTCCCCCCTGGGGGAAAGCTCTGCTGGGCAGGCAAAGGCTTGAGGGGCACGGACCTGCAAGAAACTACTGGCTATGGAGGTGCTGGACAGGAATGACTGTGTGTATGTGTGTGTGTGTGTGTGTGGGGGGGGTTGAGGGTGTATGATGGGAGAAGAGCACAGCGCCGTGACATTTAGGGTGACTCCTAGCCCACGTTACACAGTGCCTCTTGATCACTTGCTCCTCCCCTCACTAGGAAAGTGCAACATCCACTCTGCCCTGAAGGGCTTCACTTAATAGTGTGGATATAATGACTTTTTCCACAAGGCTGGCTGCTGCGTTGCTGCTACTGCATACACAATTACTCTGGGTGGAATCGGCAAAGTGTAATTATCAATTTGTTAAGAGTTGAGTAGTTTGGTTCTCTGGAAATACCTCTGATGTATATAACAAACAGGTGGTGCAAAGGCTGGAATGTGTGTGTGTGTGTGGACATTCACCAGGACTATTACAATGCTATTCCTTCCTGCCTGTAAGGCTCTGGTGTAGCTAGCGGGTGCCTTCTAAGACGTCAGCTGCATGCTGCAGTAGGGGCATTGGCTGATGGAGCCTGGGCCTTGACTTGCCGTATGGGATTACAGTGGATTTCAGAGGACATTACACAGTCATTGTATAGCAGAGACAGAATAAGTGGGGTTTTGCCCATAAGGGAAATCCAAGCATAAGAAGGCACACTTGTCCAATTGCAATTAATCGACTCCGACACCTAGCAATATCACCTGCCCCAACCAGAATGACAAATAGGTGAGCAGGGATTTGAGATGAATACTGGTATCTTTCTTTCAATCATCAAAAATGTATATAAGGGGAGTTGGGGATTCAGATTGGGGGCAGACATACGCAGAGGACAATATGACTATTATGACACCAATTTAATGGCTTTCATCATAGTAAACAGTACACAAATCACAATACCTGCAGGGAAACAAGTTTGCACATGAAAAGATGATTATCAAAATGTTATAGCAATTGCACCAAAAAAAAATGTCTAACAGAATGGTTAATCAATTACAATTATTATAATTGATTGGATGTACACTACAGTATGTAATGCTTTTCCAGTAGCTCAAAGCACTTCACATAGTTTGAGGAGAAATGTTAGACGCAACAATAGACCCCCCCCATAGCTGGAATCTGACGGACAGCAACATTTATCAGTGTGTGTCATCTCAGTTGTTGACCTGTTAGTTCTTAGGCCGCATTGTAATTGCTTACTGTAATGCCTCCCAAAAAGGCAGAGAGATGGAGGAGAGGTTTGACATCAGCAGCCTGTCGGGGTGCGTGAGCAGAGAGTCGCTAGCAAAGCAGCTTGACAGCCTGTCATGTCACCCGATAAGCTTGAAGGTTTGTAAATAGTAATTAGTAAGCAGATTGTTTGAAATTACTCTGTGGGTTTGAAATGCATGTCATTGTTATAGGCTTGACATGTCATTTTACAAGACATTTCATTGTTATAATTTGGGACATCCCTTTCAAAACCAGTATAACCAGTCTATAAATATCTTCTGGCATTGGTTTGGTGTCTCCAGAGGGACATACAATGCCATACTGAGGGACAAATACATTGAGAGAAATAAACACAGCAGGAGACTCAAAATAACTCAGCCCTCCATATGCAAACAATATACAATACAAATGATCTCAGGAGAGGTTCTTATAACATGCAGCAGTCATGAATCAGTCACTTATGGGGGAAATAATATGAGAAATCTAGTACACAGCCCTCTGCCCATTTGTCGAGCAGGCTCAGGCCATTTCCTCTTCCAGAAAGGAAGATGGGGAGAAACAGAAACACACACACAGAGAGAGAGAGAGAGAGTGTCTAAGGGAGTCCATAGGCCAGACACAGCATGTTGGGACTTGGGAAAGTCACCCACTGCTTTTCTCATGACCCCTGGCCAGCTTGTAGTCTGCTGTAGCTCGTGGGACAGTGCATGCGGGGAGTCATGGAGCAGAGCAGCAGGAAAGTGCTGTCTGTCTGAGGCATTCGCCTGGGGGATGTCCTGTGTGGCAGAAGCCACTAGTTGAGCTGCGTTTCATTCCAAAAGGCTGCCCCCCTCCCTCAGCCCACGTTCTCTCCCCTCTGTGGATCAGAGATCACTATAGGTAGGTCTAAACACAGCAGCTCTGCTAATTGTCTAATTGCTTTTCCCATTCAGTTTTATCAGAAACTGAGAGCCATTTTCTGGGATTGAAGGCAGCCGAGGGCAACTTTAACAAGGGGCGGAACTGCGGAGGACGCTTGCTAACGTTATCTTAGCACTAATGCTAGCTGCCCTCACATACCTGTCCATAACTGTGTGAGAGGCAAAGCACACAACTCGGGTGAACTAATTTCAATCTCCCCAGAGGTCCAAGGATGCATCACAATGTGAGATACATGGCCAGAGGCAATACACAGGATTACAACTGACCACTGTTCTCTTGTGGTCCAGATTGGACAACCCTCATTTTACCTTGTTATAACTAGTGACATGGGTTGGTGTTCTTTCTGTCAATACGTCTAACAATAGTCCAGATAAATCCACAATCCCCTGTAACAAATCAAAAGCATACCAGTTACTCGAGTCCCACACAAGAGACCAGCGACTTCAAATTTGGCCTGTATTCCAGGCTCTAAACGCCATTAGGCAAGCCTCCAGTCCATATTATTTTAAGAAACAAACAATTAGAGATAAGGCACAGTTGTTATAACTTTGATAGATTGCATTCCAGAGGATGGGGGGGGGGGGTGAACTCAACGCACTGCAGCAAATACAGTGGAGGGAGGAAACAAACTGTGCCAAACGATGAGGACACGCCAGGCAGAGTCGCATTTATTAGGCACCAAAGCGATGAAAACAGACAAACAGGGAGGGAATACCTGGACTTGTCCAATAAGAAACATTGCATGTCCTAATGATCACTACCTAGACTAAGGCATGCTGTATCTTGATGAGGGACAGACATGTTGCTAAAATAAAGTCCAGAACCTTCCTCACTATTAAAAACAACACTGAATTCTAGAGAGTAGGTGAAGTGGGGAGTATTACACATGACACTCTTCCCCAGGCACGCTTTTCCTCGAACCCAGAAGGAGCTAGGAAGCCCATATGGGATGACCTTGTAAGTCAGTCCTTTGTAGAGCACACCTGGAAAACAAATGAAGATATCTTCCCAGGGATGGTGTGTCTGGAATGAAAGTGTCATCAACTAGCATGTTGTTCCTTCCATCTCATTTTAAACTTGTTCTAAGTATAGCATTTTAAATCCTTTGTTGTCCATTAAAACAGTTAACAGTTTGAGGAAGTATAAGGTCATTCAAATTGGGTCTAATTATTCATTAAGGATTTTTTTCCATTAATTACAGGTCCAAATTATCCAGATAACCCTGAACCACCTCGTGATCCGACTGAAAGAGCAAAAAGCCTTCAATTGTAACAATACTGGTACAGCTTTCCTTTGACCCACCCCTACCCACTCCAGTAATTAGGAAAAACAAGTCCAGGCACATCAAGTAGCGAGACTTTTTATAAAAACACATTTCTTCAGTAATGAGATTCAGTAAAGTACTGGATACAATACAAGGTCACTTTAAACAATTACAACACATATGAGACTAATGGCATTCAAATGAGCAAAACCAAAATGACTAGGCTTAGACTTGACAATCCTAATTGATGTAGGGATCTCAGGACAATGTAACTAACACCATGCAATAGATGGTCCTATTAAATATGATTACTGTATGTTTTATAGCGCCTGACATGACAACATGTACTGTTGGCTGCTGTGTTGAGAGGACAAAGAGCATGGCCAAGCAAAAAAATATATACAGTTATATATATAACTGTCATTTCCATGTAAAAGCACCCATGAGCAGTTTATAGGATCATATAAAATTTGGTCTTGTTGGTGGCGGACCGCATTAGAATAATAGCCTGTGTGTAGAATAATACCCAAACATTCAAAGCAGGATATTACATTTTTCTACCTTTGTGTACTCGTTCAGGATACATCCTTATAAAGAGAATGACATTCATATCCATAATTATGCATTTCTGTGTTGTACAGATTAAGGACCCATGATGTCATTCTGTTACCGGGTGTTGATCCACTTCACTTACTGCAGTTCAATAAACAAGAGATGTTCTCAAACTCAAGGCGTCATATCATAGCTAACACCCCATTCTTTCTGCAGAAATCTTTGAATCTTAATTTGGAGTAAATATTTATAAAGATTTTGGAAAATGTGCTCACAAACTGTGAGAGATTTTACTGTCATTCTGCTACCAAACTTTGCATCTTCAATGTTCCTCAAGTAAAAGTATTTTAGCAACATCTTCAGTGGCAATTGTTCAAAGTAGACTTCTGCACATGGGTGTATGGTTTGCTAAACTTTGCTTGACATACATTTTAAAATGTGAAAAGTGAGTCTCAGCATTACTCTGTTACAGTGGAATTGCCCAAACCTAGATTCTAAAAAGGTCCAACTGAGCAAGAAGCTGCGATGAAAAGAAAAACAATGCTGGCTACTGGCTTAATGTCATATTAATGGCATTGGGTGACACACACTTGCTGTGAAGCAGTGTGTTTACAATACATTAGTCTAATGTAGCCTACTTTAACTCCAGACTTCAGTTCCAAGACACTAGCTTTAACACCATCACACACAAAACTAACGCGCCCCCCCCATAACTCAACAATGTGATTGAAAAGGCAACAAAACAATCACAGGTTATCCTGTTTTCAAGAGAAGACAAACACAGCCATGGGAATGAAAGCATACAAGTAGAACTAGCCATCTTCCTGTTAGCAAGACTCTATTCACAACCATTTCCTCCCATGTCTTGGCCCCTACATCATAGGGGACACACCTGCTGTAGACTGTTGGTGAGTCAAACAGATAACTAATTTATAAATCAGGTGGGTTATTGTTCAGCTACCGAGCAGTATTTTCTGCACTTCATACTTAAGGTAAAAGTTTGAGAATAGATTGCAATAAACTTGTGTCAAGTAATGATTCCTTGGAATACACATTACTATTTGGCAATGCCACACCCTGATAAGGTGAAATGAGCTAGTGTGAGATTGCCAGCATCAGCACATGATTGTTTTGGAAACAAAACACTGAAAAGGGCAGAGAATCCTAGGACAGATGTGGGAAAGAGAGATAGGAAGTTTCCACTACATCCCATGTCCAGTAAATACTTTGGTTCCGTTTTTGGGCTTTTTTTTTTTTTACTGGGAAAGAATACCACTCGTTAAAAATGCACCGTGTCTGAAAATTCTTTGTCAAAATCTAAGACTATTCCTACATATGACATTGTCCATAAACTATATATATAAATTGGTTAAATTGGAAAATAAATGTCATTACGACCAATACTTGATGTTAGAATGCTCGATAGTGTGATGTGAAACAAGACTTTGCTAAACAGTGTTAGTCCACTGTTCATGCAGTGTGTGTCCATTTTATAATAAAGGGATTAATCCTCCCTGGCCAGCAGAATTGTGTGTAACACACTTGTTTCAAATCCAATGGAAAACGAACAGGTGTTTCAGGTTAAATCCCCATGTCGAGTACGGGAATGTAATCGTCTACTACTCCACAACAAAATGAGATATTCCACTGTCTATTAGGTCAAGTTTTGTACTGTCATTCGGAGGCAGCTAGAACATTGTTTTATGTTGTCGGTGTTGTCAGTTCGAAGAAAATGTTGGTTACAAAACACCTTGCATCCACATATAGCCTACTAAACAATAAGACCACTACTTTTGAAATGATAAGTTGCGTTATTTCAAACTCAAAATGACTATTGTCTTACCTGTAAAAAACAAGAAAAATGTGAACGACAGCAAGATGCAAAGTTTCCTCGAAGTATACATCTCCATAGTTCAACATGCGTCTTCTGTTTGACCCACAGCTGCTGTTTCCTGTCTTAATGTATTGTCTCCCCGTTATCTGTGAGCAATTTCGCACTACCTTGAACCGCCAGAGCGAAGACTTGGGGTAGCGAGTTTACAGTGGGCAATGTGACATTATCCGGAGTTAAATCATCTCGTTCTCAGCAGCAGTTGACGTGAGAGTGATAAAGCCTCGCGTTCGCATTTAGCGTAGCGCGCAAATAATTATTCCAGCAGCCTACTTTGGCAAGTGTCCAGATCTTTTCTTACAAAAATGTCTTCGTCGACTTCGTCGTTCATGCATCGGTCGTCGTCAAAAACTAACAAAGTTCTCACGGTGAGAATGCTCTGCCCTGCCACCTCAACAACCGACACCTGTGCACATTAACAACGTCACTCTTGACATTCTGCGCACTTACAGGTGTAGTGTTTCTATTCCCAAATAAAGAAACCGTATGAAAATAACTATTCCCAATTATAAACTGGGTGGTTCGAGCCCTGAATGCTGATCGGCTGACAGCCGTGGTATATCAGACCGTTTACCACGGGTATGACAAAACATATTTTTACTGCTCTAATTACGCTGGTAACCAATTTATAATAGTAACAAGGCACCTCGGGGGGTTTGTGGTATATGGCCAATATACCACGGCTAAGGGCTGTATCCAGGCACTCCGTGCTGCGTCATAGGTAAGAACAGTCCTTAGCCCAGCCCTGGTACATTGGCTATATACCACACCCCGTCGTGCGTTATTGCTTAAATATAACCTTGGTACATCGATTACACATTACTTATTGTATATTGCACATATAGGATACATATTATATATGTTATTAGCTGATTCAGGGTATAACTAGGCTACTGTTGGAGGCTAGTGCAAAATCCCCTTTTCAGTTCATAGACATTATTTATTTAGCTAGAGAGCTATTTCTGGACATTACTATCTAGACAGCCTACACACCTGCTATGTGTGCTGAGTTCCAAATTAAGAACTCAATGGGGGCTGGCAATGATACAGTATGATGACAGTCAACTCCTTTAAAAAATTGTGACTTTTTACAAATGATTACAATATAACAAATCAGCTGATAAAGCTTTTCAGACATTGGCCATGGCTAGCTCATATGTTGATACACACATTGAGGCTAATGCATAAGTGTGCAATCTAACCAATTCCAAAATGATCTAGTCTCTCTTTTCTTTCCCTCTCTTGAAACTGCAGTTCATGTTCTATTACTCCTTTAGATCTCTCAGGTGGCTAATGCAAAGAAACAAGCCTCGGTGGCTTGTCAAGAGAGCTTTGGCACCCCCAGCACTTAGCAGGCAACTTGGAAGTGGAGAATGTAGACAAGCCCAGCCCTTAGAGGTGAATACCTGACTCACTCTGCTTTCTCTGAGGCTGGTCGGTTGCCATGGAAATACTGGCGAGGCTAATGCAGCAAGATTACTAAATTATTAGAGTCCAAAGGCTAATGGGTCGCATCTATACGTAAAGAGTTGCCAATGTTGCCAATGGATTAAATCGGGACCTCCCCTGAATTGCTACATTCAGAGGGTGGGTGGTTGTGTCAAGGAACATCAGCACTGTCTGAAAGGAAACCGGATATGTTGGCCCCTAGACTGAAAAGGACTATATTTTGATTCATTTTATATTCAAGTTCAGACTATTTTTGATGAATCTCCTATGCAATTGCCTCAAAGCCGATTTCTCTACATATAGGCTTACTAGAATATCTTGTAGTTAGTAGATGTGAAGCCCATGCAGGCTATAAAGCAGGGCTGGCTCTAGCCTTTTGGGGGCCCTAACTGAGATTTGGTGACCCCACATAGTTTTAAAGGTAATTCCTGCAATTCTACTAATTTAGCTATGGGGCAGAGAGAAAAATTTGCAATTTTACTGCTAATTTCCTGTAACTTGACCTAATTTTACCAGAGGATGGAGAGACATTCTTGCCTTTTTAAAGCTAATTTCCTGCAATTCTACACATTCTCCATGACTTATGACATGTTAATATGATATCTGAGTGAGAGTGACTAACAAAATCAATGGGGGCCCCATGGAGGTAAGGGGCCCGGGGGCACGTGCCCTGTGTGTCTGGTCATTATTCGGCCATGATTACTGCAAGTTTAGATAGCTGGCTAGAATAATTAACCAATCTAAATTTTAAAAATCACTGAGTGACTGTCTGTAGCTATGTTTCCATTAACTTGTCCAGTGATTTTCTTTGTAGACATTTAGAAAGTTTTCATAGAAAATACATGCGACAATTGCCTGTTACAGTGCGATTCCATTTATCTATCTTATGTCGATAAAAAGAGCTGGATGTAATGAGGTCACATTTTTAAAAAATTATAACAAAATAAGCAAAAACCTACAGTGTCAAATAAAAATTAAGTGGTTGAAGTGTTTCCATTACACATTTAGGCAAATTGCGCATGAATACATTTGCGACAGCCTGTATGCTCTTCCACCTATCTGTTTCATGTCTCAGGTAGCCCGTGAAAGCTAGCATGGATAGAATGCAATAATTGATTAACATTTACTATATTGTAATAATTCTCATCTGCCAACATATTGCCATGGTCCGTGCCATGGTGAAACTTGTACTCCTGCAGATCTGAAAATGTTGGATTGTGAAACTTGCCAGTCAACCAGAAAAGCAAGGTGAAGTAATTTAGAAAACTCTTGAAAGTCAGGACAATCCTTGTCCTGCAAAGAACCATCATTTTTTATAGTTTACATTTTTTATATAGCAAGCAGTTGGCCTAGGCATTCAGAATCAGACGTGTGGACTCGAGACAGATTCGGGTGACAAATAGGGTGACTTGCAACTCGACTTTGACACCAACGACTCGTGACTTAACTTGGACTTGAGCCTTTTGACTCGAACTGACTTGATACCCTCCAAGTCCAAATAATAAAAATGATGCTTTTTAGAAAAGTATGCAGCGAATCAACTCTTCATTTAACGGATTACAGTTTGAATCGGATAGCAGGCAATCAAATTGTGCCAGCTGAGAAAAAGGAGCCCTTGGAAAGATGATACCCAAAATTATTATTTTCGATATAAAGACTACACTGTAGTCATCAAAAAACGGATTGCAACTTGCAAAACATGGGGTAAGAAAATTACAGACGGAGGCGCAACAACTTTCACATTTTTTTCAGACATTTCAAGCTGTACAAAGAACGGTAAGTCGTGGTTAATATAGCTGACAGCTATATAATTTATAACTTTGCTAGTGTAGCATGTAGGCTAACATAACGTTAAATCAATGAGCCTCCACACTGTCAGTCAGTGCAGGAATGTGATCAGTGCACCCAAGATTGCGCTACAACTGGCCAGGCAGTTGGAAGCCTAAATCCTGCCTGATGTTACGGTTGTTCCTGAAACCATTGACATACGTTAGCCTACTGTAACCACACACAGAGAGGGGGTGTGTGTGTGTTACATTTGGGCGATTGTGTACATCGCCTGATTGCCTGATGTACAGTCTACATCGCCTGATTGCGATCCTCGATAGTCGATCGCAATGGGGGGTTGGAGGTGCGGGTCTTTCTCATGATGTAGCCATGATGTATTTCCATAGAAATATAAAGTTTATTTGAAAGAAAGAAATATATATATTTTTAAAAGCATTCACGATTTGCGTAAATGTAATATACTAACTATTACTCTTGTTAAAAATATGAAATGCTATTACATTTGGTGAAGAGCACATTATGACTTGTTTAGGACTCGAAACTCAAAGTTTAGGACTTGAGACTTGACTTGAGACTTGTCGGTCTTGACCTGGGACTTGAGTTAAGATTTGAGACTTACTTGTGACTTGTAAAACAATGACTTGGTCCCACCTCTGTTTAGAATTAAATGTAGAGTGCAGCTTTATAGTTATTTAATGATATCAAGTGCCCTATGTACCTTAAAAATGATTCTGCATTAATTTTTTTTTGAAAAACACAGTTTATCATTATTTGTCACAATAAAGAAAGTCAGACAAAAGAAAAATCCACCCTGTCAAGAAGATAAAAATGTTGTCGACTCTTTAGAAAATGTATCCTCTCTGCCGTTTCTATTATACATGTTGCAATGATTTATTTTGCGACATTGATTTTGTTGAATAAACCTGGGTCAATGGAAACCTGCCTAGTGACTGACATGACCTCACGTAGCAGGGGTAGAAAGACGCATGAGCAGAGTCCCCACCAGTGGAGGCTGCTGAAGGGAGAACAGCTCATAATAATGTGTTTGATGCCATTGCACCTATGGCCCTCCAGCCATTACCGCAAGCCTGTACTCCCCAATTAAGTTATACCACCAACCATCTGTGGTCCCTACTTCTGTTTTTGTTCTAGGGGAAAGGGAAGTTAGGTTGTAAATACTGTATCCCTGAAAACTAGAAACATCCACTTTCTCCCAAATCCGACTGACATAACAATAGAAAAACTGCTAATACACAACCACATTCTGGAATTGCACCTTGTGTATTATACTATGCTAACTCTCAACAATAAGTTGAGACCCCGACAGAGTTTCTAAACAATACATAATTGTTCTAGATATCATTTTTCAGAATTGGGACATTTAAATGTTGTGGCCTGTTATGGACGACTATGGGACATTGTGGCATTGTTCGGCTATCCCTGAGCAAATGTCCGCTCTCCTTAACCACAAAACGCATACAGACAGGGCTTGCTGCCAAAGGCAGGGCCCGCAGCCTGTTAAGAAGACAATGTGCATTGAAGTGCATTGAAGTTAAATACTAGGGAGGTTGAAACAGCCACTGCCATCTCAAAGCATCTTCGCTAAAAGGCTAAAGGTAAAGAAGAGGCAAACACCTACACTACCGGTCAAAGGTTTTAGAACACCTACTCATTCAAAGGTTTTTCTTTATTTTTCCTATTTTTTACATTGTAGAATAATAGTGAAGACATCAAAACTATGAAATAACACATATGGAATCATGTAGTAACCAAAAAGTGTGAAAGAAATACAAAAATATATATTTTTTCAGATTCTTCATCCTTTGTTTTGACGAAAGCTTTGCACACTCTTGGCATTCTCTCAACCAGCTTCATGAGGTAGTCACCTGGAATGCATTTCAATTAACAGGTGGGCCTTCTTAAAAGTCAACTGTTCAGAGGAGACTGTGTGAATCAGGCCTTCATGGCTGAAATACTGCAAAGAAACCACTACTAAAGGACACCAAGAAGAAGAAGAGACTTGCTTGGGCCAAGAAACACAAGCAATGGAATTTAGACCAGTGGAAATTTGTCTTTTGGGTATTTTTGGTCAACTGTAAAGCATGGAGGAGGTGGTGTTATGGTGTGGGGGTGGTTTGCTGGTGACACTGTCTGTGATTTAGCCAGCATTGCTACCACAGCATTCTGCAGCGACACACCATCCCATCTGGTTTGGGCTTAGTGGGACTATCATTTGTTTTTCAACAGGACAATGACCCAACACACCTCCAGGCTGTGTAAGGGCTATTTTTCCAAGAAGGAGAGTGATGGAGTGCTGCATCAGCTGACCTGGCCTCCACAATCCCCAACCAAATTGAGATGATTTGGGATGAGTCGGACTGCAGAGTGAAGGAAAAGCAACCAACAAGTGCTCAGCATATGTGGGAACTCCTTCAAGACTGCTGGATAATCATTCCAGGTGAAGCTGGTTGAGAGAATGCCAAGAGTGTGCAAAGCTGTCATCAAGGCAAAGGGTGGCTACTTTGAATTATCTCAAAAAGAAAATATATTTTGATTTGTTTAACACTTTTTTGGTTACTACATGATTCCTTATGTGTTATTTCATAGTTTTGATGTCTTCATTAATTTTCTACAATGTAGAAAATAGTAGAAATAAAGAAAAACCCTTGAATGAGTAGGTGTTCTAAAACTTTTGACCAGTAGTGCATGTTCATTGGTGGCTCATATCATACAATAGCAATGGTCTGAGTGTTTCAAATATTTAATGAAGACACTAACAGGGAATTCCATCCATTGCCTAGTTCCATCAAACCCCAATGTGAACCAGTACTTATTGTTAGTTTTATTGTGGTAGTATTCCAACTGACACAAACAATGACCCTTGACCTACCTTGACTCAACCTCAGAGCTGATAAAGGTGGACACATGGTGAGTTAATCATTGACCAGTAGCAGCTTTGATTCAAGCACATGCATCCTCCATGGTCTGCCATTATGAAGACCCTTTGTTGAATTCACCACATTTTCCTGAAGAAACATACAAAAGTACTCATGAATGTGCACCTAAAATCTTGGACAACAATGCTAAATAATGTTGAGAGTATCAAAATAGTGGCCTACCTGTCATATTTCCCCTCTTGTCCTGTGCACAACGTATTGTATATCCTGTAAAAAGTGTGTCTTCTCTGATAGGCAATAATATGAACAGTTGAAGCTTCACATGCTTGCATACATACACACAGACGCACACACTTAACAGCCTAGTAGTGTTCACACTATTTCTCTAGAGATGATGGTAATAATCAGACACATAACATGGTCAATAGTCATATGCATTAGTGGTAGGCATGCAGTGAAAACAAACATTTCAGAAGCCTTTTGTCATTACAGAATGAGGGATTGACATTATCTACCAGAGGGGTGAGTATACTAAAAAGCAGGATCAGTTAGTTAGCCGGCTAACTTTGATAAAACCAGAAATAACTATTGATTTTATTACTACTGACTTAAGCTAAATGTGTGTGGTTTTGGTTATTGAGTCAATTAGACCATGCACATTTCAAGCGTATCTTTAAAAAAAGATATGTGAAGTTATTTCAGAATATTTCTTCAAGTTCGATGGCTAAGTCATTGGTCGTGCTTTGTAGTTAATCCCTCTGGGAAAGTTATGACTTCAAAACAAACAAATATCTGCAATAAAATATGTCATGTTATTTTTCAGATTCTGAAAGTAAAGGTAACTGCTAAAATAAAGGAAACGCCAACATAAAGTGTCTTAATCGAGTGTTGGGCAACATCAAGCCAGAACAGCTTCAATGCACCTTGGCACAGATTCTTCAAGTCTCTGGAACTCTATTGCTGCATTTACACAGTCAGCCCAATTCTGACCTTTTTCACAAATTGGTCTTTTGACCAATCAGATCGGCACTGAAAATGAGCTGATGTGAATAAATCTGATGTGATTGGTCAAAAGACCAACTAGTGGTAAAATATCAGAATTGGGCTGCCTGTGTAAACAGTCTATTGGAGGGCTGCGACACCATTCTTCCATGATAAATTTGATCATTTGGTGTTTTGTTGATGGAAAGCGCTGTCTCAGGCATCACTCCAGAATCTCCCATAAGTGTTCAATTGGGTTGAGATCTGGTTACTGAGATGTCCATGGCATATGGTTAACATCGTTTCCATGCTCATAAAACCATTCAGTGACCACTCATGCCCTGTGGATGAGGGGGGGCATTGTCATTCTATGGAGGCATGGCCATGGTAGACAAAATGATGGCCTGCCTAGCATTTGTATACATGACCCTAAGCATGATGGGATGTTAATTGCTTACTTAACTCAGAAACCACACCTGTATGGAAGCACCTGCTTAAAAAATACTTTGTGTCCATTTACTCAGGTGTTTCCATTACTTTGGCATTTACCTGCATATTCACCATTGGATTGTGTTTAAGAACGCAATGCCTGTAACTTCTCAGTTATGGCTATCTGCTGCCATCTGGTGACAGAAGTGGTGCATGAAGCATTGGCTCTCCTGCAAGGAAGGTTGGTAAGGATAAGACCTACGGGTCATCACTAGATAGCAGTATGCAGAGACAAGGACCCAACACCTACAAATGAGCCCACTGGAATCTAGAACTATTCAATGAGTGGCAAATGACGGTCTGTGCCCTGTTTATTATTTTTTTCAAAACATGTAAACACAAGACTTTGACCTGGAAACAAAAATACACAAAGACACTGGTAATATATATATATATCAAAACATTAACATACTTCTTTGAAATTCATAATGTTAATAAATGCTGGAATGCTTGACAACATCAATATATATTCTTAAATATATATTTCTATATAGAGATAGATTCAATATCTTCATTCATATTGCCCCTCTAGGTCCTCTATTAGAATTGGATCAAGTTCCTTACATGATCTTTACCCCGGGATCTTTTTCTGGCACCTTAGACCTGACGATAGACATCCACATTTGAAGAAATGTAAAGGCAGTTTTAAAACAAGTGCACACCATCTTCTTGTGACAAATATACTGTATGTCCACTGCTATATCCTCAAGGTAGGGAAATGCATTCAGCAGTAGCCATTCCCCTCTCACATCCCCTGATAAGACAGCATGTACACAGACCGGGGTTCAAACACTATTTCAAATATTCTTTTGTGTTTGCTATTGCCTGCCAAATGTGTCAGCTGGGGTTAACAGTTTTGTGACTATTCTTTCGGTTCCATTGACCAAGGCAAGCTCAATCAAGCCCAGCCGAAGTATTTTAAATGATTTCAAATAGCATTTGAACTCAGGTCTGCAGTTAAATTGGGGGAAAGAGATATTGCATGTCCCTCTGGCCCCCGTTCAATCATTCAGTTAATGGGAGTCTAAACAACAAGCGTTACAACGCCTCTTTGTTGTTGTACTTTAAAGAGTAACCAACTGCAATTTCTAGACATTCCAACAGTGAGCCAGCAGAGAGGAAATCTAGCTCCACCTCGATAAATTTAATGTATATGGCCGAATGTTCAGGGCCCAAGGAGAGGCCCTCTTCCCTGGTCTGCTGGCCAGTGCCGCTGCAATTCCCCTGGAGGAAGCATGTTACGGCCGAGATCTCCCTGCGGCTGTAATGCTTGCCTGAGCTCTGAAAGTGCTGGAACAGACACTGCTGTAAGGTCCTCTCCTCTGCGATGCCCAGGTAGCAGTAGGTCACTTTGGCCCCAGTCCTCTCCCCCTCCCTCGCTCGTCCCCCCGGCCTCACCACACTCTCGGACCCGGGCCCGCCGGAGCCCGACGACCCAGAGAGAGGCAAGCTCTGGTCAGTGTCTTGGTGTTGCAGTGGAGAGGCTGGAGCCTCATCCTCCCCTGCGTAGTGCAACTCCGCCACCACGTCCTCGTAGCCTATGGCGTACAGGCCGTAAGTCTTGGGGATACCCCCCGGTAGGAGATACTTGGAGGTCCCGTTGCTACAGCCCGTCACCCTGGCCTGGGCTATGGGGATCCAGTCCACCTCCATGTGCAGTTCCAGGCAGCGTGCTTCGCTAATGGTGATGTCCAGGAACTTATAATACACGTTCTTCCAGTTCATCTTCTGTACTTTGGTCATGATGACACGGCCCTCTGCCTTCTCTGGGTTGAAGTACTCGCGCAGCCGCTTGCCAAGGGGCACCTGGGAGCTGATCTCTGCGTAGTGGTAGCGGATGTCCTCACGCCAGCGCGTGTTGTAGCCCACGCCAAAAATGGCCAGCTTGTTGGAAAGGTGCAGCCGGGAGAAGTCGGTCCACGTCTGAAAGTGCTCCCACTTCACCTGCACCGACTCCAGGATACGCACCACGTTCAGCATCACTTCCTGTTTCCTGACAGGGACAGAAATAAATGGCCGGTCAAGATTTGGTTGGAACCATTGGAGGGTTGGTAATGAGAACAGCTGCTTAATTTTGATGAAGACTAGACATTGAATGATGCAGAGACCAAGTTTCTGTAAGCGATTTGTTTTTCAAATATATCACATCTTGGCAGTAAAAAAATAAGCATTTAGTTTGGCATTATATTCATATTACACAGTGTTATTAGGGATCATTAATTCTATGGAGAAAAAAATACATACAGGACTTGCTCCGAAGGCTCAGGTCGCAGCTGCAGGACTCTGGCATTCTTTGGTGGCTGTGTTTCCTCTGAAGAAATGAACAGTATTTTCCATCAACATCAAAATAACACAATAAATGCTACCTGACAGGCATATGGCCTCATTAGCCAACTCCTACATTATTCCTTTTGACATAGAGTGAAGGAATAGCCTGCATACTAACGACAGGGCTTCCAAACATTTCACAGTCCCGTAACTACCCCTAGTAAGAACTACCAGCACCCTGGATAGTCTACCTACCCCTTTAACAAAAATAAGTCTGCTGACCACTTCACTATAGCCCACTTTTGTCAACCCCACAATCAATCACCACCACTCACCAGTTTCCATCTCTCCCTCCTGGAAGGCCGAGGCCAGCACCTGGTTGCACCAGTCTTCCTGGGAGAAATCCTCCATGGTGCTGCCGTCAGACTCCATCTCCTGGTACAGGCCACTGCTGTTGATGAGGACGGGGGCACACATCTGGGAGTCCCAGCCTCCCTGGCCAAACACCTTTTCCAGCTGCTCGATGGAGTAGCTGCTCTTCCTCTTGCCGACACCGTGCTCCTTCACTCGGCTGTAGCACCGTCGCAGCGTCTGCGGGTCATAATGGATGTGTAAATGTTAGAGGAAGAGCTTGAGGTTTGTGTTAGCTACTAGGCTAGCTATAGGCATATCCAATGCCACAAATACACCAGATTTGAAAAATAATTTACTGAAATCCTTTGCTTTGAAATTAAACTGAGGATATTTAATTCTCTACAATTGCACTAGATGCAAAATTCAACCATCTTCTGCAAACTTCCAGTCAGCTTACCGGATAGCTATCTACATTTGAAGTCGGAAGTTTACATACACCTAGGTTGGAGTCATTAAAACTCGTTTTCAACCACTCCACAAATTTCTTGTTAACAAACTATAGTTTTGGCAACTCTGTTAGGACATCGACTTTGTGCATGACACAAGTCATTTTTCCAACAATTGTTTACAGATTATTTCACTTCTAATTCACTGTATCACAATTCCAGTGGGTCAGAAGTTTACATACACTAAGTTGACTGTGCTTTAAACAGCTTGGAAAATTCCAGAAAATTATGTCATGTCTTTAGAAGCTTCTGATAGGCTAATGGACATCATTTGTGTCAATTGGAGGTGTACCTGTGGATGTATTTCAAGGCCTGCCTTCAAACTCAGTGCCTCTTCACTTGACATCATGGGGAAATCAAAAGAAATCAGCCAAGACCTCAGAAAAACAATTGTAGACCTCCACAAGTCTGGTTCATCCTTGGGAGCAATTTTTCAAATGCCTGAAGGTACCACGTTCATCTGTACAAACAATAGTACACAAGTATAAACAACATGGGACGACGCAGCCATCATACCGCTCATGAAAGAGACGCGTTCCGTCTCCTAGAGGTGAACGTACTTTGGTGCGAAAAGTGCAAATCAATCCCAGAACAACAGCAAAGGACCTTGTGAAGATGCTGGAGGAAACGGGTACAAAAGTATCTATATCCACAGTAAAAATGAGTCCTATATCGACATAACCTGAAAGGCCGCTCAGCAAGGAAGAAGCCACTGATCCAAAACCGCCATAAAAATACCAGGCTACGGTTTGCAACTGCACATGGGGACAAAGATAATCAAATATCCTCTGGTCTGTCTGATAAAACAAAAACAGAACTGTTTGGCCATAATGACCATTGTTATGTTTGGAGGAAAACGCAAGCCGAAGAACACCATCCCAACCTTGAAGCATGGGGGTGGCAACATCATGTTGTGGGGGTGCTTTGCTGCAGGAGGGTCTGGTGCACTTCACAAAATAGATGGCATCATGAGGTAGGAACATTATGTGGATATATTGAAGCAACATCAGTCAGGAAGTTAAAGTTTGGTTGCAAATGAGTCTTCCAAGTGGACAATGACCCCAAGCATACTTCCAAAGTTGTGGCAAAATGGCTTAAGGACAACAAAGTCAAGGTATTGGAGTGGCCATCACAAAGCCCTGACCTCAATCCTATGGAAAATGTGTGGGCAGAACTGAAAAAGCGTGTGTGTGCAAAGATGGCTACAAACCTGACTCAGTTACACCAGCTCTGTCAGGAGGAATGGGCCAACATTCACCCAACTTATTGTGGGAAGTTTGTGGAAGGCTACCTGAAAACGTTCGACCCAAGTTAAACAATTTAAAGACAATGCTAACAAATACTAATTGATTGTATGTAAACTTCTGACCCACTAGGAATGTGATGAAAGAAATAAAAGGTGAAATAAATCATTCTCTATACTATTATTCTGACATTTCACATCCTTAAAATAAAGTGGTGATCTTAACTAACCTAAGACAGGGAATTTTTACTTGGATTAAATGTCAGGAATTGTGAAAAACTGAGTTTAAATGTATTTGTCTAAGGTGTATGTAAACTTCCGACTTCAACTGTATCTAGCTCAGGGAAGGGCAACTGGTTACATTATCTCACTACATTACTACACTGAACAAACATATAAAACGCAACATGCAACAATAATAAAGATTTTACTGAGTTCATATAAGGAAATCTGTCAATTGAAATACATTCATTCGGCCCTAATACGGTATATGGATTTCACATGACTGGGAATACAGATATGCATCTGTTGGTCACAGATACCAAAAAAAAAAGTAGGGTTGTGCATCAGAAAACCATTCAGTATCTGGTGTGACCACCATTTGCCTCATGCAGCGTGACACATCTCCTTTGCATAGAGTTGATCAGGTTGTTTATTGTGGCCTGTGGAATGTTGTCCGTCCCCTCTTTAATGGCTGTGCGAAGTTGCTGGATACTGGAACACGATGTCATACACGTCGATCCAGAGCATCCAAAACATGCTCAAAAGGTGACAAGTCTGGTGAGCATCCAAGCCTGAGAAGAACTGGGACATTTTCAGCTTCCAGATATTGTGTACCGATCCTTGTGACATGGGGCCGTGCATTATCATAATGAAACATGAGGTGATGGCCATTGATAAAATACAATTGTGTTAGTGGTCCATAGCTTATGCCTACCCATACCATAACCCCACCATGGGGCACTCGATTCACAACGTTGACATCAGCAAACCACTCTCCCACACAGAGCCATACACACTGTCTGCCATCTGCCCGGTACAGTTGAAACCGGGATTAATCTGTGAAGAGAACACTTCTCCAGTGTGCCAGTGTCAATTGAAGGTGAGCATTTGCCCACTGAACTCTGTTACGACCCCAAACTGCAGTCAGGTCAAGACCCTGGTGAGGACGACGAGCACACAGATGAGCTTCCCTGAGACGGTTTCTAACAGTTTGTGAAGAAATTCTTCCGATGCGCAAACCCAGTTTCATCAGCTGTCCGGGTGGCTCATCTCAGACCATCCCGCAGCTGAAGGAGCCATATGTGGAGGTCTTGGGCTGGCATGGTTACATGTGGTCTGTGGTTTTGAGGCCGGTTGGACATACAGTACTGCCAAATTCTATAAAACGATGTTGAGGCGGCTTATGGTATAGAACTTAACATTAAATTCTCTGGCAAGACCTCTGGTGGACATTCCTGCAGAGAGCATGACAATTGCACGCTCCCTCAACTTTATATATCTGTGGCATTGTGTTGTGTGACAAAACTGCACAAGGTGCACCTGTGTAATGATCATGCTGTTTAATTAGGTTATTGATATGCCACACCTGTCAGGTGGATGGATTATCTTAGCAAATGAGAATTACTAACTGGGATGTAAACAAATGTGCACAAAATTGGAGAGAGATACGCTTTTTGTGCAGATGGAAAATGTCTGGGATCTTATATTTCAGTTTATGAAACGTGGGACTAAGACTTTACATGGTGCGTGTATATTTTTGTTCTGTATAGCTCTCTAGAAAGGTAACGTTACTTAGTCATGGGGCATAGCTAGGAAGGTAGCAATGACAACATCCTGGATAACATAAAATTAATGAACATAACACGAAGTTCCCTAGCAAGAGTCTGACAGATGGCTAACGTTAGCTACCTAGCTATGTGATAGATGAACATGCTTACTCTGTCCCCCATTACCTTCATCCTTTCCCTGCATTGGGATGGGGTCCTTTCGTAGCCGAGCTCTGCTAGGGCTCGTGAGACCCGCTCGTACATTGCGGGACCAGGAGCCTTTCCAGAGAAAACGGTGCCTGCAACCTCCAGCTGCTGCATTCGTGCCTCTGTCAGTCTTTCATTCCCCCATACCGCAATAAGTGCGTTTGTTTCTGATGGGGTCCACGACATCCCTCGGCAAGCGGTGAAGCTATTTGATGCACAGGCCGATCCACTTCGGCCTGCGCTCCCAGAAATCGACAAACCTACGTTGAGAGGCGAGAATCGATTAGGTGTGGAGGGATTGGAATGATATTGGTTGCTGTCGCTCAAATCTTCTGATTCTGGTGATGGCACTTCTGTTTTCGGTATCTTTAAAGGCGTCGATATCTCTGGAGAATGATCAGCGTTACTGGGCGCCGCCATCTTGCTTCTGTTGCTAAGGGGCGGGGGATGGGAGTTGACGTCTTCTCAGTGGATTGGGTGAGCGGTCAATTAATATTGCAAACAGAAAATATCGGTCAAGCCATCTGTACTGTATAATTTGTGTGCGCGCATGCACTCGGCGTTGCCATGTTCCCGTGTAAATGTTGGGAGGGCCGGAGGGGTGTGTGTGTGTTTTGAGAGAGCACTGCAGTTATTGGTTAAGTCACGTGAGCGAGAGGAGCGGGCAGCACGCGTGCACGTTGTGACAACTTTTTTACCAGTTGTTGGTAGACTATTTAGATTGTCGTTATGGAGACACCTATTTACAAACCTTTTTCCAGAAGATATATTAATACCCTAGAACCGACGCACATTAAGAAATAATGGAGATACAGCACTGGAAAACGACTTTGGGCGCACTTGTGCGCATTTCACAAATCCGCTCGGAGGTGGTTTAAACTGCAGTCTAATGTTGACTGCTTAAAGAAAACGCTATCAAGCCAAGTGCTTTACGCATGCTCAGTTCTCGTGTCTCGGGGGCTGGCGGTGTGGACATTTGAAGTGTAAATTATGCAACTCCCCCGCGTGGTTCTTTTTATGGGGAAAAGTCCCTAATGAAACTGACATTAGGCTAAATGTCGAGAATTATACATTTGCCTCTGTTGGCCATCAAGTAGTCTATTAATGTATATGCCATTGTAGGCTACCATTTGATACAATAAATATGTTGAAATTACGATATCACAGGTCATTGCAAATCAATTTATGCCACCTGTGTAGTCTACCTGGAGCTGGCAAACCAATGTAAAAAAAATAGCCTATAACTTCAGTTTGTTGTTGTTGAAGTCTTGTGTTATTATGAATGCAGTAGTCAGATTAGGCTACAGGTAAAACACATTCTAAAAAAATAAACACTGGCTGCGATTAACAAGCATATTCATTCCCTAAATTCTAGACCTCAGCTGAATCTGGTAATGAATGGTGTGGCTGTTGAACAAGTTGAGGAGACTAAATTACTTGGTGCTACCTTAGATTGTAAACTGTCATGGTCAAAACATATATATTCAAAGGTTGTAAAGATGGGGAGTGGTCTGTCCGCAATAAAGAGATTCTGTTTTTTTTTAACAACACTCCAAAAAAGCAAATCCAGCAGGCTCTAGTTTTATTTTATCTTTATTATTGTCCAGTCATGTGGTCAAGTGCTGCAATGAAAACCTAGTTATGCCGCAGCTGGCCCAGAACAGAGCGGCACGTCTTGCTCTTCATTGTAATCAGAGGGCTAATATTTATACTATGCATGCCAGTCTCTCTTTTCTAAGAGTTGAGGAAAGACTGACTGCGTCACTTATTGTTTTTATAAGAAACATGAATGTGTTGGAAATTTACACATAGCACTGACACACACTTACCCCACCAGACATACCACCAGGGTTCGTTTCACAGTCCCCAGGTCCAGAACAAATTCAAGGAAACGTACAGTATTATATAGAGCCATGAGTGTATGGAACTCCATTCCATCTTACATAGCGCAAGTGAACAGCAAACGTGTTTTATTTAAAATGAATAAAGCCACACCATGTAACCTACTTGTTGTATGCATGCACTGACACACAATCAAATTGATCCATAAAGCCCTTTTTACATCTGCCGATGTCACAAAGTGCTGTACAGAAACTCAGCCTAAAACCCCAAATAGCAAGCAAAGCAGATGTAGAAGCACAGTGGCTAGGAAAAACTCCCTAGAAAGGCAAGAACCTAGGAAGAAACCTAGAGAGGAACCCGGCTCTGAGGGGTGTCCAGTCCTCTCATGGCTGTGCCGGGTTTAGATTATAACAGTACATGGCCAAGATGTTCAACGTTCATAGATGACCAGCAGGGTCAAATAATAATAATAATAATCACAGTGGTTGTGGAGGGTGCAACAGGTCAGCAGGAGTAAATGTCAGAAGGCTTTTCATAGCCCGAGCATTCAGAGTTGGAGACAGCAGGTGCGGGACAAGATAGCACATCCTGTGAACGGGTCAGGGTTCCATAGCCGCAGGCAGAACAGTTGAAACTGGAGCAGCAGCATGACCAGGTAGACTAGGGGCAGCAAGGAGTCATCAGGCCAGGTAGTCCTGAGGTATGGTCCCAGGTCTCAGGTCCTCCGGGAGGGGAGAGAGAGAGAATTAGAGGGAGCATACTTAAATTCACACAGGAGAAATACTCCAGATATAACAGACTGATCCTAGCCCCCTGACACAAACTATAGCAGCATAAATTCTGGAGGCTGATGCAGAAGCAGTCGGGAGACACTGTGGCCCCATCCGACGATACCCCCAGACCAGGCCAACCAGGAAGGATATTACACCACCCACTTTGCCAAAGCACAGCCCCCACACCACTAGAGGGATACCTTCAACTACCAACTTACCATCCTGAGACAAGGCCAAGTTTAGCCCATGAAGATCTCCCCCAGGGCACAACCCAAGTGGGGGCGCCAACCCAGACAAGAAGATTACATCAGTGACTCAACCCACTCAAGTGACGTACCCCTCCTAGGGACGGCATGGAAGAGCACCAGTAAGCCAGTGACTCAGCACCTGTAATAGGGTTAGAGGCAGAGAATCCCAATGCAAAGTGGGGAACCGGCCAGGTAGAGACAGCAAGGGTGGGTTCGTCGCTCCAGTGCCTTTCCATTCACCTTCCACCCCTGGACAAGACTACACTCATTCATAGGACCTACTGAAGAGATGAGTCTTAAATAAAGACTTAAAGGTCGAGACCGAGTCTGCGTCTCTCACGTGGATGTGCAGAACGTTCCATAAAAATGGAGCTCTATAAATATTTTTTTTTTCTTAACTGACTTGCCTTGTTAAATAAAGGTTAAATAAAATATTTAAAAAATATATACAAATCAAAACAGTCTATCAGAATTCCAGTCATTCCAATTAATGTTATACCCCTTGATCTTCAAGAATAGGACTTGGAAATGTGGAAGTATATATTAGCCAAATTTGTTTACATGAGCATAACCCAAAAAACCCAGCCCTACTCTGTTGTTTATGATTTTGTTGTCATTTAGGACTGATTTGGCTCATTGATTCGAGTTGAAAAATAAATGCTGCGCTCATGGAATGGCATGTTTTGAGCACTACTGAAAAGTGCTATTTTCATGTGAAAAATATATGCCATATTTTATTTAACCTTTATTTAACTAGGCAAGTCAGTTAAGAACACATTCTTATTTATAATGACAGCCTAGGAGCAGTCGGTTAACTGCCTTGTTCAAGATGACTTAAAGATTGATGTACACCAGTGGAACCCATCCAACTTGAAGGAGCTGGAGCAGTTTTCCCTTGAAGAATGGGCAAAAATCCCAGTGGCTAGATGTGTCAAGCTTATAGATACAAACCCCAAGAGACTTGCAGCTGTAATTGCTGCAAAAGGTGGTATTGACTTTGGGGGAATGAATAGTTATGCACTCTCAAATTATCCGTTTTTTTTTGTCTTATTTGTTGTTTGTTTCACAATAAAACATATGTTGCATCTTCAAAGTGGTAGGTATGTTGTGTAAATCAAATGATACAACCCTCCAAAAAACTATTTTAATTCCAGGTTGTAAGGCAACAAAATAGTACAAATGCCAAGGGGGGTGAATACTTTCGCAAGGCACCGTTTGGTCAGACTCACGTGGAACAAATTTAAACTTGTGCCTTTTTTCAATGCTGATTTGAATGTAATTGAGAAAACAGAGAAGTGTCAAATATTTTTTTTCTCGCAAACATCCTTTCTGAATTTAAAAGTAACTCAAAGTAATTATGTTGTTTTTCAAAAGTATCTGTAATTTGATTACGTAACGGATTACATTTACCGTTTTTTGTTGTAATCGATGTAATCCACTGCTCCCCAACCCTGCTAGCCAATGAGGTAACATATCTAAACGAATGGTTAACGATGTCGACATGCGAGTAGTTTTAGAAGGTCCCACAACATGGTTTGAAAAAGGCGCTCCCATTCCCTATAGGAAGACACAAATGTTGCACTGGTAATAATTGGTCAGATCCTTTGACCTGGTTGTGCTAGAAGCAAGCTGTTTTCACTCTAGTAACCATGACATTAATTAACAGATCTTCTCTTGCTTCAGTCACTTGTTTCTCCAGGTCACTGAAACAATGGTATAGCTAAGCCTTATCATTACAACAATTATTATCTGGGAATTTTTTTATCATAGTCGCACAGTGCTCCCAAAATAACATTCCTGGTTGCACAGCATTGTCATGGGCAGGACCGAATCCTTGGTCTCCCACGGGAGAATCCATCTTGACCGTTACACCAAGAGGAAATGTTCTCTTGGGCTGAGGGTGACACTGATTTTGAAGACGCAGATAGGGCTACCTCGTCATGAGACCATGAACCCGTCTCATGTCCAGTACATGCACTACATGACCAAAAGTATGTGGACACCTGCTTGTCGAACATCTCAATCATGGCCATTAAAATTTAGTTGGTCCCCCTTTACTGATATATAAGAGCCTCCATTCTTCTGTGAAGCATTTCCACTAGATGATGGAACATTACTGTGGGGACTTTCTTCCATTCAGCCACGAGCATTAGTGAGGTCAGGCACTGATGTTGGGCGATTAGGCCTGGCTTGCAGTCAGCGTTCCAATTCATCCCAAAGGTGTTCGATGGGTTGAGGTCAGGGCTCTATGTAGGCCAGTCAAGTTTTTCGACACCGATCTCGACAAACCGTTTCTGTATGGACCTCGCTTTGTGTACGGGGGCATTGTCATGCTGAAACAGGAAAGGGCCTTCCCCAAACTGTTGCCACAAAGTTGGAAGCACAGAATCATCCAGAATGTCATTGTATGCTGTAGCGTTCAGATTTCTCTTAACTGGAACTAAGGGACCTATTCCATGAAAAACAGCCCCGGACCATTATTCCTCCTCCACCAAACTTTACAGTTGGCACTATGCATTGGGGCAGGTAGCGTTCTCCTGTCATTCGCCAAACCCAGATTTGTCCGTCGGACTGCCAGATGGTGAAGCGTGATTCATCACTCCAGAGAACTCAGTATTGAGTGTTGCAACTAAGCTACGGTCTTCAGCACTCAGTGATACCATTCTGTGAGCTTGTGTGGCCTACCACTTTGCGACTGAGCCATTCGTGCCCCAAACCTTTCCACTTCACAATAACAGCATTTACAGTTGACTGGGGCTGCAATACAGAAACTGACTTGTTGGAAAGGTCACATCCTATGACAGTGCCACGTTGATAGTCACTGAGCTCTTTATTAAGGCCATTCTCCAGCCAATGTTAGTCTATTATCGTCCCAAGCAACAGTTGCTTGACCTTTCACGTTAACGTTTGGGTGGAGGTAAGCGTCACCTCTTCGTATTTGCCGCTGTGCTAGAGCTGTGTCATGTTCAAGTACCTATGAGTGAGTGGAACAGTGCCGCGACCGTTCAACGTACCTGAGCTGAGCTGATCCTGTCATGTGTCGAACACACGTGGCTAATGAGGAATACATGGGCATGAGCCATATCCCTTTTATTATGGGATTAATAACTTCCTGGTAAGTCAATATTCTGACTCTCTTCCTCTATAACATTCACACATACAAAATAAAGAAAATACCAACATAAAGTGTCGTTATAGGGTGTTGGGTCACGACAAGCCATACCAGCTTTAATGCACCTTGGCATAGATTCTACAGGTGTCGGGAACTCTATTGGAGGGATGCGACACCATTCTTCCACGAGAAATTATATCAGTTGTAGTTTTGTTGATGATTGTGGAAAATTCTTTCTCAGGTACCGCTCTAGAATCTCCCATAACGGTTCAATTGGGTTGAGATCTGGTAACTGAGACATTGTCATCCTATGGGGGCATAGCCATGGTTGCCAAAATAATGGCCTGCCCAGCATTTTTTACATGACCCTAAGCATGATGGGATGTTAGTTGCTTTATTAAGTCAGGAACCACTGTGGGACACCTGCTTTCAATACACTTTGTATCCCTCATTTACTCAAGTGTGTCCATTATTTTGTCAGTTACCTGTACTTTTTCAGAAGAATGGTCTGTTGTCATACCTGTCGTCCAGGCAACCCATTTGGTACCAATTTTGAGGCAACTTCCATTGCTTTTGATGGCGTTTAGGAGTTGTTTTACACATATTTGTTTTTACACTGAAAACAATCATCTTATTCTTTATAAATGTTGTAGATTGATAACATGACTAGCTTCTCAACACACACATTTTTCCTATTACCATATTATGTGAGGATCAGTTCTGATACCTGCATTTGAAGTGAGTGTAATTGTTAATGTGTCAATTAACAATCTGACAGCACAGTTGCAGTCACCAATGCTCTGGATAACACAAAACAGCCTAAGCAGGTTTGCTTGGGCGAGTAATGTTCAGTGAGCTGTTCTCTCATTTGTGACTGGAAGTAGCTAGCCAATGTTAGCCAGTTAGCTTGGGTGCTTGACTGCTGTTGTTAGTTCAGAACGCTCAGATCAACCCTTAAAGAGATAGGTCGGGCTAAAGCTTAAGAGTGTATGAATGATGCTGAATGGGTGTAGACAAAGAAGAGCTCTCCAGTTGTTACCAAAACATACAAAGGCCATTTTCTCAAAAGTGAGATTACAAGTTTATCAACTTTTAAAGCAGAATTACTTTCCCATTGTTCCTCAAATGCAGTGTATGATATACCATTTTGTAGCTCTGTGTCTCTACTTTATCCAATGTACAAAACACAATTTCAAATTTTGCTACATAAGACTGAATCAAGGCGGTCGGTCACATTGGACAAATTGCAATTTCAATTGGTCGGGCTAAAGACTTTTACTCAAGTAGTATTTTACTGGGTGACTTTCACTTGAGTCATTTTCTATTAAGTTATCTTTACTTTTACTGAAGTATGACAATTGGATACTTATCCCACTGGTCATGGAAATACATGTATTTCCTGTTACCACATACTTTACCGTTTCCATGCTTTTAGTTTTCCATTTGAACCAATTTATCAGTGAATTCTGAAAAGCTATCCAAGGATTGTTCCATAGGGTTGTGTTTTTAGGAAGTCATATTGGTTCTTGTAGAATACATTTCATTTTCTTCCATACTGTTACATTATAGTGTTCCTAACTATGCAGCAACATGCTGAATTGTGAGTTAAACTTACATTTGAATATTGCAATTGGAAACAGTAACAAACACAATAAACAACAGATGTAGACATTTAAAAATGGAAATAGAAAAATAATGTTAACTATCAACTGTTAAGCAGGTAAAGCATGGCTGAGATGGCGCTACAATGGAAACTCTCACAGTCCTGCAGTGGATCAGTTTCAGATGTAGGCTAACAGACAATCATTCATATTCCTAAACAATAGGAATAGGATGGGAGATAGTTGTTAAGTATCAAAAGTAAATGTAATTGCTAAAATATACTAAATTATCAAAAGTGTGTTTAGTGAATCTGCCAGATCAGAGGCAGTAGGTTTGACTAGGGATGTTCTCTTGATAAATGCGTGAATAAACAATTTTCCTGTCACTGTTAAGCATTCAAAATGTAACTTTTGGGTGTCAGGGAAATGTATGGTGTAAAAAGTAAATAATAATAATCAAAAGTAGTCAACAATATAAATAGTAATGCAAAGAACAGATACCACCTAAAAGGACTTAAGTAGTACTTTAAAGTATTTTTACTTAAGTACTTTACACCACTGTCCATGACAGAATTCAAAAGTAATTTTGGACTGACCAATGTAGATATTTTCAAATGGATGCAATATTACATATCACTAAATTTAGATTTGAAGTCTTTTGGACATCAGGGCAACCTTGAAGGAATCTTACGTGAGTTGAAAAGGATGTTCATATGATGGGTAAGATATACAAAACATTGCAGAAAGCATATCCAACTGACACTCTTAGAAAAAAATATAAACTATTGGAACCAAGACTTAAAAATAACTGATGGAGGGAATGTTGGAGCATAACTAACGAAATTACAGATAACGAAAATGCCATGTGGCAAATAAATAATGCAGGCACCAGTGATGGGGGTGTGAGCATCCGGGTCTGGGCAGATGAGATAGACAGTTGAAGTCGGAAGTTTACATACACCTTAGCCATACACATTGTAAACTCAGTTTTTCACAATTCCTTACATTTAATCAGAGTAAAAATTCCCTGTCATAGGTCAGTTAGAATCACCACTGTATTTTAAGAATATGAAATGTCAGAATAATAGTAGAGAGAATGATTTATTTCAGCTTTTATTTCTTTCATCACATTCCCAGTGGGTCAGAAGTTTACACGCACTCAATTAGTATTTGGTAGCATTGCCTTTAAATTGTTAAACTTGGGTCAAACATTTCGGGTAGCCTTCCACAAGCTTCCCACAATAAGTTGGGTGGATTTTGGCCCATTCCTCCTGACAGAGCTGGTGTAACTGAGTCAGGTTTTTAGGCCTCTTTGCTTGCACACGGATGTTCAGTTCTGCCCACACATTTTCTATGGGAATGAGGTCAGGGCTTTGTGATGGCCACTCCAATACCTTGACTTTGTTGTCCTTAAGCCATTTTGACACAACTTTGGAAGTATGTTTGGGGTCATTGTCCATTTGGAAGACCCATTTGCGACCAAGCTTTAACTTCCTGACTGATGTCTTGAGATGTTGTTTCAATATATCCACATAATTTTCCTGCCTCATGATGCCATCTATTTTGTGAAGTGCACCAGACCCTCCTGCAGCAAAGCACCCCCACAACGTGATTCTGCCACCCCTGTGCTTCACAGTTGGGATGGTGTTCTTCGGCTTGCAAGCCTCTCCCTTTTCCTCCAAACATAATGATGGTCATTATGGCCAAACAGTTATATTTTTGTTTCATCAGACCAGAGGATATTTCTCCAAAAAGTATGATCTTTGTCCCCATATGCAGTTGCAAACAGTAGTCTGGCTTTTTTTAATGGCGATTTTGGAGCAGTGGCTTCTTCCTTGCTGAGCGGCCTTTCAGGTTTTGTCGATATAGGACTCATTTTACTGTGGATATACTGTGAATTCAGAAACTGCTTTGCCAGCTGTCGTCCAGCAGTGGGCATATGCCCTCTGTGTGTCTTCTGGTCATGACGTGACCAGAGGGGAGGAACATCCTCCTGTCCTCCCTTTTCTCTCAGGAGGCATAGTTTTTGACAATCTCCATGTGTTTGGTATTTGGTAAAGGTCAGACACAGGAAAGAATGTGGACAGACTAACTTTTAAAGACAGGTTGCACATTCGGTTGTGAGGAGTGGCTATGAATTCAGAGAGAGGGCTTCATGTCAACAGAATGATTCTTCATATTTTCATTATGACTTATTACATTTGGGCTGAATCCCAAATGGCACACTATTTTTGTTATAGTGCATTACATAAAATAATGCACTATAAAGGGAATAGTGTGCCTTTTGGGACACAAGCATGGTCATATGTTTAGCAGCTCAAATGCACATCTTCAAGAAGCCCTATAAGCTCCATAGGTGATTGGATATTTGTGAATGCAAATTTGTCCAAAAGACTAGGTTCTGTGTCTGTACCATTATAGGATCTCCATTATATACGATATATATGCGCAGACATAATTTAAGATTAATGAGGTGATTGCTGTATTTGTACTCAATCAGGACAAAATGCTTGGCTATGAGGTTTATACTGCAGCCATTTACCTAGCGCCTTACTAACTGAAGTTTGAAGATGGACTGATCTCTTCCTAATTATGGCTGGCTGGTATTATATGCCTTGTGGTGTCATTAGAATTTTAAGTTTAGCATGTTCTATGGTCATTCTATTCATGAGTGTGTTTTTATTCAAATGGTAATGTAATCGTGGGAGATGGGATTTGATTGAGAGGGAGGGACAATATCATACTTGTGAATATTATAATGGTAATTTTCAATCAGCCACCATTTTCTATTTGCCTTATGTTGATATTTTGGATTAGCCATTTACCTAGCCTACTCAATCCATTTCCCTCTGACCAGAGCAGGGCTACATTTTCATAACATGGGTAACACATAATGTGTACAGCTATTATTAGCATAATGCCCTAATGGACAAGGATTCAGCAAAAACAAACATGGAAAAATACATATCCATAATTTCGTAGTAAATTATTGGAAATTGGGATGTGGGCTCAATTAAAAAGTGTTTGAACACAACCTTTGTGTGTGCTGTTAAAAGCCAGCAATTAATCTTCTCTCCGGTTCGGCAATGGATTTGTGTAACGTCCATGCTAACCTCTGATTGGGTCACAGATGTGTTGGGTCCCAAAGCCTTGACAATGTGGTATGCTAGGGCTGTGTTTTTACTTGAAAGCTCTGCTTTGGCTGCATGGTGCAATTTGCTCAAAAATCATGAAGAGATAAAAAGAAATGGACTGAAAATTAACAACAGGAAAAGGTGCTAGAATAAAAGGAATGTGGAAAATGGTTGACCATATCTCTTTAAAAGAAGACATTTTCAGGTGTTTTCACACAGCTTTCTATTAAGCTTCGGCCTATCTGGGTAAATAATCCGTAGTAGGGGGCTTTTCACACCCACCATAGAATTCTGTTTCATCTCATTCCCCTTCGCTGAGTGCTCAGGATCAGATCATTAGCGAGTGGGTGTGATTGATCATTACATGCATTCATCGCCAGCGCTTATTGCAGCACCTGCAGTATGCATGCCAGCTCAAGCACACAGCCAGAGTTGATGAAATCAAATCAAATGTTATTTGTCACATGTGCTGAATACAATCTTAGTGAAATGCTTACTTACAAGCCCTTGACTAACAATGCAGTTTTAAGAAAAATAAGTGTTAAGTAAAAAATAGATAAGTAAAAAATGAAATAGTTAAAGAGCATCAGTAAAATAACAGTAGCTTGGCTATATAAAGGGGGTACCGGTGCCACATCCACGCACCAGCCCTCCGGTGGCAGCCCCCCGCACCGGGCTGTCTCTCTGTCTCCTTCGTACAGGTGCTCCCGCCTGTACAGCGCTGCCTGAGTCTCCCGCCTGTCCAGCGCTGCCTGAGTCTCCCGCCTGTCCGGTGCTGCCGGAATCTCCCGCCTGTACGGCGCTGTCCAGTACTGCGCTGTCCAGTCTCCCGCCTGTACAGCGCTGCCGGAGTCTTCCACCTGTCCAGCGCTGCCTGAGTCTCCCGCCTGTCCGGTGCTGCCGGAATCTCCCGCCTGTACGGCGCTGTCCAGTACTGCGCTGTCCAGTCTCCCGCCTGTACAGCGCTGTACAGCGCTGCCGGAGTCTCCCACCTGTACGGCGCTGTCCAGCGCTGCCGGAGTCTCCCACCTGTCCGGCGCTGCCGGAGTCTCCCGCCTGTACGGCGCTGCCGGAGTCGTCCTTCACTCCGGCGCTGCCAGAGTCTCCCTCCTGTCCGGCGCTGCCAGAGTGAATGACGACTCCGGCAGTGCCGTACAGGCGGGAAACTCCGGCAACACCGTACAGGCGGGAGACTCCGGCAGCACCGGACAGGCGGGAGACTCCGGCAGCACCGGACAGGCGGGAGACTCCGCAGCACCGTACAGGCGGGATACTCCGGCAGCACCTTACAGGCGGGAGACTCCGGCAACACCTGAAAGCGCAAACCACTGCTTTTAACCAGGGCAAGGTGACCGGAAACATGACCGAATACAAACAGTGCAGCTATTCCCTCCGCAAGGCAATCAAACAAGCTAAGCGTCAGTATAGAGACAAAGTGGAGTCGCAATTCAACCGCTCAGACACAAGAGGTATGTGGCAGGGTCTACAGTCAATCACGGATTACAAAAAGAAAACCAGCCCTGTCGCAGACCAGGATGTCTTGCTCCCAACACACTAAATAACTTTTTTGCTCGCTTTGAGGACAATACAGTACCACTGACACGGCCCGCTACCAAAACCTGCGGATTCTCCTTCACTGCAGCCGACGTGAGTAAAACGTTTAAATGTGTTAACCCTCGCAAGGCTGCAGGCCCAGACGGCATCCCCAGCCGCGTCCTCCGAGCATGCACAGACCAGCTGGCTGGTGTGTTTACGGACATATTCAATCAATCCTTATCCCAGTCTGCTGTTCCCACATGCTTCAAGAGGGCCACCATTGTTCCTGTTCACCATTGTTCCTGTTCCCAAGAAAGGTAACTGAGCTAAACGACTACCGCCCTGTAGCACTCACTTCCGTCATCATGAAGTGCTTTGAGAGACTAGTCAAGGACCATATCACCTCCACCCTAGACCCACTCCAATTTGCTTACCGCCCCAATAGGTCCACAGACGACGCAATCGCAACACCACTGCACACTGCCCTAACCCATCTGGACAAGAGGAATTCCTATGTGAGAATGCTGTTCATCTACTACAGCTCAGCATTTAACACCATAGTAACCTCCAAACTCGTCATCAAGCTCGAGACCCTGGGTCTCGATCCCGCCCTGTGCAACTGGGTACTGGACTTCCTGACGGGCCGCCCCCAGGTGGTGAGGGTAGGTAACAACATCTCCACCCTGCTGATCCTCAACACTGGGGACCCACAAGGGTGCGTTCTGAGCCCTCTCCTGTACTCCCTGTTCACCCACGACTGCGTGGCCATGCACGCCTCCAACTTAATCATCAAGTTTGCAGACGACACTACAGTGGTAGGCTTGATTACCAACAACGACGAGACGGCCTACAGGGAGGAGGTGAGGGCCCTCGGAGTGTGGTGTCAGGAAAATAACCTCACACTCGTAAACAAAACAAAGGAGATGATTGTGGACTTCAGGAAACAGCAGAGGGAGCACCCCCCTACGGGACAGTAGTGTCGACGGGACAGTAGTGGAGAGGGTAGTAAGTTTTAAGTTCCTCGGCGTACACATCACGGACAAACTGAATTGGTCCACCCACACAGACAGCATTGTGAAGAAGGCGCAGCAGCGCCTCTTCAACCTCAGGAGGCTGAAGAATTTCGACTTGTCACCAAAAGCACTCACAAACTTCTACAGATGCACAATCGAGAGCATCCTGTCAGACTGTATCATCGCCTGGTACGGCAACTGCTCCGCCCACAACCGTAAGGTTCTCCAGAGGGTAGTGAGGTCTGCACAACGCATCACCGGGGCAAACTACCTGCCCTCCAGGTCACCTACACCACCCGATGTCACAGGATGGCCATAAAGATCATCAAGGACAACAACCACCCGAGCCACTGCCTGTTCACCCCGCTATCATCCAGTAGGCGAGGTCAGTACAGGTGCATCAAAGCAGGGACGGAGAGACTGAAAAATAGCTTCTATCTCAAGGCCATCAGACTGTTAAACAGCCACCACTAACATTGAGTGGCTGCTGCCAACATACTGACTCAACTCCAGCCACTTTAATAATGGAAATTGATGTAAAAAATGTATCACTAGCCACTTTAAACAATGCCACTTAATATAATGTTTACATACCCTCCATTACTCATCTCATATGTATGTACTGTACTCTGTATCATCTACTGCATCTTTATGTAATACATGTATCACTAGCCACTTTAAACTATGCCACTTTGTTTACATACCCTACATTACTCATCTCATATGTATATACTGTACTCGATACCATCTACTGCATCTTGCCTATGCCGTTCTGTACCATCACTCATTCATATATCTTTATGTACATATTCTTTATCCCTTTACACTTGTGTGTATAAGGTAGTAGTTGTGGAATTGTTAGGTTATATTACTCATTGGTTATTACTGCATTGTCGGAACTAGAAGCACAAGCATTTCGCTACACTCACATTAACATCTGCTAGCCATGTGTATGTGACAAATAAAATTTGATTTGATTTGGCTCCAAAACCGCCATAAATAAGCCAGATGACGGTTTGCAACTGCACATGGGGACAAAGATCATACTTTTTGGAGAAATGTCCTCTGGTCTGATGAAACAAAAATAGAACTGTTTGGCCATAATGACCATCGTTATGTTTGGAGGATAAAGGGCATGCTTGCAATCCGAAGAACACCATTCCAACTGTGAGGCATGGGGGTGGCAGCATCATGTTGTTGGGGTGCTTTGCTGCAGGAGGGACTGGTGCACTTCACAAAATAGATGGCATCATGAGGAAGGAAAATGTTTGGATATATTGAAGCAACATCTCAAGACATCAGTCAGGAAGTTAAAGCTTGGTTGCAAATGGGTCTTCCAAATGGACAATGACCCCAAGCATACTTCCAAAGTTGTGGCAAAATGGCTTAAGGACAACAGTCAAGGTATTGGAGTGGCCATCACAAAGCCCTGACCTCAATCCTATAGAAAATGTGTGGGCAGAACTGAACATCCGTGTGCAAGCAAAGAGGCCTACAAACCTGACTCAGTTACACCAGCTCTGTCAGGAGGAATGGGCCAAAATTTACCCAACTTATTGTGGGAAGCTTGTGGAAGGCTACCCGAAACGTTTGACTGAAGTTTAACAATTTAAAGACAATGCTACCAAATACTAATTGAGTGTATGCAAACTTCTGACCCACTGGGAATGTGATGAAAGAAATAAAAGCTGAAATAAGTTATTCTCTCTGCTATTATTCTGACATTTCACATTCTTAAAATTGATTAAATGTCAGGAATTGTGAAAACTGAGTTTAAATGTATTTGGCTAAGGTGTATGTAAACCTCCGACTTCAACTGTATGCACGCACCACTTTTCCGTATGTTATTTGTTCACAGTTTTTGAAACAACCATTTTTTTTTCATTTCACTTTACCAATTTGGACTATTTTGTGTATGTCCATTACATGAAATCCAAATAAAAATCAATTTAAATTACAGGTTGTAATACAACAAAATAGGAAAAACACATAGGGGGATGAATACTTTTGCAAGGCACTGTAGCAGCAGTGTAAAATAGGGGGTGGGGGGGACGACAACAATGCAAATAGTCTGGCTAGCCATTTTATTACCTGTTCAGGAGTCTTATGGCTTGGGGGCAGATTCTGTTATGAAGCCTTTTGGACCTAGACTTGGCGCTCTGGTGCCGCTTGCCGTGCGGTAGCAGAGAGAACAGTCTATGACTAGGGTGGCTTACACCACCTGGTATAGAGGTCCTGGATGGCAGGAAGCTTGGCCCCAGTGATGTACTGGGCCTTACGCACTAACCTCTGTAGTGCTTTGTGGTCGGAGGCCGAGCAGTTGCCATACCAGGCAGTGATGCAAGCAGTCAGGATGCTCTCGATGGTGCAGTATTATAACTTTTTGAGGATTTGAGGACCCATGTCAAATCTTTTCAGTCTCCTGAGGTGGAATAGGCTTTGTCATGCCCTCTTCAAGACTGTCTTGGTGTGCTTGGACCATGATAGTTTGTTGGTGATGTAGACACTTAGGAACTTGAAGCTCTCAGCTCTCAAGTCCTCAACTGGCAGCTTCATTAAAAAGATGCCACAAAACACCAATGTCAACGTCAACAGTGAAGAGGCGACTCCGGAATCCTGGCCTACTAGGAAGAGTTACAAAGAAAAAGCCATATTTCAGACTGGCCAATGAAAATAAAAGACTAAGGTGGGCAAAAGAACACAGACAGTGGACAGAGCAACTCTGCCTAGAAGTCGCCTCTTCACTGTTGACTTTGAGACTAGTGTTTTGCCATTTGAGGACTTGTGAGGTGTCTGTTTCTCAAACTTGTCCTCTTGCTCAGTTGTGCACCGGGGCCTCCCACTCCTCTTTCTATTCTGGTTAGATACAGTTTGCGCTGTTCTGTGAAGGGAGTACACAGCGTTGTAGATCTTCAGTTTCTTGGCAATTTCTCGCATGGAATAGCCTTCATTTCTCAGAACAAGAATAGACTGACGAGTTTCAGAAGAAAGTCTTTGTTTCTGGCCATTTTGAGCCTGTAATCAAACCCAGAAATACTAATGCTCCAGATACTCAACTAGTCTAAAGAAGGCCAGTTTTAATGCTTCTTTAAATCAACACAGCAGTTTTCAGTTGTGCTAACATAATTGCAAAAGGGTTTTCTAATGATTTATTAGCCTTTTAAAATAATAAACTTGGATTAGCTAACACAATGTGCCATTGGAACACAGGAGTGATGGTTGCTGATAATGGGCCTCTGTACGCCTATGTAGATATTCCATAAAAAAAATCAGCCGTTTCCATTTAAAATAGTCATTTACAACATTAACAATGTCTACACTGTATTTCTGATAAAATTGATCTGATTTTTAATGGACAAAAAAATGTGCTTTTCTTTCAAAACAAGGACATTTCTATGTGACCCCAAACCTTTGTACCTCTTTCCCAAATATACCTTACATATTTTTTTTTTACCAGAACACAACAAATAAGGTCTGAAAAAGTAGCCTTACACAACAAATGTTACTTATGTAAATAAAATCTAGTAATGATCATAATGTATTAGCCTTAATTGAAGTTTAAACTGTTGTAACTGGTACATGCGTTGCCTCTTAGTAGCCAATGTTTGTTCTTGGTACCATAAACAGTTTTTTAGAAGTTTAGTGATACAAAGGGGAACTTTCTGGAAAAGCTTCTGGAATAAGTTTTAAATAAGCTTCTTGAAAAGCCTATAAGTTTAAGATAGTTTGTGATATTTTATGGGTATTGTAAGAATACGTAAACAGATGAAAATGAAAATGACAGCACACGCCAAATGAATTCATTCGCCTCCCACTTCCCAATTAAGTCAGATAGTAATGCTGAATCCCACCCCTAACACCAAAGGCCCTCACATCCCTTCATCCACACCTTCCCAAAGAGAATCTGTCTTGGCGGCTTCCTCCAGCTGAGTCCAGCCCTCTCTCCCCCCAGGGAGTTCCAGGCTCTAGGCTAACCTCCCCCAGAGTGACAGAGGCCCAGGTGCCATCCCCTAGTCAGACGTGGGGGTAATTCATCCCGGTGGGCCAAAACACACGCTACTCCCTCATCAGGGAGCTCGGGCTCCACATTAAACACTGTCTCATTATCTTGATGTGGACGAGGCCAGAACCTAATGAGAGGCGGCGTAATGACCAAAAACATCTGATCTCCACCCGCTCATAACAAAACAGTCAGGTAGCCCAGGGTCAGGGCCAAAGTCATGTCATGCTTCTGTTTTTTGGAGGAAGGGAGGGAGGGAGGTAGCGAAGGACATAGGGATGGAGGCAGGCTGAGCAGTGAGAGAATTCAAGTTCAAGTCTTGGTGAAGCAGAGTGGGGATTGAGGCTGTGTCGGGCATGCAGAGGTCAAGAAAGGTACTTGGTTGTGTTGGTAATTTGATTAATTTATACTGAATATGCTCATCAAATATCTTATTTTTAATGCCCTTTTCCCAATGTTTTTTTTGTAAATTAAAAGGCAATCATGAAACTTTTTGATGTAGTTTTGAAGTCTACATTTGAGGACACGTGTGTTTTATTCTATAGATATTATTCTCCATAAATTTTTGTCTAATTCATTAGGACAATGATATACAATTATTCATCAGCAGCTGAAGATTTCTGTGAGACCCAAGAGGGTCTGTATTGAAACATCAGCGGGCACCATTACTCCATTACATCTAACTTTAATAGACAGAGTTTCAAATGAAGCTTTTTCTACAGTTCATTAACACCTCATGAATGACAAATCAAGGGGTGGGCAAATGCTTGGTAATGATATTATATCAGCGTGAACCAAAGACCGTATTATCTCATAACCAAGCACATTTCTTCATGTCAATGCCTTTGATATTTCAGATAGCTGAAATGGAATAACTTTGCTGTCTGTGACATTGTAATGGTATCGATAAGGTGACCGGTCAAGCGTAAGCCATGTTGCTGCAGTAAGCCACTCTAAGGTATCCAAATTAGGACAGCCTCGGTGTCAGCAGGGCTTGTTTCAACCATTGTCTCAGGTGTGATTCAGCAAATTATATGTAGAGAATTCAGGTCAAGTGGGTGATGACATACTCATATCAGATGTCAAGACTACAACTTTGTTAGGAAATACAACTGCTAGCAACTCTTGTAGCTTACACTGGAATTGTTATATTTTTTTATTTAACCTTTATTTAACTAGGCAAGTCAATTAAGAACAAATTCTTATTTACAATAACGGCCTAAAAAGGCAACCTCTATCATGCTGCAATATGAGGTGGGAAGTAAAGCAAGGCCTTTGAAAACAATAAATGGTCCTTGTTTTTTTGTATAAAATCTTAGCAAATGTTAAGTCTATTGAATTAATTGGATTGAGGGTTAGGTGTCCCTGTTTCTGTGAAAATCATGTAGGTCTAACCCATACTGTACATACCTTACTTCCCAAATATACATGCAGTTTTCTTAGTTCAACATTTTTCAATCAAATCCCATTTCGGCTTTCACTCTCAGCGTGCGCTTCATTCAAATGCAATTAATCCAGTGATGTCACAGTCAGCAAGAAGAAATGGGAAAAATGGAGAGAAGGAATGAATGAAGGATCACTAATGGTCATCGTCTTTGATGCATGGTCCCACTTGAGGGCCCACGACGGGCCCCTGATTAATGTGTGTGAGAGCAGAGCCTGAGTGATGAAGGGCCCACTCCATGGTGTGGGTGGTGGGAGGAGGGGAGCAGTGGCCCTGAGTCGGCAGGCTCTTGGCCCCCCCAGTGGACACAGGTGTGGGTTAGCTGGACCCTAGCCCCCTTACCTCAGGCCTGTCCACAGCTCAATACACCATTACCCCCGGCAGCTGCTCTGACCAGAGCTTACCACTCGCACTGTCCGCATGGGCTAACTCTGGGAGAGAATGATGGGGTAAGTGGCTACAGAGCCTTCATAACTTTCACTCAAAGTGAAAGAATAAAACTCTTCACCTCAATGAACTGCAGATCTTTTCTACAGTTGAAAATGATCAAAAAAATGATTGCATTGAGTGAAAATGGTTTGTATGGGGAAATGATATACTACTTATGAATGTTTTCATTCAACATGTGACTCAAATGTCAGATGGTATTGAGTTGGTTTATAGACTAAAAATGAACCTGAATGTAATTTATATGACCATTAAAGACAGCCAGGAAAACATTAAAAAAGACACTTCAGAAAACCTTTGAAAACTCAAATGGATCTACGACATACACATTTCTTTCTGCTTGTACCACTAAGGCTTTAAAAGTGTACAAGTACTCCATTTGATAGCCAAAGTACCAGTTTAGTTCCTAGGAGAATTCATACTGAGTCTCTAATGGGATTGAAATCCATGAAGCAAATGAGAGCGGGTCCTTTTCAACACCATCTCACTTAATCTTTGCATCGAAAGTCACTGTCAACACCCTTCAACTGTGTCGTAATGAGTGCGACCGCCGTGCAAAAATTGGCCCACTCGCTGTCTCCTCACTTTGTGTGCTAGTGATTGATAACTGCAATAAAGACTGGAGCGTCTCCAGAACGAGTGTATTCCAGCTTGGTCTTATTGTTGAGTGTCCCCAATTAATCTAACTTCCTGCAGAGTTCTGCTCTGGGGTTGAGGGTGTCTATTGTGCTATGACAGCGCGGTTCGATCCAACGTTGTTTTAATCACACTCTATGACACCTAAAGTTAGACTTGTGTTGCTTGTGCCAGTCATTCTGCAAGGAGTAGATAGTGAGCGATAGTGACAGTTTGGACTAATGAATCATTCTTGATTGCAGGCAGGACCGCATTCTGTCAGGTTAGCTCTGTTTCCCTCCATTGGGGTTTAGGGCTCTTTGTGTTGGGGTGACTTTCAGTGTCATGACATTTTACAAAGAGGCGAAAGGTCCCTGACCAAATGTCAATGCTTTCGGGGGGCCTTTGGCAGGCAGATGGCTAGCAGCCTCTCTGTGTCCACTGTTGAAAAATGACCACTTGGAAAAGTATATCCAACTGATAAATTCCAAGTCAAGATCAACATTATTTAGTGGTTTCTCTGGTCAGTGAGACTTCTGGATTCCTCTCACATGTTTGTCTGAAAACGTATGTAAAAGTATAGCCCTTACCATATGAAACACTAATTCTCCATGGCTCCCTAATGAGGTGATATGAAGCTATCTATCCTTTTGTTTCACACTGCTTTGACGGACTGGACGTTGGGGAGTGAGGAGGGTCTTATTTTCTCTGGCCAATATCTTGACCCTGATAGCCACTGGGCAGCAGCTCATTAGCAGAATTGGAGAAGATAGGATGACCCCCACACACACTAGAGAGAAAATGAGTGTGTCACCGATGTGCCCCTGCGATGTGCCGCTTCTGTGGGTCTAATTAAAAGGGTCTGGGAGCAGAGGGGTTGCTTTTGTGCCCAGCAGGGTCCTACATCTCTTCCCTCATCTCTCTCATCTCCTCTTGCGGTCTCCCCTCTGGCTTTGATTAACGTGGTGTGTTAATGCCTACAGAATGCAGACGCACGTGCGCTCCTCACACGGGGAGAGGAGTGAGTCGTTTGAGCACCTTACTCCCCCGAAGCACACACACACACACACACACACACACACACACACACACACACACACACACACACACACACACACACACACACACACACACACACACACACACACACACACTCACACACACACACACACACACACAGGCACATTCGATTACTACTTCATCATCTGGTTAAGAGTAGGGTAGATACTTGTGAGGACTTTTTAGGGACAAACAATTGATTCCCATTCAAAATTATATTTTCCCTAAATCAAATCAAATCATCAAATCAAATTTATTTATATAGCCCTTCGTACATCAGCTGATATCTCAAAGTGCTGTACAGAAACCCAGCCTAAAACCCCAAACAGCAAGCAATGCAGGTGTAGAAGCACGGTGGCTAGGAAAAACTCCCTAGAAAGGCCAAAACCTAGGAAGAAACCTAGAGAGGAACCAGGCTATGTGGGGTGGCTCTTCTGGCTGTGCCGGGTGGAGATTATAACAGAACATGGCCAAGATGTTCAAATGTTCATAAATGACCAGCATGGTCGAATAATAATAAGGCAGAACAGTTGAAACTGGAGCAGCAGCACAGTCAGGTGGACTGGGGACAGCAAGGAGTCATCATGTCAGGTATTCCTGGGGCATGGTCCTAGGGCTCAGGTCCTCCGAGAGAGAGAAAGAAAGAGAGAATTAGAGAGAGCATATGTGGGATGGCCAGTCCTTTTCTGGCTGTGCCGGGTGGAGATTATAACAGAACATGGCCAAGATGTTCAAATGTTCATAAATGACCAGCATGGTCAAATAATAATAAGGCAGAACAGTTTAAACTGGAGCAGCAGCACGGTCAGGTGGACTGGGGACAGCAAGGAGTCATCATGTCAGGTATTCCTGGGGCATGGTCCTAGGGCTCAGGTCCTCCGAGAGAGAGAAAGAAAGAGAGAATTAGAGAGAGCATATGTGGGATGGCCAGTCCTCTTCTGGCTGTGCCGGGTGGAGATTATAACAGAACAGAACAACCCCTAAACCTAAACCTATCCCTAACCACTAACTCCTAACCCTAAACCGTACCCCTAAGCCTAAAATAGCCCTTTTCCAAGTGAGGACCAGCAAAATCTCCTCACTTCCCTGAATTTATGTTGGTTTACTATTCTTGTGAGGACTTCTGGTAAAACGTGTACACACACACACACACAACTCAATGTTAGTTTACCCCTGTTTTGGATTGAGGGTTTAATTCCTGCAATCATTTAATTACGGGGCGTTAGTGTGTCTGTGAGCGGCTTGATATACCCATGTAGCCACTTTAGCATCAGAGGATGTACCTCCATTCTCTCTCAGAGGTCAGGGAGTACTTGTCAGTCAATAGTTTTGGATTTCCCATCTAATCCCTCTATTCTCTACTAGAGGAACAACATGTATGTTCATTATTATTAATAAGACCCTATGTTCATGGTTCATTATCCCTCTCCTTTGCATCTACATTGGGCTTGGATACAAACTAGCAGATGGGTTCTGCTATTACATTTGTCTCCACATTGGGAGAGGTTGACTCAGGCACTGAAGTGAGAAATGCCCTTTTTCCTATTGAGGGACTTTGAATTATACTGGGGTTTAATAAGTTGGTATCAGGGGAAGATTGTTGGAGATTGAGTTTGTCCTTGACTTTGGATGTACTTTAGTACATATTTACAGTTGCTGGAGTTGGAGCCTGATCTCCCTGATTAATAAATAAATGTAAACACTGTGAAATCTCAAAGCGCTTTATGTAAGTTGAAGTTCTGCAGACTTTGGGCCATGTAGTTTTAGCCTACTGCTATAAAACAATTTCTGTAATTTCAGGAAGAAAGCAAAGTGATATCGTAGCTCACATCGTCGGTTGCTGATCTTGGTAGTGACACGCCTGCATCCATGGGGGTCCTGTGGAAAAAAATAAAACATGTTTTGGGATAATGGGATCAATACATAACTTGGGTCCAGACTTTTTCCTGCTAAGGTCTCCTGCCTTGAACTTTTTTGAGGGATGGCATCGCATCACATCATGCTCTTTTAGAGGAGCAGTCAAATGAAGCGGGAGCCCCCAAATAAAGTTTGGGTGTATAGAGTGAGAGGGAAGTCATAAGTCCCATCCCTCAACACTCTACCTTTCAGTGCTGGCATCTCCTTCATTTTACATGGCATCTTCATTAACTCCTATGGAAAACTCTCCCTGTGTCTTCCCTTTGTTAGGGGGAACCCCCAGATGAGGCCCGACTGGGTCGTTCATCACCCCTGTCACATGGCCCTGTGCCCTGGGACCAGCCCACCGGTCCACAGCCCACCATGCATATTCAAGCGGAAGGCCCAGTAGGTAGCACCCTAAAGCAGGATAAATATGCCCAGGGAGAGGGAAACGGCTGCCTCACCCATTGTACTTTTCTTAGCCCATATTAAAATGTGCTAATAAAGAGTGAAAAGATTCCCCGCTGTAATGGCTCCCCAGGGGCAGGCTGGGTAATTAAAGGGCTGCCTCTTTATATGAACAGTAATCACTCATTTTGTGTTGAAAGAAAACATGGGGGAAGGAACTTGGAAGCATGCTTGTATTGGAGAACCAATGCCAGCCAAAATAGTTTTCTAAAGAAGTGTCTCCCGATCCCATTGTCTAATGTAGTCAAGTGTCTTGATTTGAGATACAATGCATGTTATCGTTTTTTTTTTGCAAATCTCCCATCAACATCAATATAGCCTATCATTTTCAGTAAGCAAATTACAATTCAGCCTTTCTATTAGTATCTGATATCTACAGTACATCTACATCTGATCCAGTTGCACACAGTATGGATTCTCAACCCTCCTCTTGCTAGACCTGAGATAGCAATCACATTCAATACATACTATCACAAACTTGTAGTGCTGCTGGGTAGGATTTGTTTAGACGACGGTGTTCCACAACACAAACCAATGTCGGAGGGAAAACTATTTATTTGTATTCATGCTCTCGGAGGCACAGACTGGGATTTGTCTCTCGTGTTTTCTGAATGAGTGGCATGACCTCAATATGTTATGAAGTGATCTCTGTCTGTTTGGGACGAGCTGATGTAATTAACAGAAGAAAATGAATTTGACTTGTATGTCGGTGTCTGTGCTCTGGCGTATTGCTCAATTCCTGTATTTCGGAAACATATTGATAGTGATGAAAACAAGGGGCAATGAAAAATTAAAATGAACGTAACTCCTTCTCGCTCATATTTGGGCCTGTGCTCTGAAAATCTTTCATCACAAAAGGTCAAAATAGGTCTGCAACTTTGGGACTACACCTTCCGAATATTGAGTTGCTCTTTTGCTCTCAGAACAGCCTCAATTCGTCGGTGCATGGACTCTACAAGGTGTCGAAAGAGTTCCAAAGGGATGCTGGCCCATGTTGACTCCAATGCTTCCCACATTTGGACGTCCTTTGGGTGATGGACCATTCTTGATACACACGGGAAACTGTTGAGCATGAAAAACCCAGCAGCATTGCAGTTCTTGACACAAACCGGTGCACCTGGCACCTACTACCATACCCCTTTTAAAGGCACTTACATTTTTTTTCATGCCCATTCACCTTCTGAATGGCACACACACACAATCCATGTCTCAATTGTCTCGAGGCTTAAACAGCATTCTTTAACCTATCTCCTCCCCTTCATCTACAATGATTGTGGATGAAGTGGATTTAACAAGTGACATCAATAAGGGATCATAGCTTTCACCTGGATTCACCTGGTCTGTCTTTCATGGAAAAAACAGGTGTTCTTAATGTTTTGTGCACTCAGTGTATATTACTACTAGCTGCATATTCTGTACTTATCTGGGAAGCCATCACTATGGATATGACTCCCCTACACGGTACTCTGAGGGCTGATGGAGCATCACATCTTTACAAGGGTGTCATAATGATCTCAATGAAATGCTCTATGGCCTAATTACAAGGTTCTCCCATTGTGCTGAAGTGTGTAAGTGAGTTAGCTTTGTGTTCAAAGTGTGTGTGAGTCCTTGGGGGGACCCTACTGAAGGAACGGAGCCCACCCTGTCCATCTTTTTTTATTGTAATCAACCTGTCAAATGACTGTGTGTGTGTGTGTGTGTGTGTGTGTGTGTGTGTGTGTGTGTGTGTGTGTGTGTGTGTGTGTGTGTGTGTGTGTGTGTGTGTGTGTGTGTGTGTGTGTGTGTGTTAGTGCTGAGCGATTTGATGTTAAATGCATCGTGAAATAATGACCTTACAATGATTTCAGATCTTTTTAAATAGAAATTCCAAAGTCAAAACCTTAAATTGCCAAAACATTGAAAATATCCCATTGTCTCTGTCAGGTCCACATTGAGTAGACATCAATAGAAAATAGGAAATATCTATGAAATAATACAATCTTTCAGTTGTGTATATTACTTATGTTTTATTTGAGGACTTGATTATTCTTCATTTCTTAAAGTCATCATCTCATCTCTGCTCAGACAGTAGCAGTCAGCCAGCCAGTCCATCTAATGCTATGTGCTCCCCACACTGTACTGTCTTTAGTCATGCCCAAGCATTTTCCCATCTGAAACAGTTTGTGCATATATTATGCTGACATTTCGTTTTGGTCTTCGGCAAGGATTTATTTCAGCCATTCGTAAACACAAATATTTTTCTCGATGCAAAACCAAAGTTTGGTAGTCGAAGTCTATGGCCCTTTGTCGGTGATTGGTCAACAGTAGGGATTCTTCAATGAGGTGTTTGTTATCATTCAACGAGAGACGACTCGTTTTCATGCACATTCTTTTCACTTCAGAAATACTGGGACTGTATGTTAAGATCTCTTTGGCAAAAACATACAAATGAATTACAGATTTTTTGACTCATTTTGTGGAAGTGTATACTGGCTACAGCGTCTTAGATGGACAGATGTACTATTGCAGTTTTTTTCTTGTTTTTCAAATGAAGATCCTTTAAGGGAGTATTCGAGCACACTCGTTTGGTTCGCCTAATGCTCAGCTCAACTAGCCAAGTTTTGCTAGGCGCCAGCCGAACTGAAGCAAATGCGGAAGCTTTCTGCAGAGCTGTCTGATGAAATAATTTTGACTAGTTCTTTATAGTAGATAAGGGATACTTTCACGAACTGTCTCCGTCCCTCTCATTGTGTTGTGTACATTCTTCTCTCCTGCGGTCTATGTGTATCGAACCAAACGTAGCAGGCGTAAAAGTGTGTCCGTCCAGAGATCTGTATATAATGACGAGATGCTTATGGCTCTGACCTAACAATGGGAGTCGTCCCAAAGGCGGGAATGCAGGTGACGAGTTTTGGTCCAAAATAAGCCCATAGAAACTTATTTTGAGTTTATTTTGGACAGATTTTGGCAAGAGTGAAACCTCTCGCTTCTCCTATTCCTCTCTGACCGAGAAGGAAAAACAGGCGCAATGGATTATGGTCATTGTAGTAATTACCATGTTTCTGTGCTGAACTAGGTTGAATATTTGAAAACTTCAACTTTGATCTCTCTCTAAAGAAACGTGCGTTTGGCTCACCAAAAAAACAAGCTGAATGGAATTCAAGTAATTGAACCGACATCGGTCAATTAGTGGTTTAATAAAACATTTTAAAAATGGTTTAATCACTCGGCACTAGTGTGTGTGTGTGTGTGTGTGTGTGTGTGTGTGTGTGTGTGTGTGTGTGTTTGTGTATGTGTGTGTGTGTGTGTGTGTGTGTGTGTGTGTGTGTGTGTGTGTGTGTGTGTGTGTGCAGTAGAGGCCTATTCCATTCTCAGCTATGTCTCCAGACAGAACCCCTGCTGTCTCATAAACACTGTCACTGCCCAAGAATGTCAGTACAAGCATGAGCGAGCCAAACTACATACTGTGTTTGCCATCATCCCCATAATGCCTATTAAATTAATACAGCCAAAATCATGGTTCAATATAACACTACGGCATGGCTCTGCCTTGTTTATATTTACTTTGTCAAAATATATATTGGATAGAGTTGGCCCTCGTGGTGGTACACTTCGATAATCTATCCAGTGCCCATTAGTTTTGATACACAAGTCAACTTGGTAATACTTGACACAGTATTATAACAGCAAAACAAGAAACATGAGGCCAGAAGAATGATACAATGGCAGTCAACCTGGAGACCCATGGATTTAGGTGGAGCAATTTGGATCACCTCTATACTGAGGAAGGAAGTTCTGTTACCAACAATGTATTTTCTCAGTAAAATAGTTTTCCAGTTTTCGACTGAACAGGGTCAGAAGAATCTATGATTAGTTGTGTCACACTCAGTGACAGTGCTCCATGCTCTTACAGCATCAACTGTGGATCGCAAAGACAAAATCCCCTCAAAGAACACAAGAGATTCCAGTGACATCACCTCAAATAAAATAGTTTTTCTTTGGGGAGAGCAATGCAAACCTAAACACCTCTATTTACCATAAACCGAAAACTGCCTTAGAACTCAGACCCAAAACGAGAGAATCTCCATTTCCTGGAATGGCACGATTATTAGTCTCAGCAACAACCGGGCCACTGGACTAAAGGCTTCAGTGTGACAGAGAGATCTGAGAGAGGGAACCGGTGGCAGAGCTCAGCTCGTACCAAGAGAGGACCAGCGGGGGTTGGTGCCCGACCAGCCAGGCCTTTCATTTATCCAACTCATAAAAGGGCCTCTCGTCTCTCTTCTAATTGCGACGTGAACTCTATCACGCTGGGCTTATTGGGAGAGGGAGGCGGGGGGCTGGCTTCATTTGAAGAGCTTTGTTAAGCTGGCTGGCCCCTTTTCCACTTGCCTTCCCTTGAGGACCTGTGGTGGGCTGTGAAATGGACATCAGATCAGACACAAGGAGCACAACACAGAAGGGAGAGGAGAAAGGGGGGCATGGGGAACACAGAGATTTGACTCTCTCCACTCGGCGTTCATCTTCATGTCCCTGCACTGTTTGGATAACTCTATCAGGAGTGTGAAGAGGACAAGACAGAATAGTCTGTGGTAATTTCACAGAAGGCATGACCAAACTTTTGAAACTGCTAAGACTTTGAATGAGTAGTACTCAGATATTCAATACTCTCTTTTTGTTACAGTAAAACAAATTTACCCCCCAAAATTATGTACATTTTTATAGATTAGATGTTTTTTTATTTTGTATTTGGGCGAACAAACAAATACAGACAACCAGACACCCTCAACAAAATAACTCAAGGTCACCACTTCTGTGCTTTTGAAACAAACTTTCCGTCATCTGATCGACAGCATAGTTAACCAAGCGAGGTCCAGGCATTTGCAATTGGGGAGAAATAAATGGGAAAAGTAAATTGAGAAGGAAATGTTGACAATGAGTCCACCTCATTGTGGTGTCTGTTAATCATTCCCAGAGCCCCTCTGGCTCCAATAAGGGATAATAAAATAGTATAAAAGAACAATTTGGGCTGCCCCAGCTGTGAAAAGCCAAACAATCACGCACACAATAGCCCTGTAGCGGCCACAGTAATTCAGCGTGTGATTACGAACACGCCCCTCTCTTGCCGTGTCTTTGTTTAAGTCGACCGACAGCACATCACCTCGCCCCCCCCCCCCCCCCCCCCCCCCCATCCCCTTGAATGGCCAGATGGGTTCATCCATAATGCAGGAGAAAAGTGGGGTGGGACCCCCCTAGTTCGCCCATGCTCCAACATTGCTCTCATAAGGACCCATTACAGGCTGATGCTCCCCTCTTGCCTAATTAAGCACAGCTTTGTCAGCCCTTGGCGCGATGGCTTACCGATCTGGGAAGAGGCCCTCGCACCTGGGGATGCTACCTGTTACTCAGCCCGGGTAATCGGCCCTGTGGAGAGGCCCCCAGCTGGCCAACCAACCAACCAGACAGGGTACCCTGAGTTAGGGATGGGGCGGGTCCATAGCTGGTGAGGCTTGGTGGCTGTGTATGCTGTTGTTTTATGGCTGACTGTGGGCTGATAAATGTTGTCTTAAGGAAGTCACACCTCAACGGGCAGACATACACATGCATAGAAACACGAACACTCACTTGGCTACATACACAGATTTTCTCTTAGTAATTAACCTGTACCTGCCTTGTCACCTGGCTATCATTTTAATTTTGTTTTGTTTCAGATGAGTTTTTACTCATTTTGAGATGACATTTATTCATCATTCAAACGTTAAATATGTCTTCCACAGTGATAAGTGTTGAATTGCCACTACAAGGCTCCAGACTCAACTAAGGTAATGTGCAGAGCAAGGAATATTAATTGCCTAATATATTAAATGCAAACTGCACCTTTGCCAGTTTGTCAAGCATTGCATTTGCAGTGTTGCCAGTTATATACTCAAAACATGAAAACATAAAAAGCCCTCTAGGTGAATCCTGGTTAAATCAGTGATGAAGCTATGATTGGGCACACAATTGATTTTCACAAAGTTCGCTCACCTGGAATGCTTGGCCTCTTTGAAGTCTGCCAAACAGAAGACAGCACAGTGGGAAAGCAATCAAACCAAAGTTCTCCCCCCCTTAAAATATCAGGGCTGACAAATAATTCATCTTTTGTAACAATCAATACGACACAGACCCCTTCACTCTTACATGCCACTGTTTTCTCTTTATAGTACTGATTGGAATGAACACCAATTTTCTGAAGCAATCGGTGCATTGATTGCAAGAAAGCAACCCTTCCCGGTGAGTGGGTGAGGTCGTTTCAGACTGGTCATATTTAGCTGCAAAGGGTCAGTTTGGAGAAGCACTTAAGAATAGGTGAGAATCTCTAAGAGACATTCAGATTCGAGGACTCTAACCCAAGTGAGACCGACATGGTCTGTGGTTTTGGAAAATTTGCACTTTTGGTTTGTAAGGGGGGTGGTGTTCTAATGCATATTTAATTGAGTACTTAGCATTTTTTTTTGCATATGAGCTTTTTATGACAAAATGAGAAATGGATAAGGAACGTAAGTGGGTAAAATTCATGAAAAGCGAATGTCCAAAGGGTACAAATGATAGGGGTGTGTTTTCCAAGTTACTATTCATGGGATCGTGGCTAATTGTGTCTTTGTTGTGTGATTATGCCGAGTTTGCTCAGGGTTCAGAGTCACCGTTGTGGGCAGGAGCCAGCTCTTTGTTTAACTTCCTCCCCTCGTGGCCCTAAGTGTACCTTAGGCCCCTGGAGAATGGCTAATCCCCAGACTAACAGGCACACTGGCCCTGTCAAACTGTCTTCCCTTGGCCTCCCTAGACTGGCATATTATAAAAGGACAAGGGTGTTACCAGAGCATACCTCTGCTTTTAAACTGCATCCGTCCTGAAGGTTTCAGATATAAGGTTTGCATTAGAAGGCTTTGAAGTGAACAGTTAAGTTGGCCGACTCATGATGTGATTTGTGGAAAATATTGTGAAATCAACCGTGGAGATTCCCAGAGAGCTAGTTTGTGAGGCTTGATTGGACACAACTACCTCAAGTAACAGTGGCCATCTTGCTCTGGGGGCTTTCTCCCTCTGGCCTCACAGCTGAGCGTATATGGGACAGAGGCACCAATTATACCACCCTGGCATATGGGCAGTGCAGGAGCGTCTCTCTAATGTTGGAGCGTGCCAACTGCTCGCCAGTCGAGGGTCAGCAGCACTCTGAGTTGCTGCCAAAAAGGCTCCCAATTACAAGGAACCTCCTTCCCCAATGGCGGTTCTGGATCCAGCTGTGAGAGGTCCAAGTACTCGCGGGCATGGCACACCTGCATCCTGATCGCACCACGGGACTGGCTGTCTGTTGGCACCTCCATCCAGCTGGGACAAGGAGGAGGGGGCTTCAGCCGGCTGTCCTTTACCCTACCCTGGAGTTTCCTGGAGCAAATTAGAGCAGCAGGGCACAGCAAGACCTGGGCACAGATGTTCTGCCCAACCCTGGCCCCATGTAACAGTCTGGGGCCACATCAGCACCGATTTTACGAGGTCAACTGCAGGTGTGAATAGCAGAAATCTCTTCTCGCTATTCGAAAGATCTCAACGATGAACCGAACAGGAACATCTCAGCAAACAGGAACATCTCTGGAAGAACAGGTTTCCATTGCGGTTACAAAGCCGACAGGAATGAGTTGACTTAAGTGTTGGCTCACGGGTTGCCACTTGATATGCTGACAGACAAGAGTATACATCTTATGTGTACAAAGACATGCGCCTCTTTTCTTTATTGACCCCAGTACTGTTTGCGCCATTCAAATGAAGTATTTGTTCTAAAGGCTAAGCTGTCTAGTCTAGACACTGCAGACATGGCTGAGAGCAGTCACATATATTCACAGCCCCAGTGCCTTCAGCAAAAGAGCAATGAAACTGAAGTCTATACAGAGGTCAATAAGTAAAAGTTCAATGCCATCGATTCCTTTGACAAAACCGATTTAAATTGGCCTAGGTGGCTTCAATACAGTACACAAAATAGGCGAAAATCGTCTCAGAGAAGAACAGCAAATGACAAAAACGATGTTTCTCACCCCTTGTCTGGGAGGTTTCTAGAATGCAAAGTTTAGTCAATATAGACGATTGTGCTGTGTTGCTTCTTACTTAATTGAGTCAGACTAATTGTTGGAGGCGCCTGGGGAGAGGATGGAGGAGTGGGTGGTAATGAGAGTTCGATTTTGATGATCTTCTCAAGCAGGGGAAGAAAGAACAGTGGACGCCATAACGCAGGCTCTGCTATCGATCTCCAATCTGAGCTCCAAATGGAACACTTCAGTTATAAGACATTTTATAAACACTGCCACTCAGGAGGAGAGTGGAAAGGAAAAAAATGAACAAATTTGAACTGTCACTTTTTACCACTTCCAAGAGTGACCATCAATGGTAACTGTATATAGAGCACCCAGACAGTGTGATCAAGATGACCTGGCAGCACTAGGCTGTACCTCCATAATGGCCTTTTAAAATAACTGTCTAGTGTTTACAAATTTCTATGAAATATTTTTTTTTTATTATTTTTTTATTTAACCTTTATTTAACTAGGCAAGTCAGTTAAGAACAAATTCTTATTTTCAATGACGGCCTAGGAACAGTGGGTTAACTGCCTGTTCAGGGGCAGAACGACAGTACCTTGTCAGCTTGGGGGTTTGAACTTGCAACCTTCCGGTTCCTAGTCCAACGCTCTAACCACTAGGCTACCCTGACCTATACTTACTTACAACACGAGTGAAATAGTTTCCTTCCAGAAATGTTTTAATTATGTTAAAAATCAGCTTTTCTGTGTTGGAATGGTGTCGGCATACCTCAACAACAGAATGGTGTGGGTGTATGTATACCGGTCATAAAAAAATATTAATGCGAGTACTGCCGATTGGCCAGCTCACCATCCTCTAGATCATATAAACATCTTTTTAAACATGCATTTGGAAGAACAAAAAGCAATTGGAATGCAGTGGCTGTTAGTTTGGACCATGTCCTAATATACCATTATGTTCCTGTGTGTTCTGTACTTGCTGTGCTATTATTTCTCATCACACTTCACCCTCCACTTACCAGCCAGAGCATAGAGAGTACGAGCTGCATCCTAAACAGTCATTTGACACCACAGGCTCACCATTCACCGGCTCGCCACTTCCAGCCAGAATGCCGATGGCCTGACTTTTACTGGGGGCAAACATGTTCTAAACAATATTACCAAAACTGATCTCCCTTAACAGCAGGAGAGTACAGAGTCAAAGTGTTTAGTTGGCAAAACACAGTAGTGGTGTAGCGCTAAAATTCTGAGTCCAGTAAAAAGTGGGGGTTCACAATGTGTTACCAGATTATTATGGTTGGTGTATGGTTGGTGTATGGTTGGTGTATGATTGTGATGAAAATGTTGGTTTGGTGTCAAAGATAATTGCAACCATGTAACAGACATCTGTCAAATTCTTTTCGATTTTAAATCAAACTTTATGCCTTTGCAATATCTTGTCAGGTTACATCAATGTGATCGACATTTGTTATTTCAGCATCTCTTCGGAGACAAGAGATGCAGCAGTGGCATCATTTTCTGACTTCATCTCTGCTTGATTTAAGTGATTTCATTTTGTTGGATTACTTTTTACTGGTGCATTTCCAGGACAATTATTTGATGGTTTGACAGACAAATGTCAGTCTTTGTGAGGTGATATATTTGTTGGCAATAATCCTCCTCAGACAATGCATTATGATTCCAAATGGAAAGATTATGGTGTGGATGTGTGTCTCCCAGTGGTGTTCACTGTGCCTATCGAGTGTGTGTGTGTGTGTGTGTGTGTGTGTGTGTGTGTGTGTGTGTGTGTGTGTGTGTGTGTGTGTGTGTGTGTGTGTGTGTGTCAATGATGGTCAGTGCCATTTAAGATGAGGGAGAATTATTTATTTTTTATGAGCATGGCCTTATTTCTATTACAGCATAATGGATGACTGTCATTCATATTCCATTCACCCAGCTCAATGTAACATCACTAGGTTTAGGCTACTACATGATACTAAAATGTTCCCTATTTCCATCATGAGATTGCTACAACCTAGCCTACGAATTCAAGTTTACAACATAGGTGCACAGGTCAAGAGAACATTGCACACTTTTGCCAGCATATGGCCAATCTAGGGTTTAATCATTAGTCCAGCATTTGCAAACAAGAGTTTTTATTGGACAAATTCAGCTATGTTTACCCCCGTTTTGTTCTGTTTAAAAAACATTTTTCAACAGCATCGGCAGAATGAATACACCCCTGATCACCCTCAAACACAGTTCACTTTCATAGCAGCCGCATACAATTCATAACATTTTTTTAAATGCAACCTTTATTTAACTAGGCAAGTCAGTTATTAAGAACAAATTCTTATTTACAATGACGGCCTACCACCCCAGCCAAACCCGGACAATGATGGGCCAATTGTGCGCCCCCCTATGGTACTCCCAATCACAGCTGGTTGTGATACAGCCTGGATTCAAACCAGGGTGTCTGTAGTGACATCTCAAGCACTGAGATGCAGTGCCTTAGATCGCTGCGCCACTCGGGACCCACTAGCAGCATGATCACTTTGCTTGTTGTATTATTCCTTCTCGCATCTACACGCGCTCCTCCTCTTCATCTTCATTGCACAACACAACAGCTGTCTATGACTGTGACCAGGTGAAAAAACGTTCCATGCCAAACCTTCATACAATAACAGCTAACCGCTACACACAGTCTAATATGGTTGTCATAGTCAACACAGTTACTAGAACTAACGGGCTAGTAAACCCGCTACAGTCATGCAGAACAGTGTACAGCAAACAGTTTAGCAGTTACACTGGCGGGCCCTGGTGGCAATACATTAATGCAACCAAAAGCTTACATTGACTTGGAAGAGTTCCAGTGTTGAATAGCCATAGCCATAGCTAGCTAGCTAGCTAACATAGCAGCCATCTCTGTTTGAGCCGGGTGTTTGAGTAGGCTAAACTAGCTAGCTGCATTCGCTAGCTAAGTAAGTGAATAAAATACAAAGAAATAAAGCTAGCTCTGATAGGTTGGAGGACGTTCTCCGGGAGTTGTCATAATTACTGTGTAAGTCTATGGAAGGAGGTAAGAACCATGAGACTCCTAGGTTTTGTATTGAAGTCAATGTACCCAGAGGATGGAAGCTGGCTTCTGCTACACTGTGGTGCTACCCTCAGAGAGTGCTGTTGAGGTTACTTTTAGACCTTCATTGCGAAACAGTGTTTTAATAAATTATTTAACACAGCGCGCATCCATCCCGGAAGCCAACATGCACTGCACCCCGCCCGCCACAGGCATCGCTAGTGCACAATGAGACAAGGATATCCCTACCAGCCAAGCCCTCCCTAACCTCCAGGGCGGCTGTGATAGAGCCTGGGCTCGAACCCAGAGTCTCTGGTGGCACAACTAGTGCCCAAGACCACTGCACCACCCAGGAGGACCACAATTTTATAAAATGAAATTCTACTGTAGATCATCGTTGCAAAACAATGTTTTAATAAATGATTTGGTGACATGTTAATATATTTAGGTTTGTTTTATCTTTAAAGGATAACTTTTTTAATGTTTCACTATGTTCATTTTTCTGCCGTGGTATTTCCATGTGAGAGAGAGATCGTGAGCGCACACCAAAGAAACTCAATCTATCTTTGCACTGCTTTTACATGTCTTTACTGGTAGGCCGCATCCACTTGTTGACACTGACATTTAGCCTATCACCTATGCATTGCTTTCACCTCACCAGCCACTAGTTTCAAACTTAAAAGTTTATTCACCACTTGCATAGGATACAACAGGTGTAAAACAGTACAGTAAAATTCTTACCTTGAGAGTTCTTTCCCAACAATGCAGTGATAATAATAATATAGATAATGATTAGAAAATTTAAAAATAAAAGTAAGAATAAAAACCACACATAAACTACAATGAGAGTTAATAGAACGCAAGAATGCATACAGGTCAGTGCCAGTACCTTATTCAATGTGCAGGGGTACTGGAGTGGTTGAGGTGGGTTTATACATAAAAAGTGACCTGTAGTAGGATAAACATGTAAACAGGGCTGAAAAGTGACTGAAAGCAGGAATATATAAATACTTATGGTAATGGTAGTATATACATGGCCAGTAGCAGTATAAATAGATAAATACTAATGGTAATGGCAATCAATAATCAATGGACAGCACTGTAATGGAGTAATACATCTAATCAATAATAATTTTCGCAGCAGCGTAGGTTGTTTCTGAGTGGGTAGAGACCTGTGGATGGGCAAAGAATCAGTGTGGATAGTCTCTGGGAGAGGGGGTAGTGGTTGGCCTTTTAACATTCTTATGGTCAGGGGATGGAATCTGTTTAGGAGTCTGTCTGAGCCTTGATACAACGGTACTGCCTTCCGGATGGGAGCATGGAGAATCGTTTCAGCCTCCTGAGGGATAAGAGGAGTTGCCGTACCTTCTTCACAACTGTTCTGGTGTGAGAGGACCATGTTAAGTTGTCATTGATGTGGACATCGAGGGACTTGAAGCTCTTGGCCCTGTCCCGTGTGGATGGGCTTTTGTAGCCCCCTAGGTCTACCTTTGTAATCCGTAACGGACTGCAGCCCCTGACACGTGCGTTGAGCCTTGGAGCCGATTCCACCCTGTTCTTATATTGTCATTTGGCTTTTTGATGACTTTGCAGAGGTCGTAGTGGGACTTCTTGCATGCATTCGTGTCCTCAGCCGTAGCCTCGGGGTTAGCTCTGTGTACAGTATCTCTGTCCTTTTATCTTAGTGCGTTACCTCAGTGTTAATCCAGGGCTTTTGACTGGGGAAGCAGTGAACCTTCACTAGGAGACACTCCAATACCTACACTGGCCAATCTGTGTGAGGGCTGAGAGGGGTTGAGAGGGGAGATGACGCAACGCTCACACTCACATAGCCTGAAAGGCTATCGATCTACCGTGCGGGGTCCATACCTTCCCCTTATTGTACGCTGATTAGAGCCCTATGTGGAATCCTCTGTCACAGCTGCCCCATGATTGGAAGACCCCTTAAAATGAGGGTTCCGGAAAGTTCCCCGGGAAAGGGTGCAGGATGGGGGTCGTCATGCCAACTTTGTAGCGGGGATGGGTCCCATTGTCCCCAAGACAGAACGGGAGGACAGGGGCCCGATGGGAGACAGGCTCTGCTAATAGGAGTCACACTGAGGCTGTCAGCAAAGGGGGGGGGGGGGGGGGGGGGGGGGCTGCACCACCCGTGACCACCCAGCACATATGCACATATACACATTCACATACACACTGTCCATACACGTGCAACAAATTGTTATATCCACACTACCCACATGCACATTTTGAACATGTTTGACTTGTGCACTAACTTTTCAGTTGTATGTACTGCAGGTATCATAGTGTGTTGTGCATGTGTAACTTTTGTATGTTGACTTCACTCAATGAATTTCCATGTAGATATACAATAAAGTGTATCATATTGTAAATACATAGATACACATATTAGTAAACATGCACACACTAATGTAAGGACATCAAATTCACTATTACACACATGCACACATTCAGACAGAGACAGTACATCACAAACGTTTTGGCCCACACACGTATATATTCAGTATCTCTTACAGGCACCCAAATATGCAGACACACACACAGCATGCATGTGTAAATATCCACATTCATACATCCACAAGCCCGCATTCATGCATGCAGGTCCATGATGCATGTAATGCTTACGATAGACTGTATACTCAGGGATCCTCCGACGTGTCTACGATTTCACTAGTAATCTTAGATACTATTTTACCTACAGTTCTAAATAGGAGTCCTATATTTCTTCAGAAACAAACCCCTTCCTTTTCACTAGCAGTCTTAGACAATTTGACCTGATCTGTAATGGCATATTAAATCATATCTTTCTGTCTTATAAAACAGATTTGACAGTGATTTGTTCTGTAGCAGCTCAGGTTTGCATCAAAGATGAGACGGCTATATCAATCACACTCTCTTATTTGAAGTTTAGTTTTAGTAAACGAGAAGAAGACTGCTCTTGTCTCACATAGCGAGATGAAATGACAGTTGATGCCACACCCTCTTGTGTTGTTGACCAACCACCAGCATGTGTCCACCTTTTGTTGTACCTTCCCTAGACGTTTTAATCGCACAAAAAGTGATGACATAATGACAAAAGTATCATAAAACATGATTTTATCTGAAAAAATGCTGTATAGTGTATATAAATGGTACATTTATGAAATTAGATTTGTAGCACCATAGCAATAACCTCACCGGATGCCCAATGAAGAGATACAAATCAGTTCTGGATTAATGAAATTGTGTTTGACAATGATTTCTCATATTTCATAGACGCAATGCAGCATAGTCATAAATCATACTAGCTGTGACTTAGTCTGACCTGTAATTGCTCTCACTCTTAAGGAAATCATGTTTTGAACACATGGTTTGGAATGTAATATACACAAATACTAATTAATAGTCACAGATAGGAGTAATGGGTGGGTTCCAGCTCATTGTAAACTGATACAGTCATTGAAAGGTCGACATTATAAACAGTAGCAGACAGCATGCGTTAGTGTCGGTTCATGTTTGTTTCTTTTACTGCATGTGGGTGTGTGTGCATCTATGATTGACCATATGTGCCTGTGTGTGTGTATCTGTGCCTGGTGTGTGTGTGTGTGTGTGTGTGTGTGTGTGTGTGTGTGTGTGTGTGTGTGTGTGTGTGTGTGTGAGCGCACCTCCCGCTCTGTGTTAAGACAGTGACAGTGTGTTCTCCCTCTCCCCTCCTTGCTCCAGGGATGATTATTAATCCAATAATTAAACATTTATTGCCGACGGCACCTGCTTTCTTTTTCTCCCCCGGACCCCCCCGGGACCCCATCACACCATTCCAAGGAGCTTGGGGATAGGAAGAGAGAGAGGGGGGGGGGGGGGGGGGAGGGGGAGGGCTAGAGAGAGAGAGAGAGGGAAGGAGGGACACAGGCTGCAAGAGGGAGGGGTGAAAAAAAGAGCAGCGAATCCGACGGGTCATCAGATAGAAGCTAGATTCTTTCACACAGGCGAGGTGTATTTTGTGTGGTGGCGGACGCCGTGTGAAGTTATGTGATTCCAGAACAAAAGGAGAGCAGGAGGAAACAATCCGATGTGCTTGGAGGAGGAGAAGAAAAGAAAGGGTAGAATAGAAAGAGTGGTGCCCCACAACGTGACAACCCTCGGAGCCTGACAGTTATTGAGACATTTTTTATCTGCTTTCTGCCTTCCAACCCATAGACTTTTACCTATAAATGACTGTTTTTCAAAAGTGTTGGCTGAAGACTTGACTGAATTACCATTGACTCCAGCACTGGGAATAAGTTGACATTCATAATACATTTAGGACCCTCGTTTAACACTTCTTTCAATGAGAGAGTGGGAGCCAGAGAGTTGCTTGTAGAGTCTTTCATAGAGCTAAACGGACAGATCGAAAATAGCTATAGCGGCAAGATGCTGCGCTACCTGATCAAGACCCTGCTCCAGATGAACCTATTCACAGACACCCTGAGAGACCCGTCCAACAGCAGCGAGCTGCTCTTCAATCTCTCCTCCATCCCCTCATTCAACACCACCCTGCAGCTGGACTGGGGCAACTTCACCTCCAGCTTCAATGGTGAGTGGACCACTGTATTGACACTTCTCAATTGTACTTCTCTCTGTTGTCTTACATCGTATGTATGGTGCTACATGTGTAGTGCTTTGTTGAGTGGTAGTAAGAAGACGTTATAGGTGTTATCGTAAAAGCATATGTAGAGCCAGCTTCAGTGGTGAGTGGACCACTGTCTGACGCTTCTCAGTGGTACTTCTCTCTGCTTATTTCAATGATTGGATGTTCTAAGTTGTATGATTGTATACGGTGCTGTATGTGTGGGGCTTTTTTGAGTGGTAAAAAACAAGTAATAAGTGGACCACTGACACTTTACCTATCTGATGTTTCTCTCGGTTGTCTAATTGCTAAGACTGACTGACTGACTGACTGTCATAAAGGTTGATCATTGTATGTAAGGTGCTGTATGTGTGGGGCTTTGCAATGTAGTAATTGTATAGTGTAGAAAGAGGAGTAGAAGGGTGAAGTAACAATAGTTCTCATGAAAGCAGGTGTAAAGCTAAAAAGTGACACTTGAAGTTAATTTATTTCAAAGAATGACTCTCTGACTGGCTGACTCATTGACTAATCTCTATAGGTACGGCTCTCTTACGTGTTCATTTGAGTGTAGAGAGGGAGCTGAAAGGAGAAGAAATTAAGAAGAGTTGGCATGAGAGAACATCCGTAGGTCTGCTGACCGGTGCATGGGAGTTTGAAAATGTATTTGATATTTGAAAATGAAATTATATTTCATTTTGCGGTTTCATGTGAACTTAGCTGCTATTTTGTTAGTCGTGATGAATCGATTGACTTGTAAATGATTTAAAGTGCAGTGAGACAAGTTCAAATGAGAGAGGTTCCCTGCCAACAGCAAAGAAAGAGGATGCGTTGTCTTTCGTGGACTTATTCACAATTCAACGTCAGTCGCATTGTGATATTCCTATATTCCTGTTCCTATATTTCCATAAACATCTTTTGAGGGCATATTTTCCGAAATCTGCCATGATGGGACTTAGCGAGGAGAGCTGACAAGTCATTTTTGATGAACTGAACAGTTTGCTATATGAAGTGCATAAATGTGCAATGGATGTTTCTAAGGAGGGTGTCAAAACGAGGTGCTTTCGTTGAGGTGCTGCGAGGGGACAGTTTTGGTGACAATTACTATGACATCAGTTTTTTTTAAGGGAACACATTTAGCTCCAGAACCCTTTTAGTCTCTCCAGTAAAGTCCGTTGTCTGGTGTCTGCTGGGAAAGTGTCTCAAGCTTTTAATGTCTGCTTTTATGAGCAACTTATTCCTTTGAGCATTGTTCTCTAGATCAAATGTTTCTCTGTTGACTTTCACTGTTGACATTTGGTGTGTTTGTCTTCAAATTTTACTGTCCATATGTGCATATCTGCTTGTGTCTGAGAGTTTGTGTATTGGTCTGGATATGTGTGTGAATGTAAGAATCTGAAAAGGATTCTGGATTAAAGAAGGTATATATACATATGTCAGTGTAATAATAGAAGAGTGTTGTCTGTATTTGAGAAAGTCTAATAAGTCTCTGCATATCTGTTAATTAAGATGAGATCTTGTCTGTGTGTTTATATCTACAGTGCTGGTGTGTTTGTGCTTGTATATGCTAGTGGTATATATGTGGGTGTCTGTATGAGTGTTTTGTGTGTGTGTGTGTGTGTGTGTGTGTGTGCAGCAGGCAGCTAGGAAGAAGCTGTAATGGGAAGCTCTTGCTGTGCCCTTCTCCTCTGGCTCCTGTATTGACTCGGTATGGATAGGAGATGGGGAGGAACGGGCAGGGGGAGTTGGGGAGGAGTTAAGTGGAGGGAGGGGTGTGTTTACCTTGCTACCTCTCTCATGAGCTCCCCTGCTCTGGCCGCATGTTGCAGCACTCCAATCAATACTGTAATACTGGCCAACACATACAAACACACTCATGCCTTGGCACTCAAGGTTATGGGCTTCCCATGGTCAGGGATACAGTATAGGCTATATCATATGTTATGGTTGGTTTGAGTTGCAGTCTCCTGTATTCTGAGTACTACACAGGGGAGTTGAGAAATTGCTGTTGACCGATGTTGACTGAAGCAGTTTTATCCTTGCAGTTAATGTAATGAACGATATGACTTTCTTGCTTGCTTGTTCATTTTTTGCATCTTTTTTTATAAATTTTTTAGTTACATAATATTTTTTATCCATCCTTTCCCCCTTCTCTGAACACTTCTGAGAGCTTGACTAATAATGTTTTTGAATTCCTGGTCAGTTTGTAAAATATCCAGCTGCTTCCCAGCGTGTCACTACAGCTTGATGGTTATGAGTCAGAGAGTGGTGTGGGGAGGGTTAGCGCGCGCGCGCGTGTGTGTGTGCGTGTGTATTGTTTTGAGTCTGCGAAGGGGGGAGGTTGGGGTGTATTTCAGAGGCAAATGTGTGGGATGTAAATTGGCTTTTGAAATACAATCTCCCGATAATCTGCTTATCTCAGCGGTGGGCGTGTATCGATAAAGCTGAGTCTATATCCTCTCTCTTTCCCTTTCTTTCAGTCTCTCCCCTTTCATTCTTCCCTCTGTCCATCGCTCTCATCACAAAACCCTAATGGAGTGCAGATAGATATGGAGAGACAGTCCACTCCTCAGATGTATAGCAGCACAATGAGGGAGTATTGCGCTGCCTGCAGAGGCCAAATAATCTATTGCAGAGGGATTGACTGATGTCAGCTTTGCAGATGCTATCTGAAGACTTTATTAGATGTGCCTCTTGTTCAAATGCGCTCATATTCAATGTGGCGATTCGTTTAAGCTTGAGGATGAGAGCTGAAAGCCAATCGGGTTCTAGCAATCATTCGACAGGCTGCATCGATACATTAAGAGTGTAGATGACCGAGACTGTCTCTAAGAAAACTATAGCTTTACAGATCAATGGCCAATATTGCCATGTGGGCCTACATCACTGAGAGAAGCATCACAGAGTAACAATGTTATAGTCCTTGTTCTACAAAACCTGCCAAGACCTGAGCAGCAGGTAGCCTAGCGGTTAAAAGCGTTGGGTCAATATCCGAAAGGTCGCTGGATTGAATTCCCGAGCTTACTAGCTGAAGAATTTGTCGATGTGCCCTTGAGCAAGGGATTTGACTCCAATTGCTCATGTAAGTCTGGATAAGTGCGTCTGCTAAATGATTAAAGTGTAAGACAACGGAAACTGGACAAGTTAGAGAGTAATAGAGCCAGTGAAAGACAAAGAAGGGAAGTTAAGGTTATAAGTGTTGATAGGAGATAGAATGGTCGGACCATCAGATAATTGGCATATACATTACTCTTACTGAATTTCCACGTGGGAGAGGATATTGGAAATTGAATCAAAGTCTACTGGATGATAACTTGTTTTTTACTAGAACAGAGGAATTTATAATTGAATTTTTCTGACATATCATACAGTGGCTTGCAAAATTATTCAACCCCTTGGCATTTTTACTATTTTGTTGCCTTACATACCTGGAATTAAAATGGATTTGGGGGGAGGGGGGGGGGGGGCTTGTATCGTTAGATTTACACAACATGCCTACCATTTTGAAGATGCAAAACACTTTTTATTGTGAATCAAACAAGAAATAAGACCAAAAAACGGAAAACTGAGTGTGCATAACTTTTCACCCCCCCAAAGTCAATACTTTGTAGAGCCACCTTTTGCAGCAATTACAGCTGCACGTCTCTTGGGGTATGTCTCTATAAGGTTGACACATCTAGCCACTGGGATTTTTGCCCATTATTCAAGGCAAAACTGCTCCAGCTCCTTCAAGTTGGATGGGTTCCGCTGGTGTAGAACAATGTTTAAGTCATACCACAGATTCTCAATTGGATTGAGGTCTGGGCTTTGACTAGGCCATTCCAAGACATTTACATTTTCCCCCTTAACCTGTTGGATCTCTGGGGGCGCTATTTCATTTTTGGATAAAAAACGTTCCCGTTTTAAGCGCGATATTTTGTCACGAAAAGATGCTCGACTATGCATATTCTTGACCGTTTTGGAAAGAAAACACTCTGAAGTTTCAGAATCTGCAAAGATTTTGTCTGTAAGTACCCCAGAACTCATTCTACAGGCGAAACCAAGATGATGCATCACCCAGGAATTAGCAGAATTTCTGAAGCTCTGTTTTCCATTGTCTCCTTATATGGCTGTGATTGCGCAAGGAATGAGCCTACACTTTCTGTCGTTCGCCCAAGGTCTTAGCAGCATTGTGACGTATTTGTAGGCATATCATTGGAAGATTGACCATAAGAGACTACATTTTCCAAGTGTCCGCCTGGTGTCCTGCGTCGAATTCGGTGCGCAATTGCCAGCTGCTTCCACTTTACCATTTGATTCAGGGGAGAAAGCATGTGTCCAAGAACGATGTATCAATGAAGAGATATGTGAAAAACACCTTGATGATTGATTCTAAACAGCGTTTGCCATGTTTTCAGTCGATATTATGGAGTTAATTTGGAAAAAAGTTCGCGTTTTGAGGACTGAATTTTCGGTTTTTTTTTGGTAGCCAAATGTGATGTATAAAACGGAGCTATTTCTAATACACAAAGAATCTTTTTGGAAAAACTGAGCATCTGCTATCCAACTGAGAGTATCCTCATTGAAAACATCAGAAGTTCTTCAAAGGTAAATGATTTTATTTGAAGGCTTTTATGTTTTTGTTGAAATGTTGCGTGCTGGATGCTAACGCTAATGCTAACGCTAAATCCTTTGTTTGCTAGCTACTGTTACACAAATTATTGTTTTCCTATGGTTGAGAAGCATATTTTGAAAATCTGAGATGACAGTTTTGTTTACAAAAGGCTAAGCTTGCGAGATGGCATATTTATTTCATTTCATTTGCGATTTTCATGAATAGTTAACGTTGCGTTATGGTAATGAGCTTGAGTCTGTATTCCTGATACCGGATCCGGTATGGGGAGTTCCAAGAGGTTAAACCACTTGAATGTCGCTTTAGCAGTATGCTTAGGGTCATTGTCCTGCTGTAAGGGAATACCCCCCTGAATTGTACAAAAATGAATGGCAAGATATTGGCATTGGACAAACCATATACACGATGTCCAATACCACCCAAAGCGGCGTTGATTCGTGCAAAGTATATGGCAAATGCCATATGGCAATTGCCAATTGTAACACCTCAAAAATCCAACAGGGGGCGAGTGCGCTCCACCGGGGTTTTTCATATTGGAAATGCAACCCAAGTCAACATCCAAAAGAAAAAAAAAAGGATATTTTTTTCAAAAACTTTTCACCCCTTAAAAAAGTGCTTTCTGGGCCTTTTTTCGAAATTCTTTAGCTTTTTTTGTCAATTACACATGTGTAAGAACTGTATGAATATACTTTTGTCCAATTTTGATATCAATTTTTTTTTTTTTTAATTACATGCGCATAAGGCATATGTTTTGTACATTTGCAATATGATTTCATAGGAAGTCAAAAGTCAAAAGTCAAAAATGTCAAAATTTTATAAAAAACTTCACACACCCTTAAAAAAGTGCTGTCTGGACCGTTTTTCAAAATTCTTTCGAATTTTGTGTCAATTACACACGTATAAGAACTGTATCAACATACTTTATTCGTATTTTATTATCATTATTTTTATTTTATTTTTTTACTTGTGCATAAGGCATATGTTTTGTCCATTTGCAATATGATTTAATAGGATGTCAAAAGTCGAAAATTTGATTTTTTTTTTAAACTTTAAAAACTAAAAAAAGTGCTTTCTGGACCGTTTTTCGAAATTGTTTCGATTTTAACCTGTTAGAGCTCTAGGGGCGCTATTTCATTTTTGGATAAAAAACGTTCCCGTTTTAAGCGCGATATTTTGTCACGAAAAGATGCTCGACTATGCATATTCTTGACAGTTTTGGAAAGAAAACACTCTGAAGTTTCAGAATCTGCAAAGATTTTGTCTGTAAGTGCCCCAGAACTCATTCTACAGGCGAAACCAAGATGATGCATCACCCAGGAATTAGCAGAATTTCTGAAGCTCTGTTTTCCATTCTCTCCTTATATGGCTGTGATTGCGCAACGAATGAGCCTACACTTTCTGTCGTTCGCCCAAGGTCTTAGCAGCATTGTGACGTATTTGTAGGCATATCATTGGAAGATTGACCATAAGAGACTACATTTTCCAAGTGTCCGCCTGGTGTCCTGCGTCGAATTCGGTGCGCAATTGCCAGCTGCTTCTACTTTACCATTTGATTCAGGGGAGAAAGCATGTGTCCAAGAACGATGTATCAATGAAGAGATATGTGAAAAACACCTTGATGATTGATTCTAAACAACGTTTGCCATGTTTTCAGTCGATATTATGGAGTTAATTTGGAAAAAAGTTCGCGTTTTGAGGACTGAATTTTCGGATTTTTTTTGGTAGCCAAATGTGATGTATAAAACGGAGCTATTTCTAATACACAAGGAATCTTTTTGGAAAAACTGAGCATCTGCTATCTAACTGAGAGTATCCTCATTGAAAACATCAGAAGTTCTTCAAAGGTAAATGATTTTATTTGAAGGCTTTTATGTTTTTGTTAATGTTGCGTGCTGGATGCTAACGCTAATGCTAACGCTAAATGCTAACGCGAAATGCTAACGCTAGCTAGCTACTTTTACACAAATGATTGTTTTCCTATGGTTGAGAAGCATATTTTGAAAATCTGAGATGACAGTGTTGTTTACAAAAGGCTAAGCTTGAGAGATGGCATATTTATTTCATTTCATTTGCGATTTTCATAAATAGTTAACGTTGTGTTATGCTAATGAGCTTGCTGATAGATTTACACAATCCTGGATACAGGGGTTTTTTCATAGCTAAACGTGATGCAGAAAACGGAGCGATTTGTCCTAAACAAATAATCTTTCAGGAAAAACTGAACATTTGCTATCTGAGAGTCTCCTCATTGAAAACATCTGAAGTTCTTCAAAGGTAAATGATTTTATTTGAATGCTTTTCTGTTTTTTTGTGTAAATGTTGCCAGCTGAATGCTAATGCTAAATGCTACGTTAGCCATCAATACTGTTACACAAATGCTTGTTTTGCAATGGTTGAGAAGCATATTTTGAAAATCTGAGATGACAGTGTTGTTAACAAAAGGCTAAGCTTGAGAGCTAGCATATTTATTTCATTTCATTTGCGATTTTCATGAATAGTTAACGTTGCGTTATGGTAATGAGCTTGAGTCTGTATTCACGATCCCGGATCCGGGATGGGGAGATCAGAAAGGTTAAGACAATTAATCATGTGTAAGAAGTGTATGAATATACTTTTGTAAAATGTTATTATCATAATTTTTTTTTTTTTACTTGTGCATAAGGAATATGATTTGTCCATTTGCAATATGATTTCATACGAAGTCAAAAGTCAAAGTCCAAAGTCAATTTTTTTGGGGGCCAAAATTGACTGAACTGATGAACTCGGGACGGCCGGGCAGTGATAGTTGTTCATTTACATCACTCGTTGTGTTGATTTCATCATGTCCATTTGGTGATGTTTTTTTACTATAGAATCATATTGCAAATGCGCGTGCAACTGGTAACCGAAAAAAAATGATGATTTCATTATGTCCATTTGTTTATGTTTCCTTACTTTTTCAAAGTCACTGTGCATTTTGCAATATGTTTTACCATCACGAATTTGTCATGCTCAAAATTCAAACTATACTTTGCTCAAACTATACCTTTGTCAACTTGTATTATCATAATTGTTTTTGTTTTACTTGTGCATAAGGCATATGTTTTGTCCATTTGCAATATGATGTTATAGGAAGTCAAAAGTCAAAGTCAAAAGTAACGATTTTCCTCCGTGCAACTGGTGATCTGAAATGTGCAACTGGTGATCTGAAATGTGCAACTGGTGATCTGAAATGTGCAACTGGTAACCCCCCCAAAAAAATTTGCTCGTTTGGGTTGATTTCAGAATGTCGCTTTTGGTGATGTTTTTTCACTATAGAATCATATTGCAAATGCACGTGCAACTGGTCACCTAAAAATAAAAAAAAATTGTTTATGTTTCCTTACTTTTTCAAAGTCACTGTGCATTTGCAATATGTTTCAATGGGCAGGTACCATCACGAATTTGTCATGCTATAAAAATCCTGCAGGAATGTGAAATTGACTGGCCCGATGAACTCGGGATGGCTTTGCAGTGATTCTGGGTCATCTCAATCGCTCGTTTGGGTTGATTTCAGAATGTCGCTTTTGGTGATGTTTTTTCACTATAGAATCATATTGCAAATGCACGTGCAACTGGTCACCTAAAAATAAAAAAAATGTGTTTATGTTTCCTTACTTTTTCAAAGTCACTGTACATTTGCAATATGTTTTAATGGGCAGGTACCATCACGAATTGGTCATGCTATAAAAATCCTGCAGGAATGTGAAATTGACTGGCCCGATGAACTCGGGATGGCTTTGCAGTGATTCTGGGTCATCTCAATCGCTCGTTTGGGTTGATTTCAGAATGTCGCTTTTGGTGATGTTTTTTCACTATAGAATCATATTGCAAATGCACGTGCAACTGGTCACCCAAAAAAAAAATGTTTAGATTTTTTTTGTTTATGTTTCCTTACTTTTTCAAAGTCACTGTGCATTTGCAATATGTTTCAATGGGCAGGTACCATCACGAATTGGTCATGCTATAAAAATCCTGCAGGAATGTGAAATTGACTGGCCTGATGAACTCGGGATGGCTTTGCAGTGATTCTGGGTCATCTCAATCGCTCGTTTGGGTTGATTTCAGAATGTCGCTTTTGGTGATGTTTTTTCACTATAGAATCATATTGCAAATGCACGTGCAACTGGTCACCCAAAAAAAAAAAAAATGATTTTTTTTGTTTATGTTTCCTTACTTTTTCAAAGTCACTGTGCATTTGCAATATGTTTTAATGGGCAGGTACCATCACGAATTTGTCATGCTATAAAAATCCTGCAGGAATGTGAAATTGACTGGCCCGATGAACTCGGGATGGCTTTGCAGTGATTCTGGTTCATCTCAATCGCTCGTTAGGGTTGATTTCAGAATGTCGCTTTTGGTGATGGTACCTCACTGTTTAAACATATTGCAAATGTACAAGAGTCAAGTGGACAAGAGTCCATCAGTCAATTAGATATCATTCTGACACCAAACTAATTAAAACTGACACCAAACCCACTTTTTCCAACTCGTTTAGTAGCCAACTATTACATACTTCAGAGTTGGCCCAAAATTCACAACGCCTTCGGTTCAAACCATAAAAAAACCATAAAACACGTAGTTACGTTCTAGCTGCGGGTCAATTTCTTATGTTATGTGTTGGCCTAGCTGAGGCGACCCCGAATCCCGAGTTTCGGCTCGATAGGTCATTTGGTGTCAGAGAAAAACCCTAATTGGTGCTGAAAATCCACTTTTTTTCCATGCCTTGCTACGGGGTCCTTGAACGAGCTATCGGACAGAAACGTTGGGGTCCGTCTCTATGGGCCGAGCCGGTTTCAATGCACCTAGCCTTGCGTCTCTGAGACTTTTCTAAACGTCGTCATTTTCGTAATGGTCAAAATGAATTGAAGGTATTGCAAATGTACGAGGCTGTTTCTCGGTCCGAGAACCGTCTAGAGCCACGTAACTCACCACGTACCATCGACCGGAGGTCTAGAACAGGTTTCTAAAGTTTCGGAACTCTAGGTCTGACGGTTCTTTTTCAGCTCCAACAACGCTAACTATTGCAGCCACTGTCTGTCTCTACGCACCCCAATACGTCCCTCCATCCAAGTTGTGTTTTAGTGTGATTTTTTTTCCTTTGATTTTTTGGGGGAAAAATGACTGATTTACAGTTCATGGGGGTTGCCTAATCACATATATGAAGTTTTGGACAGATCTGACTTTTTTAACCCTTCGAAACAGCCCCTGAGACACCAATTATGGCACTTCCGGTTGGCACAGGAAGCTATAAGTCACCACATATCCTCATTGGGGTATGCTTTTACATATTCCTGAGTTTTAAGTCTTTACGTTAAGAACTGAGTTATTTACGGAGGGTTTAGTATGTGTGTGTTATTTCAGAAAATCATAGAAAATCACAGAAATCTCGCAGAGCTCCGCAGCACACTTTAAAAAGATTCGTATGAACACCCTGCAACTGGATCTGTAACCGTTGAAAAAAAAAACGCCTATTTGTGACCATCGCCAAGTTGTCATTGTTCCGTTTCTCTTAAATGACGATAGATAAATGGCTGGTTCTTTTTTTATTGACACCGGAGGCTCCTTGACTTTGACCTGAAGTGGAAAAATAATTTCTCTATTGCCATTTTGGACCTTTAATCCCAGAAAAACGTCCATAACTCAAAAACCGTTGAGGCCTAGACGCCATCTTGTTCGGGGCCAACTGCCCATTATGCCAAACCTACGCTCACCAAGTTTCGGCTTCGAAATGTTTTCCGTTTTCGAGATAAGGCCCCGTCGTGATTCGTGATGTTTTGCCAAATTGCCATATGATTCCGTATGCCCTCTTGTGGGAATTTCCGGGATAGCGGAAAAATGGTCCAAAACTTGTTTATTTTATAAAACGGAAACCGAATGTCCGACAAAGTTAATTTGATGACTTCCCGGTAGGTCTGGCCCTACCGCACGGCCCGACGCCGACCGCAAATTTTACAAACGATTTCGGACGTCTAGTAAGGGACCGTACATTTGCAATATGGACTTTTTCACCGATCATACACGAAATGCCGAAATGTTCCCTTAAGGTATGGAAGGTGAACCTCCGCCCCAGTCTCAAATCTCTGGAAGACTGAAACAGGTTTCCCTCAAGAATTCCCTATATTTAGCGCCATCCATCACTCCTTCAATTCTGCCCAGTTTCCCAGTCCCTGCTGATTAAAAACATCCCCACAGCATGATGCTGTCACAACCATGCTTCACTGTGGGGATGGTGTTCTCGGTGTGATGAGAGGTGTTGAGTCTGAGCCAGACATAGCTTTTCCTTGATGGCCAAAAAGCTCAATTTTAGTTTCATCTGACCAGAGTAACTTCTTCCATATGTTTGGGGCCCACATGCCTTTGGGCGAACACCAAACGTGTTTGCTTATTTTTTTATATTTTTTTCTTTAAGCAATGGCTTTTTTTCTGGCTACTCTTCTGTAAAGCCCATCTCTATGGAGTGTACGGCTTAAAGTGGTCCTATGGACAGATACTCCAATCTCCGCTGTGGAGCTTTGCAGCTCCTTCAGGGTTATCTTTGGTATAGAAATCCCGAAATAAATAAATAATCTCACTCCAATAATTTTTAATAGAAAGTTAGCAAAAATATATAAGATCTTGCTACCATGAAAAGGTAAATACCTTTATATTTGTGGAAAATTCATCTTGATTAGCTCTTTAGTCATATCCCAGTTTACCTACAGTGGGGCAAAAAAGTATTTAGTCAGCCACCAATTGTGCAAGGTCTCCCACTTAAAAAGATGAGAGAGGCCTGTAATTTTCATCATAGGTACACTTCAACTATGACAGACAAAATGATAAAAAAAATTATCAGAAAATCACATTGTAGGATTTTAAATGTATTTATTTGCAAATTATGGTGGAAAATAAGTATTTGGTCACCTACAAACAAGACTGGCCTAGCCAGTCTCCAGATCTCAACCCCATAGAACATCTTTGGAGGGAGTTGAAAGTCCGTGTTGCCCAGCAACAGCCCCAAAACATCACTGCTCTAGAGGAGATCTGCATGGAGGAATGGGCCAAAATACCAGCAACAGTGTGTGAAAACCTTGTGAAGACTTACAGAAAACGTTTGACCTCTGTCATTGCCAACAAAGGGTATATAACAAAGTATTGAGATAAACTTATTAATTTCCGGACTATAAGCCGCTACTTTTTTCCCACGCGTTGAACCTCGCAGTTTATACAATGACGCGGCTAATTTATGGATTTTTCCCGCTTTCACAAGATTCATGCCGCCAAAAAACTGAGCACCGTCACATAATGTGACGTAAATCGAGCGCGCTCAAACTTCCCATCATTCTGATTACGGTAGTCATTTTGTCACCCTCATCATGGCAAAGACACGAAGAAATGCATATGATGCAGCTTTCAAGTTGAAGGCGATCGATCTGGCTGTTGGAAAAGGAAATAGAGCTGCTGACAGCGTGGAGCATTGTCAAAAAATCCACTATCATCAACGGGTTTCGAAAGGCTGGACTGCTGCGTGTTGAAGAGGGCAGCGATCCAACATCGGATGAAGCAATTCTGAGGCTATTCAACTCCGACACCGAAGGAGATGACTTCAGTGGTTTCAGTGCACAGGAGGAGGAAGATAGTGAACAATGACTTTCTTGGTAGGCTACTGTTTAATTTTTGTTACAAGCCGTGTTTCGTTAAAGCCTATTTATTTTTGTTACAATCCGTGTTTCGTTAAAGCCTATTTATTTTTGTTACAAGCCGTGTTTCGTTTAAAGGCTGTGTAAAGTTCATTTGTTTCAATGTACCGGTAGGCACCTGCGGCTTATATATGTACAAAATACATTTTTTTTTATAATTCAGTGGGTGCGGTTTATATTCAGGTGCGCTTAATAGTCCAGCAATTACGGTTCTTAAATCCTACAATGTGATTTTCTGATTTTTTTCTCATTTTGTCTGTCATAGTTGAAGTGTACCTATGATGAAAATTACAGGCCTCTCTCATCTTTCTAAGTGGGAGAACTTGCACAATTGGTGGCTGACCAAATACTTTTTTGCCCCACTGTATTTACATAAGGTCTTGCCTACACCTAGTGAACAGTTTTTTTAAATTATTTAAGAAAATGTTTTATTTGGAACTGCAAGCCAGACAAAATTAAACGGGCCTATTTATATAATGAATATGAATTCGGAGGGCAGAAATGATTAAATATTAATGCATAAGACCTCTTACTAAAGGCTTCAGTCATACAAAATGAATACTTAAATCTGAACTGGTTTTCTAGCAAATTAAAAAGAATGCATTTTTCCCTTTATTCAGATCTCTCACTTTTAGTTATTTGAATTTAAAACACGCCATAGAAAGTTGGTTGCAATTTCAATGGTTAAAAGAAAAAAAATGGTTAAAAGAACACATACACTGGACAGAGGAACTCTGCCTAGGAGGGCAGCGTCCCGGAGTTGCCTATTCAGTGTTGACGTTGAGACTGGTGTTTTGCGGGTACTTTTGAATGAAGCTGCCAGTTGAGGACTTGTGAGGCGTCTCTTTCTCAAACTTGACACTCTAATGTACTTGTCCTCTTGCTCAGTTGTGCACCGGGGCCTCCCACTCCTCTTTCTATTCTGGTTAGAACCAGTTTGCTCTTATCTGTGAAGGAAGTAGTGCACAGCGTTGTATGAAATCTTCGGTTTCTTGGCAATTTCTCGCCTTCATTTCTCAGAACAAGAATAGACTGACGAGTTTCCAAAGAAAATGCTTTGTTTCTGGCCATTTTGAGCCTGTAATCGAACCCACAAATGCTGATGCTCCAGATACTCAACTAGTCTAAAGAAGGCCAGTTTTATTGCTTCTTAAACCAGCACAACAGTTTTCAGCTGTGCTAACATAATTGCAAAATTGTTTTCTAATGATCAATTAGACTTTTAAAATGATACATTTGGATTAGCTAACAACGTGCAGGAGTGATGGTTGCTGATAATAGGCCTCTGTACGCCTATGTAGATATTCCATTCAAAATCATTTGCTTCCAGCTACAATAGTAATTTACAATATTAACAATGTCTACACTCTATTTCTGATCAATTTGATGTTATTTTAATACATTTTTAAGTGACCCCAATCCTTTGACCGGTGGTGTATACATACATATATATATATATATATATATATATATATATATATATATATATATATATATGCCAAAAAATATATGGGTGATTGAAAGTGATGCAGACAATTACATATATATTTTTTAAACCTTTGTTAACTCAAACTCTTTAGTGATATCCCAGTTTACTAGGTATGTCAGTTAAGAATAAATCCCTATTTACAATGACAGCGTAGGAACAGTGTTGGAACTACCGATCCCAGATCCGGGAGAATTGTCATCAACTGACACTAATTAGCATAACGCAACAGACAAAAAATATTACTAGAAAATATTCATATTCATGAAATCACAAGTGAAATATAGTGAAACACAGCTTAGCCTTTTGTCAATCACCCTGTCATCTCAGATTTTTACATTTTGCTTTACCGCCAAAGCAAGACAAGCATTTGTGTAAGTTTATCGATAGCATAGCATAGCATTATGTCCAGCTAGCAGTTGGCAACTTGGTCACGAAAATCAGAAAAACAATCAAATGAAATCGTTTACCTTTGATGAGCTTCAGATGTTTTCACTCACGAGACTCCCAGTTAGACAGCAAATTTTCATTTTGTCTCATAAAGATTATTTTTATAGTCGAAATACCTCCTTTTGTTCTTCACGTTTGGTTGAGAAATCCACCGGAAACTGAGGTCATGACAACGCCGAAAAATATTCAAAATAAGATCCATAATATCGACAGAAACAATGCAAACGTTTTTTATAATCAATCCTCAAGGTGTTTTTCAAATATCTGTTCGATAATATATCAACCGGGCCAGTTGACTTCCCAGTAGGAGCGAGAGGCAAAATCGCCGCCTTTGTCTATTATGCACAAATCACTCTGAGAGCCACCACCTGACCACTGACCCAATGTTGTCCTTCACGCTCATTTTTCAAAATAAAAGACACAGACAATATTTTTACAGTTTTGGAAACTTTAGAGTGTTTTCTATCCTAAGCTCTCAATTATATGCATATTCTAGCATCTTGTCCAGACAAAATATCCTGTGTACTTTGGGAACGTTATTTTTCCAAAAATGAAAATAGTGCCCCCTAGTTTCAAGAGGTTAACTGCCTTGTTCAGGGGCAGAATGACAGATTTTTACCTTGTCAGCTCGGGGAGTTGTTCTAGCAACCTTTCGGATACTGGCCCAACGCTCTAACTACTAGGCTACCTGCCGCCCCAATTGATGGAAGCTACAATCTATCTACAATATTAAAGCTGATCTACCCACTAAAATATATAAATATATATTTTTTTAATTAAAAAGATGGGTATAGAAGGGCTGAAGGTTAGGGTGTGTGAACAAATCTTTATGGACCTAAGCAGCCGTACTGTTGTCTGGTCTCGTGGGCTTCATCCTTGGAATGTAAAGAAAGGAATTATCATGTGTCTTCCTCTTTAAGATGCCCCGCTCTCCCGCTATCTCTTTTTCGGTTTTCCTTCCCACTGGTTATTCAAGCCAGGACTGAAGTACTAGGGGGTGGTCAAGCTAAGGGTGCCCAGGCGAGAAACTCGATAGCGGGGCAAAGAGCAGATTGGCTGCTAGGGTACCACTGGAGCCTCATCGACAGTACAGGAGAAAATCAATGCTGCTCAATAACAAATACAGGAAATAATGGTGAATTCACTCAAACACAGTCTATAGTGGACCACTGGGGATAGGCTATAGTCTACCCATTATTTTTCTCCTCAATTTTCCCTCTCTCTGCCGTTGTAGTTCCAGTCCCTTTATCGCACAAAGACTACTGCTCCCACAATTCAATGGCTTTGCTGGGTTTGTTGGGTTTACGCATTGTTGACTGATGTTCTTACAGTGCCTTGCGAAAGTATTCGGCCCCCTTGAACTTTGCGACCTTTTGCCACATTTCAGGCTTCAAACATAAAGATATAAAACTGTATTTTTTTGTGAAGAATCAACAACAAGTGGGACACAATCATGAAGTGGAACGACATTTATTGGATATTTCAAACTTTTTTAACAAATCAAAAACTGAAAAATTGGGCGGACATGGCAGAGTGAGTGGTCACATTAAACTGAGCTCCTTAAAGCTTTACATTGGTTAAGTGGTTTATTGAACATCACTTTTCCACTTTGTGGAGCAATTTCAGCCAAGACTAGCTAGCAAGATATAAGTACCAAGGTCGGAGAAATTCGTCTTCGGTACAGGTGTCCAAATAACCCCTTTGAAAACCCCCAACCTGAAGAGACTACAAGAAAGTGATGCCGGTCAGACTCAAGCACCCCAGCCTATCACCAATGACGCCATCTTTGCAGCAATCCAGGGTTTAAACAAGAAATTTGCAGAGCAAGCCTTTTGGCTGAATGGCTTTGATGAGAGGATTCATAAAATTACCCTCTCGATTGCAAACGTTTCCAAAACTGATGTGAAACTATTGAAAAAGAAAGTTGATGCCCTGACAAAAGATAATGAGTGCCGACGGGTGCTGAGACTGAACGGGCTGCCTGAAAATGATGGTGAGATTATCAGAAATATTGTGATCGACATTATTGGGAAGATTGTTCCATATCCCCCTGCTCACTCTGAACATCACAGTAGATGTTGTACACTGTCTTGGGGACAAGAGAAAGGAGATGAACAGACACAGACAGGTCATCATGCTGTTTGTGTTGAGGAATGTGAGAGATGAGGTGTGGAGAGCTGCGAAGCTGGCGCCGATCTGCAGGGAAAAAAGCATTTGCTTTGCAGAAGATTTGAGCAAGCACAACAGGGATGCCCGTGCAAAGCTATGGCCATAGGTTGATAAGGCAAGACGCAGGGAAATAAAAGCCTTCTTTCGCGAGGGGCTTGCTGTCATTGATGGTCGCAGAGTGGCGCTAAGTCACTGACTGATTGGTGCTCTTCTACGAGTTGGCCTGCTATCATTCAGGTTGTATTCATTTTGTTTTGTTTCAAGATCGATATTATGTAAGTAAATCTCCACGTCTTTTTTCATATGACTTGATTAGCCTTCAGAGCTGTATTTATTTATTTTAAGATTTAGAGGTCAATTTAATATGTAAACTATTAATATAAGATGTGTTGTTATTCCACAACCTATTCGTTTATTTGTTGTAGACAACATTTATTTTCTCTGATATTCTTCTCATTCAACATTCTGCTTTCCTTTTTATCCTTGAACACCAGGGCTTTATGCAATAATCTAAAACGTAAGGCTGTTTTTATTTTTTGTAAAGATTCATTGAAGTCCAATTGTTTTGTTATTTCAAGAGACACATTCCTAAGATGTTTAATTACAATTTGGACTTCACAATGGGGTGACAAGATCATTTTTAGCCATGGCTCATCTCATTCTGCTGGTGTGGCAAAACTTTTCAGATGTTTTTCAGGTACAGTTTTAGAAAGCAAATATGATGATGAGGGTCACTGGATAACTGTTGTTTATGAGTATAAAAAGGCACATTACATATTGGGAAATATTTATGGTCATAATAACATACAGTCAAGAAACAATCTTCTTCTAACATCTATGAGTTTAAAACCAAATATTCAACAGATAATATTATTGTTGGAGGTGATTATAATGTTGCTCCTGGTGACTGGATCGAGAGGTATCCCACCAGTCATTCTGGCCATTGTTTTAATAACGTAATTCTTAGTTTCCGCTCCAACTGTAAACTTTACGATATCTGGCGTTCTCAGAATCCAACTTAAAAACATTTCTCTTGGTTTAAACCTACAACGAGTGACCGACAATTCAAATCTAGAATTGATTATTGGTTGGTGTCTTCCAATCTTCTGAATCGTGTCAGTGAATGTAGTATTTCCTCAGCTCGTCTGACAGACCATTGTTCCATCCTTCTTTATTTTTGTCTAGATAACGACAAGATGTTTCTAAAATCATACAAGAAATGTTACTCTTTTCTTTAAAAAAAATGTTTTTGTTTACAGTTTCAAAATCTTATCAGAGAGACCTGTCTCGAATTTGCTCTTTCTTCTACTAGCAAATGGGAAATGATTAAATTCATAATGCGCTGTCTTGCCATCAGTACTGGTAGAATGCTAGCTCAAAAAATATTCTCCAACAGATGGATATTATTGTTGATTTTAACAGGCTGAGCAATAAACTTGATTTAAATGATGATGAAAAAGCTGATCTTGCAAAATGCCAATGTGAACTGGACGACATATACAACAATAAGGCACAGGGTGCCTTCATCCTCTCAAAGACCAAATGGATTGAGAAAGGTGAAAAAAACACATCTTATTTCTTTAATTTGGAGAAAAGAAGGCAGACTAGGAATAGTATTTCATCAATTTATGTTAATGATACTATGTCTGATGATCTTGAAGTGATTAATAAGGAAGTATACTCTTCCTATAGTAGTTTTTTGATTCAGTTTGTAACTCTGTTAAGTCTATAGAAGAAAGTTGGATCAAGCCATGAAGTAAATCACCTTGACCGGATGACCTGACTCCTGAGTTCTATCAACATTTTTGGCCTGATATTAGAGAATTATTGCTTTTGGTCTACAAAGAGATTATTGCTAACGTTATCTTACCTCATTCTTTGAAACAGGGACTAATAGTTCTTATACCCAATCCAAAGAAGGACTATCTTTATTTAGTCAATTGGAGGCAAATCACATTGTTGGCAACTGACTATAAGTTATTAGCCCATTTCTATGCTAATAGGCTGAAAAAAGTCCTTGATGATATCAATGAAACACAATCAGTCTTCATTAAAGGAAGGAATATTCATAACCATATGCCATTGGTAATAGGTATTTTAGATTACAGTGATTACATAGAAGAAAATGGCTTTACATTGTTTTTAGATTTTTGTTTTTTTTAAGGCATTTGACACCTTAGAATACAACAATTTTACTAGAACTATCTCTACTTTTGGGTTTAGGGAGAATTTATCTAAACATCCCCTCGCTTCTCTATTACTAGAGGAATTAGACAAGGTTGTTCAATCTCGCCTCTTTTATTTCTTTTAATCACAGATTTATTAGCCTAATTTCTTAACAAATAAAAGGGATATGTACTTTTGGTAAATATATAAATATCAGTCAATTTGCAGATGATAATGACCATTTCCTAAAGGATAGTTTGGCTATTTCCTTGGCTATTGACAGTATCAAGAAACATTCTAAGGCCTCTGGATTGACTCTCAACCTTAACAAATGTGATCTTATGCCAATTCATTGCTGTTACTTCGTGAACATGGTCTCAAATTAAAAATGTTTCTGATTGATAGAGAATATTTACACATTGATAGTATAATTAATTCCATAAGAGTCTCTTTAATTAATTGCTGCAATGTGATATGTCAATTTTGGGTCATATTATTTTGACCAAGACTGATAGTTTATCTAGAATTTCCTTATAATAACATCAACAAAGTAAATTCTATTATATTTAGATTTATTTGGAGGAATAAATCTCATTATATTCGAAAATCTCAATTATTGAAATACTATGATCATAGAGGTTTACAGGCTATTGATTTTGAGTTGTTAGTGGGTACTTTTGAGATGATTGAAGTTATATCTATCTCAGAGAGAATATATTAAGGTTTGCAAAGCAATTCCACTTCCATTACTTGGACTTATTGTAATGCTCCGGGTGTCGTGGGTGTGGAGTCAAATGCAGGAGACAGAGAGTTCAATGCTGCGCGTCTTTTAATCGCACCAACGCACCACAGGGTGCTCACAAAAAAGTTACGTTCCCAAAACACAGGGAATCAAAATGTACAATGGGAAACAATCCCGACCGGACACTAACACGTGCCTATACCACAGAGCCGAAGGTTACATAGAAATAATCCCGCACAACAACCAGGCGGGCCGGCTGTCTAATAAAGACAAACTAATTAAACATCCACAGGTGCTACCACTCAACATACAAGGAGGGGAAGGAAAAACAATCAGTGGCAGCTAATAGGCCGGTGACGACGACCGCCGAGCGCCACCTGCCCGGGAAAGGGAAACGGTCGGACTCCCTCGGTCGGACTCGTGACACTTATTAAGAACATTTTGTTATATTATGAGGTTGTTCCCACTTTTCCAAGTTTGCAAATTAATGACGTGAACGTTTTGGACAAAATATGCAACAATAAGTGGATATGATTGGCAGTTAATGAAAAAAAATGGTGATTATAATTCAATATTTTGCGTTGGAAGTGACCAACTCATGCTTTGGTCAAAAGCTACTACCTTTTACCTTAAATGTGTAGTTATCCCAAAAGTTAAAGAAACAAATTTACAAATATTTTCTTCCATCTACTCTGTTAATGATTTTTTGCAAAAAAGGTTCAATTTTGACAAAACGCCTTGTGTTTTTTGCTCCTCTGATTTAGAGTCTATAAAGCATTTATTTTTTCATGCCGGCATTCTAGTAAACTATGACTTGAAATTCATAAATGGTTGTGTATAACATTTAAAAAATGACCTATGTTTACCTTTGATGAGGTTAAATGGCATTATGCTTATCCTTATCCAACCAGAACTATTTTAGAAACATGATTATTCTCCCGGCTAAATATTATATTCACAAATGTAAATGGGGAGGGAAAATTCCTTGTTTTGTATTTTTTTGTTATTGAACTGCTTCAATTCTATAAATCCCTCCAACTTGTGAAACTTAAAAAGTCCGAAAAATTATTATAAGTCATGTCTCTGAATGTCTGCTAATGTCTCATTGCCTTGTCACATCTAAATGTGTCCTGAATTATTCGTATTTCTCTTTTTTCTATTCACCTGGTGTGTGTGCGCACATGTCAGTCTGTATAGTTCATATAATCCCTCATTACTCAGTTGCTCACTGACTGCATTGAATGCACACAAAATAATTACAGCTAACAGCTAAACTTGTCTCTTTGGGACTCCTATGCTTATGTGGTTTAACTAGTGTTAATACTTCCTGTTCAGAGATGTCCTCAGGTTGATAGTGAATGGATCCTATAGAACCCTATAGTGTGGAGGAAATGTTTTTAAGTGTTAAAACCCTGGCTCTGTGGGAGTTTCAATCCCTGTGCTCTGATTAGGGATGTGTTTGTGTGTATGTACAAGTCTCTGTGCTAATATGGCCATTTGTCTGCTCATTCAGGTCAAGTGGGCTCCCCTTCAGTCTTTTCACCTAGCCATATCTAGCCAGGTCATTCATTCAACATGTTCACCTGTGTGTGTGTGTGTGTGTGTGAGTGTGTGTGTGTGCGTGCGTGCGTGTGTGCGTGCGTGCGTGTGTGTGTGTGTGTGTGCGCGCGCGTGTGTGTTTATTTGTGTGTGTGTGTGTGCCAATTATGTCTCAATATGCAAATCCAGAGAGTGTGAAAGCTCTGACTGTGTCCAATGTATTTTTATCCTTAAATAGTCATGACAGAAAAATAAGGTGTATTGTACCTGTTTGTAGCTTTCTTGTTTTGTTTTAACTCGACGGGTTTCATTTATAGCTATAGAAAATGTACCGTTATGAATTTAACTACTGTTCCCTAAAGGAGGGAATGAGGTATAACATAATATGCAGAGTCAACGACCAATCCAACGGGCCAATGGATGACGAGCCCACCCTCGGAAGCTCGCATCCATTTCCTCAATCCGTCCTCTGTTGGGACAAAAACGCATGATTCAGAAAAATCCAGAATGAGACCCAGAAACGGAATGCCCTGAGCCAGAGTGAAACAACTTTTTTTGTGATTCACTATGCCAGAGACTGAATATGGGAAACCAGCGTGGCAGTGTGGAGCTCCAACTGTTCCCTTGACTCCTCTACGACCAATCGTCCAGATTGGCCAGTACGCTGATCCCCTCAACCACCATAAAAAAGGTACAGGGCAATATGGAGATGGGGAGGATGTTAAGCATATGAAAATACGTATCCTTCAGATCTATGAAAGGGGGCACTGCTCAATTGGCAAACTGTGACAGACTGCTGTGTTTGTTTTTTGTTTAAGCTACAGAGCAATATGGAGATGGGGAGGATGTTAAGCATATGAAAATACGTATCCTTGAATGTTTGAAAACTTGGAATAGTGAGATGAACTAAGGGCACATAAGATGGATTTACAATTGGCTTTTGTTTTGATCGCAAGCCTGAATCTGGTTTGGAGACACAGGTGGAATACGTAGATGGAGTATCAGGTACACCAGAGACAAACTTGTTGAGATCAAATCATCATGCACCGGTGGAAAAAACTATGACATACTGTAAGCGCATTGCCGCAGGAGATTAATACCAAATGGAAATGGCAAAAAGGAAGACTAAGGAAAGGAGACAAGAGAGGAGGATTGTGAAGAAAACTTAAAAATCGTAAGAACAATCCCCCACCATAATAATTTTGGCCAACGTGAGATCAATAAGGCACAAAATTGATTAGCTCTTCCATTAACATCAAGAGCACTGTCCGCACATAAGATGTTGAACTATTTCTGCTTCTCACTGCACCCTCTCTATCTCCCAAGGGAATTTGGACAAGTGCTTATGACAGCTGTTTATGTACCAACCACAGCAGATACTCCAACTGCTGTTCAAACCATCTGCCAATGTGTCAACACGCTGGAAGACATGTCCCCTGATGCACCCAAAATCATACTCAGTGATTTTAACTCCTGCTCACTTCATATTGTCCTGCCAAACTATGAGCAATATGTTACTTGTAGCACAAGAGGAGATAATACATTGGATTTGTGTTATGGTAATATTAAAGGGGCATATAAGTCACTGCAGAAGCCCCAAGTGAGCACATCGGACCACTATATAATTCAATTACTGCCAACATACAAACAGGAAAATATGAAGGAAAGGGCAGTCCAGATATGGTAAGAGGAAGCTATAGAAAGCTTATGAGGCTGTTTTTCCTGTACAAACTGGGACATGTTGTATAATGGACCATACCCTTCAGGAGTCAGTATCATGGGTGACTGCATAATATCTATGTCCGTGAGGGCATGTTAGTCCCCACAAAGACGGTGAAATGCTATCCAAATAACAAGCCGTTGATTACTGCAGAGCTTAAACAGACAATTAAGATGAAACAGACAGCCTTTTCTACTGGCAACCAATAGGATGTGAAAACACTGCAGAGGACAGTAAAACAACAAATAGCCCAGGCTAAGGACAACTACAAAAATAAAGTGGCAACCATGTTCCACACAGAGAATTGCAGGCAGGCCTGGCAGGGTCTGGCAACCCTCAACGGGCAAGTCAAGAAGATGCAATCAGTTCCAATGAAGAAGAATCCAGCGGAGCGGAGTGACCATAGTCCATTGACGTTGACGTCAGTCATTGTGAAGTGCCTTAAGCACTTGATTCTCACACGTCTCATGTGAATGGAGCCTTTGATCCCATGTAGTTGGCATACAGGAATAACAGATCAGTGGAGGATGCAGTCTTGATGGTGTTGCACAGTGCCCTGACACACCTGGAGAGGCCTCACACCTATTGTGTGCATCCTTTTCCTGGACTTCTCCTCTGCTTTTAGCTGCATGCAGCCTCACCTTCTCTGTGACAAACTCTCCCACCTACAGTACAGGTGGACCCCAACATTACCTTGTGAGCGCTGGACTTCCTGCACCCTTCCTCTGTGTACATCTACCGGTTCTCCCCAAGGAACTGTCATCTCTCCAGAGCTATTCTCCATATACACCAATAACCTGAGAGTTTCCAAGACCCAGTGAGCCACCTAGTCCTGGGTGGTGAGAGGTACACTAGAGAGAGTGGGGAGCTCCCTTTCAGTCGGTCAACTTCGGTACGAGATATTATGAGGAGTCACACACTCGACTTCAGTTGAAGGATCTACAATCACGCCTGACAAGGCCAATGAAATCCACACCTCGCTGGAAGCACCGCCTTCCAAAGGTTATAAGCGTGTGGCTCAGATTCATTCCTTCAGTTATTCCATTCATCACCTAGGTATGAACAGGAACATTGCACCAACTAAACTTTCCCATAGTGGTAGATTGTGCTCACACCCTGTACATTGTGTGCTAATCACGAACAATCAGTTATTCTTCAATTTAACGGTGCAATGAGGTACGATGTCTATGAAGATGACCAAAATAATGATGGCTAATCTGGGTTCAGGTAGAGATCATGCCCCCAGTCATATGGTTATAGCATTTCTTGGAAAGATACTCATGATCTACCGTATGTGTAGTCTGTCTCGGCTTGGAGCAAGCTCAAGGGGCTTCACTCGAACCAGTCCATGTGCGCATTTCCATGTACTGCATACAAACTCCCTGGAAAAACGTGTAGCGTCTTGAGGAAGATTAGAATTACCGATGGTGACTTTCTAAGGTGCAGGAAGCAGAGATGGATTGGGTGAATGGAGGAAATGTCTTGTCTGCCTGGGAGTGGGGTATGTGGTGGCTGCCCATGGAGTCTAGGAGGCAAGCAGTGTTACACGCATCCATGCTACAGACCCAAATTCAGTCTCTAAATTTCATACAACATCTCAGCGCTTTCCGTTTCTAGGTCTCGAGCTAGACTCACTCATGCATCACAAGTTTCTACGTAGGGTATCTGGGTTCCGCTCTGCTTAGCCAAATTTTGTCTAGGTCACACAGTGCGTTTTTGCCAGTGCCTACGCCTACTGGGGATGATGATGGTTTCTGTGATGGAAGTCGTTCCTGTGGGGCTGTTGTTAATGCATGCCTTCCAGAGCTGAGTGCTAGCCACTCACCTGGACACATCTCCCAGCCTAAGCTGGTCGCTTCGGGGGTCCTTGTCAGGCCTTCTGGCTATGGCCTAGTGGTGGGAGCCTCTGCTATTGTCAGGGTGCTCCCATTAACTGAGTTGTATTCCACAAGGTGATCATGACATGAGCATCACCCTGAGGGTGGGGTGCGCTGTACGACGGCAACTCGATTCGGGGGGTATAGACACTGGTGCAGAGCGTACTGCATGTCAATTACCCGGAGCTCCTGACGGTGTATTTGGCGTTCAGGCACTTCCTCCTGTTTTTGTCGGGCCGGCTTGTGCTGGTCAGAACGACATTATGTCAGTGGTGGCATGCATCAATAGATGGAGAGAGACTCTGTCTCTATTCATCCTAACCATGGCTCGCTCCCTATTACTGGAGAGAAGTGTGCACTTGCTTTCGCCCCTGGGTGGTCTCCCAGCTATGGGACATTTTTGTCAGGGCCGACCTAGATCTTTATGCATTGCAAGAAAACATATAGTGTCATCTATTTTTCTCGATGAGGAACCCAAGTGCCCCATTGGGAATGGACGCTCTGGTGCTCCATTGGCCTCGGACCCTCTACGCGTTTCCGCCAGTGGTTCTGGTTCAACCCACCTTGGAGAGGATGCGCTGGGATGGCTTACCATTGATTCTTGTGGCTTCCCTGTTGGCCCAGGCAGCCTTGGTTCGCAACTCCCTTTGCACAGGGACCTGTTGTCCCAGGCTCTTGGGCAGGTTTGGCAAGCGAGGACTGAGATTTGGTTCCTATGGGCCTGGCCCCTAAGAAGGCTGATCCGATGGCTTGAGGTTTACCTCCAAATGTTATAGCTAGCATTCAGTCCACAAGAGGGCTGTATGCTTGTAAATGGAAAGCATTTGAGTTCTGGTGATAAAATACTTGTTCCTTTTCAGTGCTCTGTGAGGGACATCCCTATGTTTTTACAGGAGCTTTTCAAGCATTTTCCACTTTTAAAAGTGTGCATGGCCGTTATCTCAGTGCGTCATCTGGGAATTGACGGACCCTCACTGGGGGCTTACCCCTGGTGGTTCGGTTCCTGAAAGTTGTACGTCGTCTTAAACCTATTTGAGTCCACATGGAACTTGCCGCTGGTTTTGGAGAAACTGAAGATCCTCTCCTACAAAACCTCCCTGCTCATGGCCTTTGGCCTTGAATAAACGTGTTGGTGACCTCCACCTGTTATCTTCCAAGGCAGGCCTTCCAGGGAGGAGCGGATTACATTGGCTTTGTCAGGCGTAATTGTAGATCCTTAAACCGAAGTCACGAGAGTGCGACTCACCATAATATGTTGTACCTCATTTCTCTCGTTCAGGGAACAGTAGTTGCCATAACGTTAGATTTTAAGCACCTGGGAACCATCATGGACAGCACACTCTCTTTTAACGCCAACACTCAGAATATCAATAAAAATGCCAACTATGAATGTACCCACTGCACAGACTGAGACAACTGAATGCAAAAAACTGGATTCTCTCCAACTACTACACCTGTCATATAGAGTGTGCTGACTTTCTGTTTCCTGGCCTGATCTGGTGGGCTGTCAGTGGCTAATAAGGGTATCCTCAGGCGGACTGTGAACCTGGGATCCAAGCTCTGCGGGCTGCAGTGCAGGAGGCTTCAGGGCCTGTATAATAAATGAGCAAGGGACAGGGCCAAATGCATCATAGAGGACCCCACGCACAATCTTGCCCAATGTTTTGAGCTGCTGCTCTTCGGAAGGAGATTAAGTGTCTCGCAGTTCAGTAAGAATAGGAGCAGGGAAAGTTTCATTCCATCAGCCATCGGGCTTCTGAACAGTGGGACAGTAGGCCTCAGAGACTTTGAATATGTGGAAATGTAAATGTGTGACTTGTGTACCAACTTTCCAGTTTTCTATACTGCATGTAATATATTGTGTTGTGTTTGTGTATTTGTATGCTGACGTCACAGAATGAATTTCCATGTAAATGGACAATGAAGTATATTGTATCGTATGGACGTGAACCAATCGCAGAGACGAACCGACTGCAATAGCCGAAGAACTATGAGCATTTTGTACTTGCATACTTGAGGTGTCCAGGATGGGATGCAACGTGCCATCACTCTTGGGAGCTACGAAGTACCAGTTGTACCAACCACTCTGTACTTCTGACACGGGGACCACCTGGGCCACCTCATCACCGTCCTCATCACCCATGGTGAAACTGTGCATGCCTGCCACTGGACTGAGCATGCTACCAGACTCCCATACATTATTTCCTGAAGGGGCAGTGTGCCACCCTGAAGACTGGATATATATATTTATTTGTCACGCTTTTTTGTATTTTTGGGGGGGATTTATTAGGATTCACAATAGCTGTTGCAAAAGCAGCAGCTACTCTTCCTGGGGTCCACACAAAACATAACATTTTATAGACAAGAACAGCTCACGGATAGAACTACATCAATATCTATTTTTTAGTAAAGGTACACGTAGCCTACATAACAATACATAAACACAAACTATCATATCCACCACTCTTGACAACCGTGTGGAAGAAACTGTGCGCTCTGATACCCGTTCCACACGGGGTTCAGGGACCTTGACAAACCAGGTACTTGCCCCAATTGACCGAGCCACTTGGGAGCACTGTTGCCACAGTAAATTGTTGGGGAGGAGGGCCCCTAGCCAAACAACCTTGTTGGCAAAACTGGCTCATCCATATACATCCGCCGGACCCTCTCAGGAATCCAGAGAATCGACATTGTTTATTCGGAAGCACCTCTGCAGGAACAGGAGGTAAATACCTTCCTCCAAACCTGGAGGAACTCCGCTGTGGGGGAGCCATCAAAAAACGCCATCAAAGGCACATTCAACACAAATTGTTCACTCTCCCCGTCGAATCCAAAGCCGGGGGTTTCAGGCTTCTCCGGACTGATGTCATCCAATTCACACTCTGAAAGACCTCCAGAGTCAATCAGGGTTATTATATCATCCCCGGAATCCAGACTCTGAACACTGCCAGAGAAACCGGAATGAGCCTCAATTCCGACCACCAATCTTCCTCACAAAGTCAGCACGACTCCCAATGGAAGTTGAACCCAGCCCAGGTCTCCTGAGCATTTCCACCCCAGGCAACAGGACAGCACTCGTCAGTCTTTCATTTTTTATTGTGAAGCCACATGCCCTGGGTAACAGTCGGAGGTTAAAACATGTCTGGTTAGCCTTTTTGAACTAACTCTTACCACTGGACATCTTACTCAAAAAGGAAGCACCGACTACACAAGAAAAGCAGAAAATATTGGCTTTTTTTAGCTAACACAAATCCTACCCGAGCAAGGAAGCACTAACTCCACAAGCAGAGCAATAGAGCAATTCCAAGACCCAAAAGCCACAACATCTAGGGGGACGAGTAATCTCTCCCCACTAACAGACACCTAAGTCAGAGCAGGTTCTCGTAGCCTTCGTGTGCTTGAAAGGTTTACAAATTGTGTGACACGTTCTTCCTTCGGGCGGGCTGGAGAGCGAAGAATTGAGGAAATGGGTGCGAGCCCTGGTATTATGGCCTGTTGGATGTGATTTCAGTTTGCTTCTGGAGAATAGGATTGGTCGTTGACTCCCCATATTATACTATACTGAGTGACCGACTGAAAGGGAACACTGAGTTTAAAACATGATAGTTGGAACCGAAACTGCTGTGCCCTGACACTACCCGGGAGAGCAATCAGCGTGGCACGATTGTGATTTGTGTCCTGCAGGAGGAGCGCTGAGTGGGTACACACACTTCCTTTCCCATAGCTCCCTGTGGTGTCTGCCGGGTACGAGGTGTGAAATATCACTGTCAATCTGGCTGGGTGTATAAATTGTGCTACACTGTCACAGTTTAACCCCCACCTGTACCTGGCTTTAGCCCAGGTCTGAGAGGGAGAAAGGGAGGAGAAGAGAGAGGAGAGCAGCAGAAACTGTCTTAATGTTTGGGTCCATAATGGTGTTAAGAATGAACAAATATTCAGAAGAAAGGACCATACTTGAATGTAACACTTAGACTAGCTGTCGTCATATAAATCAAATAAAATCAAGCTCCCTTGCAACTCAACAAGCACCAGCTGCTAACCATTGCCAATCAGCCTCAACTACTGTTTGCAACACTTAACTAGTTGCATGGACCGTAACTCCTTAAACAAGCTCCAGCTGCTACTAACTGCTAATCAGCCTCAACACCTGTTCTCACTCTCCTCAATCAACACTACCACCCTACTTAAACCTGGCTGAACAGTTATTTCTCCCTGGTATTTGTGTCATATCACTCCTCCTCCCTGGTGACACCTTCGGTCTCATTTTATTTAGGTTTCTTCAAGGTTCTTCTGGGGTGGAATTGCCTTCACCACAGCAGCCTAACTACCAAGGCCTGGTGTTGATGTCTACCTGAGACTCCAAGCCAAACCCTTTAGAATCAACCCCTCCGGATCCTTCATCTGCATCCCTTGGCTTCGTTCAGCCTATTCTCATTTCCCCACTGAATCCTAACCTCACATCCATTCCGTTTCCTTAATAAGTATTCTAAACCCATTTCATGTCTGGTCCTTAAACTTGTGAATCAGATTCAAAATTGTGGACTACATGAACAGATGCACAACTAGTAAGAGACAGAGAGAATGACAGGGAGTCTGAAGAAGAGAGACGCACAGTGAAAGGCTGTTAGTGCAGTAGTGGCCCCCCACTGGCACACCCCCTCTCCAGTATTCCACATAAATTCACTGGGAATGGGTGGTCAGGAATGCATTATTAATGGAATGCTGGAGAGCTTTTCCGAAGCTAAGCATGTTTATTCATACTGCAGCCACGGACTGGGAGCGCCAGGTGTCCTCCCCTTCTCCTTGCCTCATCTCCCCACTCTCCCAAAGCCTGCCATCAGGGGGATGTGCGTCACAGTGGCACACACACATGCACTTTTCATAGACAGTGTGCGCCAGATAAACTGTGGCCACCATCATTAAATCTGACCTTTTCCAGTCTACTGTTGCCAGTCCTGAGGTTAGACTATGGGACTTTGTAGTGTGATATAAAGAGAATGACTGATTAATAGAAAGAGGAAATGGCTGCTGGCCACCTAGACTGGCAAGACCCCTACACCAACAGCTCTTGATTTCCCCCTGTGCCTTTTCAATGGAGACCTATTCTATGGTTAAGCTGAGGAAATATCATCTGATGTTCCATAGTCAGTTTCAGCAAGTGCATATCACAGCATTGTCATCTCTAGAGCCATACAGATTCAATAGCCACAGAATTTACTCCAATTATTTCAAATCAATATTTGTGGCATCCAGATCTAACCAAGTGCTGTCATACAGTAGGCTACATAACTACTGTCTTATCAATCCATTCCGACAGCATGGTGACATAGGATCTTAACACAGAGGCTGTGACAGTGGTTCTGTTGGAGCTAACCTGTTGCTTATTTTCATTCATCCTCTTGTCTCCATGCCTGACAGAGAAGGGCATTACCATTTATTTGATATGTGCTGCTATCACCACAGTCAGCAAGGTTGTCTAATGTCTACTCTGTGTAATATCATGGGACCCTGAGGTTGGGCAGAAAGCAGGTGTTTGAGGACACACTTTATCTTCCTCCTCGCGCTTCCTACTGCCATCACTATCACTCCCCTTCATGTCTCACTATCTCCATCTCTTCCCTCCCTTGTTATCTCCCTCTCTCCATCTCCTCCTCTCCTCCTTCCCTCCCTCTCTGTCTTTCTCCATTACCTTCAGCCTGTCTTCGCATTATCTCAAGATCTCTTCCACAGCGTCAATCTCCTCAAACTGGGCAGGCTATGAATAACATTGTGGCCATAGAGCCATTTGTCCAAGAAGCTGGAAAATGAATGTCATATCACCCCTGGCTGCATTCCAAATGGCACCCTATTCCTTTTGTAGTGCACAACTTTTTACCACAAAAGTAGTGCACTATATAAGGAATAGGGTGTAATTTGAGATGCAGAACCTTTCTCTATCTATTTCTCTATCTGAGGGTGGGTGAGCCTCCTCATCTGCCTCCACGAGCACATGCTCGCCGCCGCCGCGCCACTAACCGTGACAAGCTAATCCCGGGGTCTTAATCCCCACCCACGCCCCACCTGTGATGATATGCAGAATTATGTACATAACCTAACAGGAATGGAAATGAGGCATCTCCGCCGATGCGATCTGCATCTGCATGTGTGAAGGTGATGTGAGCTAAGGTGTAGCGAGCTAGCGCCGTGCGAAATGAGATGGGACTTGGGCGACAGGAGCGGGATAGCTATGCATATGCAACGCACGTTTTGCCAACTTCCTCAATTACGCAGAGGGTTTTTGGGGGGTTAGGAGGAGTCCTAAATGTTACTTGATTCCCTATGTTGTGCACTACTTTTGACGGGGCCCATAGGGACGGAGTCTAGATTGAAAAGTGATGTAGTGGAGACTGCGTGTCAGGGAGGTGTATCGGTGCTGCCATAGTAATTGTCAGGAAGGAAGCGCTACTCCATCCTCGAGCAACTGCATTTAAAAAGCAACAAATCCATTTGAAAACGGCCTATGTGGCATCTATATGAGTCAGAAAGTTATTCTAGTGTCAAAATTGACTACAATGTGCAAATAGGATAATTTTGGTCATAATGTCAGTCTCGTCTAAAACGGAGTTTGGAACATCACTTGTGGCACAACAGGTAAATTAATGTTGGGTTTTGATTTGACAATGTCCATTTGCCCACTAACATGGGGTGAACAGCTGCAGTGATTGCTCTCTATCCAATAACAGACAGTGAGGCAGACCTGCCCAGCGGCCCGACTTTGTTTACATAAGACAACACGAAGCAGATTTTTTATCTTGAGAAATACTGCACCAAAGTTAGATGTTAAATTGCGCAACTAAAACATCCTCTGCAAAAACGTGAAAAATGTATTGCGTTATCTTAGATTCATTCTGGGGTTTTTGAGGAAGTGAAAGGGCAGATATCATTTACCAAACGCAGAATTGGTCAGGATGAGCAACAGAAAACACACGTGCCAATCGGCGTGTCAGGTGGCTATTTAAGAGGACTGTGTGTGATGTTACACACACAGGGGGAAGGAAATGGTTTGTGTGGTGTGATATTGTTTGCTATTGGGATGTGAATCATTGGGATTTGACAGAATGTGTTGGGTTGAAAAGGAATGAAGGGACTGGTAGCTCTGTGTGTGTGTGTGTGTGTGTGTGTGTGTGTGTGTGTGTGTGTGTGTGTGTGTGTGTGTGTGTGTGTGTGTGTGTGTGTGTGTGTGTGTGTGTGAAGCAGACGGTGACTGTATCATGCTCTTTGTCTTGCTGAAGTTTTTGAGCTCCTGTCAATAATTTCATCAATACTATAGATTGAGATGAACACCTTCTCTCTTTTCCTCCCTCCCTCTTCTCTCTCCTTTCTCTCATACATGATCACAATCTATCACTATCCCCTACAAATATCCTCTGCTGTCGTAAAACCTACAGTTTGGTTTAACACTAGCCTTTAGTCTTAAATTCAAAGATATGTAAAAAGTAACCAGGGTTACTTTTATGTGCCTCTGGTCTGGCCTATTGGGACATTCTTGTCCCAGTATCCACGTGGGAGCTCCCCAACAAGCAGGAATTCAATGAAAGTGAGGTGGTTAAGTGTGCTGATGACGCAAAGGTCACCAGAGGGGGTGGTGCCCCCCAACCCCCCCTAGCACCTAAAACACAGAACACAAGGTTCATTTATTTCCCATTCTGTGACAAGTCAATGACTCACCCTCCACCCCCCCCCCATCTCCACCAAGCCTCCCCAAACCTCGCCACCCGTGGCAGTTAGGTCATAAAGCACACCGCAGGGCTTTGAAAATGAGCCCAGTCTTTTGTCTGTAACATCTGCCCACACTATTGTTATTCCAATGAGTGAAATCCCCCAGTGGATGTGGGCTTGTGTCCGCAGCATCAGAAGAGTGTACACTGTGCAGCTTCAACACATGTGCATTGCCTGACATTATGTGCATGGGTACACACAGGCCAATACTTTCACACACCAATGCATACAGCCATACTCAAAGACCATCACACATTCGGACATTTACATTCAAATACACGTCAACACTTCCATATTCAGGCACGCCAAGTTACCTATTTGTATTTCGCACCACAATATTGCCGCCGATTATCTTTGGAATTCCACGCTTGAGAAAAAGCACCCACAATGTCAACAGAATTGGTCATGCAGGCATGTTCAAACTAACTCATACGCAAAACCACACCATGTGTTGAAATCCATAACAAATCAGCATAACACGTTTTGTACAGTGCTTGAATTATGTTGATGTAGAATTGAAATGGGAAGGCTTCATCTTTCAGAGACAATTCCAGTAAAGATATCAGCCTGTGTTTGGTATTTTGTGTTATGGCCCATCTGTGACATGATTTGTTCAGCGTTATTATGGACTGCATATGATCACTGTCTCCACTCTAGTGTGTCCGTCATGCTGCTGTGGGTGCATGCGGCTATTGATTCATTAGCCTGCACTGTTAATGGCTGGTTGGTTTGTGTAGTGTGTATGTGTATGTGTGTAATGTGTGTGTGTGTGTGTGTGTGTGTGTGTGTGTGTGTGTGTGTGTGTGTGTGTGTGTGTGTGTGTGTGTGTGTGTGTGTGTGTGTGTGTGTGTGTGTGTGTGTGTGTGTGTGTGTGTGTGTGTGTGTGTGTGAGAAGGGAGGAAGGGGATGTGTGGACATGATAAATCACTCCAGCGCGCCACACTCCAGCGCGCCACTAATTAAGTCATTACAGAGCAGTACTGTCAGTATCATGCCCACAACCCTCTACACATATCTTTCTCTTTCTCTTTCTCTTACACACACACACACACACACACACACACACACACACACACACACACACAATAAGGGAGAGATGCACTCTCCCCAAATGTTTTCCTCTTTCATACTCCTCCTCTCTCTCTCTCTCCCTCTTTATCCCTCCATCTATCTCCATAACTAATGAGAAGAGGACCTAGTGTGCTCCGGCATGCAGAGAAGCAGACACCATAGTAATAATCACCTGCGGCGTTGCACGACAACCAACACACACACACTCACTCACTCACTCACTCACTCACTCACTCACTCACTCACTCACTCACACACACACACACTCACTCACTCACTCACTCACTCACTCACTCACTCACTCACTCACTCACTCACTCACTCACACACACACACACACACACACACACACACACACACACACACACACACACACACACACACACACACACACACTCACTCACACACCCCCTCACTCACTCACTCACACAGACGCACACACACACACACACACACACTCTCTGCAGGGCAACTCATTAGCTCACCACATTAAAGACATTCTGTAACTTTTTGGAAATGTCTGCGTCAGTTATTTAAATGCTGATATGATTAACATAGCAATAGATTTGTGAGGGAAACATTTCATTTTGATTAAGGTTCAACATTAATTGCCATTGTTCTTACAGAATAAAATTATGCACATTATCAAATAACTAATGAACAGTAATGAGTGGATGACGTACGGTGGTTGGTTTGCAATATGGCGGCATGACAAGAGGTGTCATATGTACAGTAATACTTTTGCATACACAGTGCCTTCGGAAGTATTCAGACCCCTTAACTTTTTCCACATTTTGTTATGTTACAACCTTATTCCAAAATTGATTAAATAAAATAAAATCCTCATCAATCTACACACAATACCCCATAACTACAAAGTGAAAACAGGTTTAGAAATGTTAGCAAATGTATAAAATATTAAAAACAGAAATATCTAATTTAAGTAAGTATTCAGACCCTTTGCTATGAGACTTGATATTGAGCTCAGGTGCATCCTGTTTCCATTTATCATCCTTGAGCTGTTTCTACAACTTTATTGGAGTCCACCTGTGGTAAATTCAATTAATTGGACATTATTTGGAAAGGCACATATCTGTCTATATAAGGTCCCACAGTTGACAGTGTATGTCAGAGCAAAAACCCAGCCATGAGGTTGAAGGAATAGAGCTACGTAGAGCTACGACACAGGATTGTGTCGAGGCACAGATGTGAGGAAGGGTACCAAAACATTTCTGCAGCACTGAAGGTCCCCAATAACGCAGTAGCCTCCATAATTCTTAAATGGACAAAGTTTGGAAGCCACTCATCAGTAAAAGACACATGACAGCCCGCTTGGAGTTTGCCGAAAGGCACCACAAGATTCTCTGATCTGATGAAACCAAGATTGAACTCTTTGGCCTGAATGCCAAGCATCACGTCTGGAGGAAACCTTGCACCATCCCTACGGTGAAGCATGGTGGTGGCAGCATCATGCTGTGGGGGTGGCAGGGACTGAGAGACTAGTCAGGATCGAGGGAAAGATGAATGGAGCAAAGTACAGAGAGATTCTTGATAAAAACCTGCTCTAGAGTGCTCAGGACATCAGATTGGGGTGAAGGTTCAACTTCCAACAGGAAAACAACCCTAAGCACACAGCCAAGACAACGCAGGAGTGGCTTCGGGACAAGTCTCTGAATGTCCTTGAGTGGCCCAGCTAGAGGCCGGATTTGAACCCGATCAAACACCTCTGGAGAGACCTGAAAATAGATGTGCAGTAACGCTCCCCATTCATACTAGCAGAGCTTGAGAAGATCTGCTGAAACGAATGGGACAAAGTCCCCAAATACAGGTGTGCCAAGCTTGCAGCATCATACCCAAGAAGACTTGAGGCTGTAATCGCTACCAAAGGGGTTTAAACTAAGTACTGAGTTAAAGGTCTGAGTATTTATGTAAATGTGATTTTTCTATATTTAATTTTTTATCAATTAGCTAAAATGTATAAAACCTTCTTTGTTTTGTCATTATGGGATATTGTTTGAACATCGATGAGGGAAAAAAAGGATTTAATCCATTTTAGAATAAGGCTGTAATCTAAGAAAATGTGGAAAAAGTCAAGGGGTCTGAATACTGAATACTTTTGTTGGTTGCAACACTCACTACGGAGTTCCAAACTGCCTCTGGAAGCAACATCAGCACAAGAACTGTTTGCCGGGAGCTTCATGAAATATGTTTCCATGGCCGAACAGCCGCAAACAAACCTAAGATCACCATGTGCAATGGCAAGGATCGGCTGGGGTGTGAGGCTCACCGTCATTGGACTCTGGAGCAGCAGAAATGTGTTATCTGGAGTGAGGAATCACGCTTCACCATCTGGCAGTCCGACGGACGAATCTGTGTTCGGCAGATGCCAGGAGAACGCTACCTGCCCGAATGAATAGTACCAACTGTAAAGTTTGCTGGAGGAGGAATGATGGTCTGGGGCTGTTTTTCATGGTTCGAGCTAGGCCCCTTCGTTCCAGTGAAGGCAAATCTAAACGCTACAGCATACAATGACATTTTAGATGATTCTGTGCTTCCAACTTTGTGGCAACAGTTTGGGGAAGGACCTTTCTTGTTTCAGCACGACAATGCCCCTGTGCACAAAGCGAGGTGCTCACAGAAATGGTTTGTCAATGTCGGTGTGGAATAACTTGACTGGCCTGCACATCACCTTCGGGATGAATTAGAACGCCGACTTCGATCCAGGCCTAATCGCCCAGCCTTGCTAATGCTCTTGTGGCTGAATGAAAACAAGTCCCCGCAGCAATATCTAGTGGAAAGCCTTCCAGCAGCAAAGTGGGGACCAACTTCATATTAATGCCCATGATTTTGGAATGGGATGTTTGACAAGCAGGTGTCCACTTACTTTTGGTCATGTAGTGTATGTTACACCCCGTAAGTATGTTGTCAATATTAAGATAGTCTGGGTCTCAGACTGACACAAATCCAGTTGAGACTGAATCTATCCTAAAATGGACACAGGTGGAGAGTGACCGCCCCGGGTGTAATGATTTGTGATGTAGCTAGTAAACAAGAGAGGTGTGAAACATTCATCAGATTCAGTTTAGGGATATATCCCTCCTCTTTGCCTCTGGTAAATTGTTACAGTTGGCTGTGAAAAAAGATATGGAGAAAAATATATATGAACACTATCAGCATGTACAAGAGATTCGATTCAAACTCTACTTCATTACATACAACTCAATAAGACAATAAGAAAAAGACTCTATTCCCAGCCTGGGGATAAGAAATGGGGCAGAGTAATACCTGTATTCATACCTTGTCTTAACCCCTGGCTGCTCTGATACGATTGGGCTTCAGTGTACTGACTCTCAAGGTGTTACGACTGATTAGGTATTCAGTGCTAGGCTTTCACCACTGCTGCTACTTCCTCATGCCTGCTTTCTGGTTGTGGGTAAGCAGTGAGAACCTGTGGCATATGGGCTGGAGGAAGACGAGGGGGAGAGCAGATGGAGAAAGAGTCAGGAGAGTTACACTGTGAGTCACACCACAGACATGGATTGGGGGACTGAAGGGGAAGAGGAGGGAGTAGGGAAAAAGTATTTGTGAAACACTGATTCACAGTAAGAGGGTGTTACATTTATTATTGCTGAGTAGAGAGGGGAATGGGGACAGGTAATAAAGAAAGAAAGAAAGAAAGAAAGAAAGAAAGAAAGAAAGAAAGAGAAAGAAAGGACAAAGGAAGAGAGAGGACAAAAGGGAAGGGAGTAGAGAGAAAGGAATACAACAGAGACAGAAAATAGATAGTTGAAAGAGAGAGAGAGATTGTTGTAGGGAACATGAGCCAAAGCGAGAGCATAGATGGAAGTGGCGAGAGGCCAGCTGGCCAGCACAGTCATCCTGGATAGACCCTGTATCTATTATTCCTAGAGCACCAGAGAATAAACCCCAATTTACTAGGATCATGCATGCTTGTTGGCATGAGGGAGAGAGAGAAAGAGAGACTGGGTAAAGCCAGGGGCAGAGAGAGAGAGTGCAAAAGACATAGGGGGAAAGTGAAAGCAAGAGAAAGAAACAAAACAAGTGAGCGAGGAAGAATGAAAGAAAGAAAGAAAGAGCAAGAGAAAGGGTGATGGCGAGAGCCCTCTCTGTCTCTGGAGCCTGATAGAAATGTAATAAGTGTATTAGGATTGGCAGCTCCGCCCGCCGCTCGACAGCTACATTAGCATAAAGCTATTTATTAGGCTGATTTCCCAGGCTGAGTGCACCTTCGCCTCGCCAACGGAAACCGTAGAAGCGCTGGGGTCAGGTGCACGTTGCCATGGTTGCACAAGAGGGAGAGTGGGTGGGGGGGTGGGGGGGGGCGCTAGGGGCAGAGGCGTGAGGGAGAATGCTCGCTGGCCATTTGCAGGTGGAGTTGCGTGATGAGACCAGGGGATTGAACTTAAAAGGTAGAGAGGGAAAGAGAGAGGGAAGGGAGAGAGGAGGACAGGGGTTTTGTCTCCCCCGTCCGTATTCCCGTTCTCCTCCACCAAGCTCCCAGCCATAGTGAAGACAACGTGGGGAATTTTGTAATGAGACACACTCTGTAGCATTTGCATTTCAGATTTTCTGTTTCTTACACCAGTGTTCATATTAGCATCTCATGTGGATAAAGGGCTGAGGATTTGAATCTGTCCTACTGGCAAATAGTCATGTAACAAAAGTCTACATGGTGTGTGAATAAAAATAAATAAAATAGGTCTCAGGTCTCTGGTCAGCTTCATTTAGGTGCACACCTTGCCTAAACTTTTAACACACCTACACACAGGCTTACATTTGGTCTGGGTCGGCAGTAGAGACAAGCACACCAACGCATGCGCAAGCACAGTCAAGTAACTAGACTCTGCCAACTCCCATGGGTGTGCACCTAACCTTATCAACTAACCCAAATACCACATAACCTGGCATATAGTATATGAGAAGCAGGTCATCTGCACACCTGCCCGACAGACACACATGCACGCACATGCACACACACACGCACGCGCACGCACGCACGCACACACACACACACACACACACACACACACACACACACACACACACACACACACACACACACACACACACACACACACACACACACACACACACACACACCTCCTGTAGGCCTTAATCCTATCCTAGTAGCCCAGCACAGTTAGCAGGTTGAGGAGAGGAAGCCTAGAGATGCCAGCTGTGTGTGAGAGAGAGAGCGATATCCCACTCCTCATGTTATGCCAATACCTGGCATGCTACCAGAGAGTAAAAGGCCCAGCAGGAGCAGGCTGGGCCAATGAGCTCGGAATAGGGAAAGAAGTTGTCAGAGGGGGGCAGACGGGTGGATAGAGGTGTATAAAGTTACCTCTGCAGAAGGGTAGATGGGCTAGTAGGGCGCACCATTCTATAAAAATAGAGTCAGTTTGATTGTAATCACTACCATTAGATCAGGGGTGACCAACTCTCCAAGGGAGACGGCCTGAAAAGACAGGATGGTTGTCAGGCACAGGAGGTTGGCGGCACCTTAATTGGGGAGGATTGGCTTGAGATAATGGCTGGAGCAGAATTAGTGGAATGGTATCAAATACATCAATATGGTTTCCAGGTGGTTGATGCCATTCCATTTGCTCCGTTCTGGCCATTATTATAAGCCATCCTCCCGTCAGCAGCCTCCTGTGATGTCATCATTATGGGGGAAACTGTTTTCCCACCCCTGTCACATCACAAAGTGTCTAAGACCAGGGGTCAGGGGTTGACTTGGGATTTGGGACATAAACCCTCAACCCTGTGGCATTGCTATGGAAAAGTCCCACACACACCTATTGAGGTGATTGGCACACAGCTGACCTCCTCTATACACCATTGACCCTGTGCCCCTCTCAGCTTAATAAGTTATTTCAACTTATCTATGGCTTCTGACCTTTTACTGAGACACCCACAGCAGTAGGTATCTGAGTGTGTGTGTGTGAGGTAAAACATTTATGATATAATGATATACTTTTACAGTATGGAAAGCTTGGTTTGATTTCAACTTTGTCTGATGAGGAAATTCATGCCTCCTTCCTATTCTGTATCTGAAGTTTGACTGGAATTATGGCACTGAGGGACCTCCCTGCAATTATGTTTCTTCGCCACAAGAGAGAGACTTATTCTTGGTGCATCAATCTTTGACATGATTTCATGTTTGAAAAACATGTTCAAGTGACATACAAGCGTTTTTGCTACGACAGGAACAAATATTATCCTGCTCCTTTTGTCCATTCTAATTTACTGCCACCTTGATGTAACCCATTAATTTCTATAAGGTTTCATATAGCCTGTAATGGAGTCAACATGATGACTGCTAGGAGGGCAGGTGGTACATGCCATGCGAGAAGGTTAATTGGGAGAATAACATTAATATTCTAAACAAATTGTAATTAAATGTGACAGTCATCCCACAAATCCACTGGTATGTGTGTGTACTTATGAAGCCAATCATTAAATAGGTCTTCAGCTGTAGAATGAAACGTATTCGGTGTGTGTTGTCATAACCAAGGTGATACTCATGCATTGACAGTTGAAATGCCCATTCCCAAACTGATGAGTCTCATTTCAAACATTTGACTTAAAATAACCCTTGAGATTTCCTTTACTATGGAAATACACTGCATGACCAAAAGTATGAGGACACCTGCTCATCGAACATCTCATTCCAAAATCATGGGCATTAAATATGGAGTTGGTCCCCCTTTACTGCTATAACAGCCTCTGGGAAGGCGCTCCGCTAGACATTGGAACATTGCTGCGGGAACTTGCCTCATTAGTGAGGTCGACCACTGATGTTGGGCAATTAGGCCTGGCTCATAGTTGGCGTTTCAATTAATCCCAAAGGTGTTCGATGGGGTTGAGGTCAGGGCTTTGTGCAGGCCAGTCAAGTTCTTCCACACCGATCTCAACAAACCATTTCTGTATGGACCTCGCTTTGTGTACGTACGGGGGCATTGCCATGCTAAAACAGGATATGCCCTTCCCCAAACTGTTGCCACAAAGTTCAGATTTCCCATCATTGGAATCAGGGGCCTAGCCCAAACCATGAAAAACAGCCACAGATCTTATTCCTCCTCCACCAAACTTTACAGTTGACACTATGTATTTGGCCAGGTAGTGTTCTTCTGGCATCCACCAAACCCAGATTTGTCTGTTGGACTGCCAGATGTTGAAGCATGATTCATCACTCCAGAGTATGTGTTTCCACTGCTCCAGAATCCAATGGCTGCGAACTTTACACCACTCCAGCCGACGCTTGTCATTGCGCATGGTGATCTTAGCCTTGCGTGGACGGCTCTGCCATGGAAACCCATTTCATGAAGCTCCCGACGAACAGTTCTTGTGCTGATGTTGCTTCCAGAGGCAGTTTGGAACTCGGCAGTGAGTGTTGCAACCGATAGCAGACAATTTTTACCTGCCACGCGCTTCAGCACTCACCGATCCCGTTCTGTGAGCTTGTGTGGTCTACCACTTCACCGCTGAGCCGCTGTTTCTCCTAGACTTTTCCACAATAACAGCACTTACAGTTGAGCGGGGCAGCTCTATCAGGGCAGATATTTGATTAATTGACTTGTTGGAAAGGTGGTATCCTATGATGGTACCACGTTGAAAGTCAATGAGCTCTTCATTAAGACCATTCGACTGCCAACCTTTGTCTATGGAGATTGCATGGCTGCTCGATGTTATACACCTGTCAGCAATGGGTGTGGCTGAAATAGCCAAATCCACTCATTTGAAGGGGTGTCCACATACATTTGTAACCGGAAGGTTGCTGGATCGAATCTCCGAGCTGACAAGATAAGAATCTGTCGTTCTTGCCCTGAACAAGGCAGTTAACCCACTGTTCCCCGGGCGTCGAATGTTGATTAAGGAAGCCCCCTGCACCTCTCTGATTCAGAGGAGAGCAGAAGACACATTTCAGTTGAATGCGCTCCGTGGAACAACTGACTAGGTTTCCTCCTTTCCCTGTCATCTCAAACCTCTCTCCTAATTTAATGAGTTCACTTAAAAAGAATGAGACCTAAACCTCTGCTCTCTTCTTTTGAAGTGAAGTATGGAATCCGGTATCAGGAAGTAGTGGGGCTGGTGGGGAGGCAGGAGGATGTGTGTGTGTGTGTGTGTGTGTGTGGGGGGGGCAAACTTTTCTTTGGAGCTTCTCCTTAAGGGGTCCTCAATTAGCATGTGTGCCAAACCATTTACCCCGCCAGTTAAGAGCTGTAGTGGTGCCCGCAGAGGGGAGGAGAGGGGTGGAAGGGGAGAGGAAGCATCCCCCCTCTCTCTCTTCCCCAGCTCTCCTCTCCCTTGCACCTGGTGCTTTGCATTTAAAAGATCCTGCTGCCAGCCAGAAAGCCCCACACATGAAAGGAAATGTCAGGGGCAAAGGGCAGCTCTGATAGCTGCTCATCAAAGCTGGCTCATCCCTGGATGACATTTCGGAGATCCCCAACATACCCTCCCCCATTTTTACCCTCCAGTGTGTGACAGAAGGTGGGTCGGTGGGTTTGGGGTGGGAGATTGGTGTGTAAGAGGCAAGGTGGAATGCAGGAGTTAACCCCTCTAAACAGGTTTGTCCCTCCTGATGTATGGACTCTTGGGGGTCTTACTAAAGTAGGTAAAATAATCCATATCCTTCATTGTTGACATGAAACAGGCTACTGGGCCAGGCTACACTACATGTTTTTGTAATTCATTCTTTTCTCACCTTTGTTTTATCAGGTGAGACAGGTGAGATGTTCCACTCCTTTCCAATGAAACCCTGAAAAACCTGGCGCAGAGCTAGTTTTAGCACAGAGTGTGGGGTGCTCTCGAGGGGCCCTTCTGATCAAATCATAAAAAAAAAAAACTAAGCTCATTATGGCCTATCATAAACACAAATGAGGCATCATCACTAGGGATGTAGGTCCAATGCAGCCAATTTGATGTGTTTCAAATAATTTCTGGGTAACAATTAAGTACCTTACTGTGAATATTTTCAATGAAAATTGTCAAAAATAGCTTCTTAGCAAATAGCAATTTGTCAAGCAACAATTTTGCTAGGACTGTCTGAGAATTGGGAGGGGGAAAATGAAAATTAGCTGTCATTGGCAGAGAGGTTTGGAACTCTCTTTTTTATTGGTCAATTAACTAATTTACCACCTGGCGATGTCACCGTGGATGGCCAAAACTCCGTCCCACTAAAACAGGCTGAAATTTCAGGCGGTCTTTTCAAGCAGCACTAAAAGGGCATTATCATAATTTTCAAAAATTCACAGTATTATTCCAACATCACAGTTTGGAAATATAAAACACAGGGAAATCACGTTTTTGACTGCACTTGGCCTTTAACCGTTAGTTGGTTGCCAAAAATGTATTTGACCGGTCATGCTTATCAGTCTATAGGTTATTTTGCATAATTTAGTGGAATGAAATTGGCGCGTTTGTATTTTAGTTAGTTCGTCATCTAGCCTATCTTATTTTTCACACATGCACCGCATACAAAGCCTATTGGAATATCACCTGTTGCGCAATGTGTTCTTATGTGTTCCTATAAGCCATTTTTATATGAGTTTTGATGTGCACTTAGAAAGAGGAGGATCCCAGTTTTCCATTGCTACTAGGCTTATATTTATTTCTCAACTCCTTAATATTAAGCAACCATCATTCGAGTGCAAGCATACGTACGGTAAGCTATCATCAGCATGTCACCCACCACCTTGCAATCTGAGTTGAAGGCAATCTGCATGTTGAGAAAATATACTTAATTTTTTTAAACCTGGAAATGTAACTTTATAGCCTATTACATGCATGTCTTACCTTGCTTCAAAAGTAGCCTAGCCAAAATCTAACCTTAACCCTAACCTTAACCACACTGCTATCCTTATGCCTAACCTTAAATGAAAACAAAAAAACACATTTATCTTTTCATGAATTTTTACAATATAGACAATTTTGACTTTGTGGCTGTGCTATCTAGTAAAAACCACGTACAATCCTGGTACGTTATCAAATTGCCTTACGGTAAATTTTACGCAAACATCGCATTCCATGCTCCTAATCTTCACAATCAAAATCATGCAAATACGGAGAATATTTTGTCTGTGTCTGGTATTTTTGGGGGGTATTGGTATTTTATTAGGATCCCCATTACCTGTTGCAAAATCATAAGCTACTTTTCCTGGGGTCCACACAAAACATGAAAGAGTGACTAAGAGAGAGAGTGACTAATCAAACTATGAAAAATGCATAAGATAATTGTTTTTTTGTCACTTTGTAGAAGATGACTGTCAAAAATTGAGAATCCTGAGAGACATACAGTATACATAAAGGAGAAAAGGGCAGAAAAGGAAACCATGAAACCACTCGCATCAGTTGCGGTTTTGAATGGTGTTTTCCCCTAATTGCATTTTGGTCCAAGGCCATGCATGGGGCCCCTCAAAGGGGTATAGCAAGACACAGCTGTACATTGCTTTATAAAATAAGAAACACCAGCAGCACAATTCCAGGACTTTATGAAATGATATATCCCTTTTTGCCATGCTTTATAGTGCTAAATAATTTTTTTCTTTGGTTTTTGGTAGGCCTACATCATTGTTGAATTATTGTTATTATTATTTGTATTTTTTATCTAGGGCCCCTTAAGTTGCGTGTGCCCTGGGGTGGTCACACCTGGGGCTGTGGCAGTCACAAAATGTTGTCAGTCGGTGATTGTCAAGCAAATGCAGACCTTTGGAACATCTACATTTAAAAAAGTCTAATTAATCCATGTAATATAGCCTACACCTTCACAATAAATCCATGTAATATAGCCTACACCTTCACAATAAATCCATGATTTATTTTAGACAGGTCTAAAGAAACATGATATGAAGAAAATGTTGTCTATTTCAGATGAACAGAATTTCATACTCTGAGTTGTCCTTATGTTAGGTCCTGATCTGGCGTTGTCATATGGCTGTGAGCTACACTAGTTCGTTTAGCAGACAAGATTTGGTTAGAATTCCATGTCACTATTTTATAGTATGAAGATTACAATTGAACAAAGCTGAATAAAATAGAAAGGACATTTTCTCCAAATTATTTGAGGGAGTGCACACATGCGGCTATTCTGTGTTGAGCGGTTAACAAAGAAATAGGTTCTCCTATATGCTTAATTTAGAGGCAATAATGTAACTTTAGTTGTTCTACAAATGTTGTGGTATATGTTTTGATTTTAATACATTGTAAGGCTGCATGATGCGACTCTAATAATGATATGAACAAAGTTTGAAAGGAATGAGCTCTGCTTTGCTTTTTTGTGCAGGCTGTACACACTTCATCAGTCTCTCATTCACAATTTGACAAGCACTTGATAATGCCTCGAATTTCCCAGCAGCATCCCATTTGTGTGGCCATAATACACCCTAAAACAATCCATGCCTTTTGCGGCCAGTGGCCATCGTTCCCTTCTCCCTTCTCACTCACATGGCTCTCCATCACGTGATCGGGTATTTTTCACAGGCTACAGGTGAAGACAGACACTTCGGGGACGCAAGTGCGTGTGTCCTTGTCCAATTCCGAGGTGCATATTGATGATATTGGAAGAACTGTACTTTTCGTTAGCCAACAAAATTAGTAGGCCTTACGAACAGCAAAAGCACTAGCCTATGTCAATCTACTATCACCCAAAAGTTGACCTATTCTATTCTGTGTGAGAAATACATTTTCCAAACATAGTCTGAGACAGTTGTGGGAATGCAATAGATCCCAAATTAATACAGCCACTAGCATCAACATTTTTTGTTTACACAATGAGGCTGATGCAACAGATCAGAATGTTTAGCTTAAAATGTGATAAACTATTAGGCTATTTATTAATATTATAAGCGCAACAAAGCGCACACGGCAGTAGGCTATAAGCACGAATGTACCATTAGTGGGAAAACACCATTATCAAAAAATGCATGTAATGCTTTTATTATAAAGGCACATTTTTATGGTGAAAATTATTATTATCAAACTTGAAATTCACGCACTGCTTATGTATACCTGTTAGGCTCTATACCCCTTGTAGAGCACATTAATGTGCTTAATTTTAGTTGTGCCACTTTAGTTGTGGTACAAACATCAAAACATGTAGGCCTATAGGCTAGGCTAAATGAGATGTGCGACTATGATTCGAAAAAGTTTTTAAAAAGGCATTGTTTCTTGCCTTATGCTGGGCATCATTCACAAGTGATAATATATAATTCACCAGCGATAGGCTAATATTGTTGCCCAGTAGACTGTTCTTGATTTAACCTTGTTTTACATATACTAAATAATATAAATAAAACAATATAAAATTGTTTTGATTTAGAATGGACCATTATCATGCACCTGTCTCGAAACAGGGGCAGGGGAATAATACATGTCATCTATGCACTTAAATAGCGAACGGAGGACGCTTTTTCTGTGGTTCATTTTCAGCCAACCAGGTAGGGTATAATCATTTTGTAAAGATAAGCAAGGTGCTTAATATTAGGAAGGTTGAGAAATAAATATAGTAGGCCTAGCCTATAGAAAGCTGATGGGATCCTCCTCTTTTTATTAGAGGCCATCGCTGTTTTCTCGCTCAAATGCATAGCCTATAGATATGTTGTGCAACAGGAGTTCACGGGCTCTCGTGAAGTGTTTGATTTGATTTTCAATTACATTTGCATTGATGTCAGAGTGATTAGAGGGGCAATAGAGTTCTGAGTACAAAGCAGTTAGCAAGTTTGATAGGCTACTAATGACCATCAGCAACATCAGAGCTTGGAGAAGCCTAATTACCATGACTAAACGGTCTCATGGAATTTGACTGCCTTCATGACCAGTGACCGCTGGTGTGGTGGTAATACTGTCATAATACTGGTAATACTGGTGAGATAGAAGCTGTTTTTCAGTCTCTCGGTCCCAGCTTTGTCGTGAAGAGGGCACGACAAAACCTATTCCCCCTCAGGAGACTGAAAAGATTTGGCATGGGTCTTCAGATCCTCAAAAGATTTTACAGCTGCACCACTGAGAGCATCCTCCTGACGTGTTGCATAACTGCCTGGTATGGCAACTGCTCGGCCTCCGACGGCAAGGCACTACTAAGGGTAGTACATACAGCCCAGTACATCACCGGGGGCAGGCTTCCTGCCATCCAGGACCTCTATACCAGGCGGTGTCAGAGGAAGGCCCTCAAAATTGTCAAAGACCCCAGCCACCCTAGTCATAGACTATCTTCTCTGCTACCACACGGCAAGCGGTACCAGAGCCGAAGTCTAGGTCCAAGAGGCTTCTAAACAGCTTCTACCCCGAAGCCATAAGACTCCTGAACAGCTAATCAAATGGCTACCCAGGCTATTTTCATTGCCCCCCCCCCCCTATGCTGCTGCTACTCTCTGTTATTATCTACGCATAGTCCCTTTAATAACTCTACCTACGTGTACATATTACCTCAATTACCTACATTGACTCTGTACCGGTACCCCCTGTATATAGCTCTTCTATTGTTATTTTACTGCTGCTCTTGAATTATTTGTTATTTTTATCACTTACTTTTTAAAACTGCATTGTTGGTTAAGGGCTTATAAGTAAGCATTTCACTATAAGGTCTACACCTGTTGTATTCAGAGCATGTGACAAAAACAATTAGATTTGACTGTCTGTGTGGGTTGAACATTTCAGTCTGTCAATTATGTGTACGCCTAGGAACTTGAAGCTATTGCGGTCCTGTCGATGTGGATAGGTGGGTGCTCCCTCTGCTGTTTCCTGAAATCCACAATCAGCTTTTTTATTTTCTCTCTTGACACAAGGCCTCATTTCTGTAATACCCAAACCAAACAAAGATTCTATGATGTTGAAAAATTGGAGACCAATCACATTACTGAACAATGATGGAAAGCTACTTGCATCCATCTTTGCAGAAAGACTTAAAAAAGGTCTTGACCAAATCGTTGATGATACCAAGTCTGGTTTTTTGAAGGGTATACATACACAGTTGAAGTCGGAAGTTTACATACACCTTAGCCAAATACATGTAAACTCAGTTTTTCACAATTCCTGACGTTTAATCCTAGCCTTCTGGATGGTAGTGGGGTGAACAGGCAGTAGATCAGGTGATTGTTGTCCTTGATGATCTTTTTGGCCTTCCTGTGACATCAGGTGCTGTATTAGCTTTGCTTATAAACCATATTTGCAAAGCACATTTTGTAACATAACTATTTGATTTATGATAAACTTGACTGTTGTTTATAAAACATTTGATAAAATTGCATAGGAAAAAGAAGGTTAGAGCCATACTGCTGATTGTGTTAGCTAGCTACTTGCTGTCTTAGCTAGCTACTATCTGTGTTAGCTGCTGGAGTCAACAATAGCAACAACTTAGTAGGGCTACTCTCTTGAAACAGGGAAAGGTTTTTATTAATACAGATATTGTTAGAAAGGAATGTTTAGTTCATTTGGCTACTACCTAGAGTTTGAATTAAGCAATAAGGTCCGAGAAGGTGTGCTATATGGCCAATATATTGCGGCTAAGGGCTGTTCTTATGCACAACGCATCGCGGAGTGCCTGGATACAGCCCTTAGCTGTTGTATATTGATCATATACCACAATCTCCCTAGGTGCCTTATTGCTATTATAAACTGGTTACCAACATAATTAGAGCAGGATAAATAAATGTTTTGTCATACCCGTGGTATACCGTCTTATATACCACGGCTGTCAGTCAATCAGCATTTAGGGCTCGAACCACCAAGTTTATAATGGCCTTTATAAACGGGGTAATTTGGGTACTGGATGCTGATTGGCTGAAACAATATATCACAAAATATAATAAAATACTTGTTTACTGTTCTATTTACAGTTGGGCAAAAAAGTATTTAGTCAGCCACCAATTGTGCAAGTTCTCCCACTTAAAAAGATGAGAGAGGCCTGTCATTTTCATCATAGGTATACTTCAACTATGTCAGACAAAATGAGAAAAAAATTCCAGAAAATCACATTGTAGGATTTTTTATGAATTTATTTGCAAATTATGGTGGCAAATAAGTATTTGGTCACATACAAACAAGCAAGATTTCTGGCTCTCACAGACCTGTAACTTCTTCTTTAAGAGGCTCCTCTGTCCTCCACTCGTTACCTGTATTAATGGCACCTGCTTGAACTTGTTATCAGTATAAAAGACACCTGTCCACAACCTCAAACAGTCACACTCCAAACTCCACTATGGCCAAGACCAAAGAGCTGTCAAAGGACACCAGAAACAAAATTGTAGACCTGCACCAGGCTAGGAAGACAATCTACAATAGGTAAGCAGCTTGGTTTGAAGAAATCAACGGTGGGAGCAATTGTTAGGAAATGGAAGACATACAAGACCACTGATAATCTCCCTTGATCTGGGGCTTCATGCAAGATCTCACCCCGTGGGGTCAAAATGATCACAAGAACGGTGAGCAAAGAATGCTGAGTTGCATCCAAAGAACACCATACCTACTGTGAAGCATGGGGGTGGAAACATCATGCTTTGGGGCTGTTTTTCTGCAAAGGGACCAGGACGACTGATCCATGTAAAGGAAAGAATGAATGTATCGTGAGATTTTGAGTGAAAACCTCCTTCCATCAGCAAGGGCATTGAAGATGAAACGTGGCTGGGTCTTTCAGCATGACAATGATCCCAAACAAGCAACGAAGGAGTGGCTTCGTAAGAAGCATTTCAAGGTCCTGGAGTGGCCTAGCCAGTCTCCAGATCTCAACCCCATAGAAAATCTTTGGAGGGAGTTGAAAGTCCGTGTTGCCCAGCAACAGCCCCAAAACATCACTGCTCTAGAGGAGATCTGCATGGAGGAATGGGCCAAAATACCAGCAACAGTGTGTGAAGACCTTGTGAAGACTTACAGAAAACGTTTGACCTCTGTCATTGCCAACAAAGGGTATATAACAAAGTATTGAGATACACTTTAGTTATTGACCAAATACTTATTTTCCACCATAATTTGCAAATAAATTCATTAAAAATCCTACAATGTGATTTTCTGGATTTGTTTTCTCATTTTGTCTGTCATAGTTGAAGTTAAGTGTACCTATGATGAAAATTACAGGCCTCTCTCATCTTTTTAAGTGGGAGAACTTGCACAATTGGTGGCTGACTAAATACTTTCTTGCCCCACTGTCTGTTAGTAACCAGTTTATTATACCATTAAGGCACCTCAGTGGTTTGTGGTATATGGCCAATACCACGGCTAAGGGCTGTATCCAGTCGTGGTATATTTAAGCAATAGGGCCTGAGGGGGTGTAGAATATTCTCCAGTATAACACGGCTAAGGGTTTTTCTTAAGCACAACACAAATCGGAGTGCCTGGATACAGCCCTTAGCTGTGGTATATTGGCCATATACCACAACCCCTGATGCGCTTTATTGCTATTATAAACTGGTTTCCAACATAAATAGAACAGTAAACAAGTCTTTTTGTGTCATATGTCATGGAAAAATTGCAAGATTATGTTATAATGCTTTTATTGCATCAAATGGTTGTTTTATTCAACAGAATAGAGTATTCTTATAGCTATTGTGTGTGTGTTCTACTGAGGATGAGCCTCTGGGAGATAACACTGACAGGAGACTCACGATGTCTTTGGGTGATAAAACATAAAGAGCAATCCAGAGCATGAGTTAATGTTTCTGTTCTATATGGTACCAGGGAGAGATGGCTCCAGTTTGGAGTCGGAGGGACAGACACTGGTCTATACAATAAAAACTGTTGCCACAGCAGATACTGTCTGCTATGTATTATAGGTATATTTCATGCAAATCTTAACCTTGTGACCCATTCTATATATCTGTTGTTCATCATGTAGGTTGAAAGGGGTGTATCTTGGCTATAAAAGACCGTTGTACTTTTGTCTCGCCGATCTCAACGGATCATTAGAAATGGTGATTCGTTGACAAGCCATCGCTATTGCAAAGCTCCCACTATTAAATATTTAGTTTAAGCATAACTCTGACTTGTGTGATAAATGTGTCTCTCTTCATTTGATAGTAAAGAAATTAACCACCACACATACCCATAGTATATTGTCTGACATGGCTATTTCAGCCAATCAGCATTCAGGGCTCGAACCACCCAGATGAAAATGGCCATTATAAACGGGGTAGCCAAGGTATATCAGACCATATACCATGGGTTTAACAAAACATTTAATTGTATTTTCCTAATTACATTGGTGACCAGTGTATAATAGCAATAAGGCACCTTGGGGGGGGTTTGTGATATACGGCCAATATACCACGGCTAAGGGCTGTGTCCTAGCACTCTGCGTTGCATCGTGGGTAAGAACAGCCCTTAGCCGTGGTATACTGGCCATATACCACAATCCCTCGGTCCTTATTGCTTAAATATACCACGACTAAGGGCTGTTCTTAAGCACAACATGAAGTGCTACATTCATAACATTTCATGAATTAGTAAATACCAGCATATGACTGGGAAAAATCCACTTGAACGGCCCTTCAACTGATAATTACTGCTATGAAACTCATCTATCATCTCTGAGGTCAGACTTCTTCCACATGCTGAACTCTGACATCACATACCAAGGACATGACCTCGATAACAGCATTTTCATCAGTTAAATGTAACAACAAAACATTATTTATAAAAAATTATGTATTTACATGATATTTTAACACTAATTTGTTCAAGAGCATGATAGCTGTACTTTCAGTTTATGGTTGACAAAGCTTGTTTGGCTATTTTAAATTGGTGACCAGCATAAATAGATCAGTAAACAACTATTTTTGCATCATACCCGTGGTGTTTTGTCGAATATGCACACGGCTGAAAGGCTGTTCCAGCCGATCAGCACCCAGGATCTAAACTACCCAGTTTATAATTATCAATTTAGGCCTATGCTACACACAACACGGTGAACCAAAAATGCAAACATTCCATTCTAGCAGCAGCTCATAAGGCACAGCTGTCACTGCTTAGCTCGTTAATCTAATGGGCACCAAATCAGCACACCTGCTGGTGATAAGAACTAATTATGAGAGAATAAAGTACTGTACTTCACACATTTAAAAATACATATTTTACAGTTCAGGAAATTAATTCCATGAATTGGAACCCACACTCCATTGATTAATTAATTGGATAGTGCATTGTTACAGTACATGTACATGTAGCCTACAGCAATTGACTAGTACAGTAATCTTATTTGAGTTTTGATAAACTGCCAATTGATACAAACTAATGAATGTCCCTGCAATATCACCAAACGAACACACTATGGTGCTAGAACCCTCTGTTACCAAGTTCTTCTGTCAAAAGAGGGGACGAAATCAGACCAAAAGAATCAGATTTCATATACATTTAGGTTGGAATTGTAACATTATGCTAAATATTTTAAAACATTTTGTAAATTTTAGAAAATACTTCTAAATTATATAGTGTTTTAATGTCTTGTAATATGGATATTACCTTAAAGCTACACTTCAAAGCAAGGGAAAATAAATTCCCTTGAGAATACTATTCTCATGAGCCTTTTTTTCTCATGTAACACATTAGAATGACCGCTAGATGGAACTCAAATACATAATATAACAGCATACTGCCTATGCCCAACCGTTCCATTCAAGTTGATGTCAACACTAGCTTACACCAGCCACTAGAGGGAGATAAAAGTATATTTATGTTTTCCAGACCGTGCCAAAGGGCAAAAATCTATGCAACTGTGCCAGCACTATATAAAATTCACAAAACTGAATTACCTAACCAATTCACAAAGCACATGTTAGTATAGGCATTGACTTGACATGCACATAGTATATTGCTATGAATTGTCATATTCATCATGTTAAAGTGTGTTACTTTATGTGTAGAGCGTATGTAAGTCTGTGCTGTGTCAGTGTGTGCGTGTGTACAGAACCAGTCAAAAGTTTGAACACACCTACTCATTCAAGGGTTTTTCTTTATTTTTACTATTTTCTCAATTGTAAAAAAAGTAGTGAAGACATCAAAACTATGAAATAACACATGGAATCATGTAGTAACCAAAAAAGTGCTAAACAAATCAAAATATATTTCATATATAGCAGCCACCCTTTTCCACGATGACAGCTTTGCACACTCATGGCATTCTCTCAACCACCTTCATGAGGTAGTCACCTGGAATGCATTTCAATTAACATGTGCCTTGTTAAAAGTTAATTTGTGGAATTTATTTCATTCTTAATGCATTTCAGCCAATGAGTGTGTTGTGACAAGATAGGGGTGGTATACAGAAGATAGCCCTAGATCCATATTATGGCAAGAACAGTTCAAATAAGCGAAGAGAAACAACAGTCGATCATGACTGACAAGAAGGTCAGTCAATCTGGAAAATGTCAAGAACTATGAAAGTTTCTTCAAGTGCAGTCGCAAAAACCATTAAGCGCTATGATGAAACTGGCTCTCATGAGGACCGCCACAGTTACCTCTGCTGCAGAGCACAAGTTCATTAAAGTTACCAGCCTCAGGAATTGCAGCCCAAATAAGTGCCTCACAGAGTTCAAGTAACAGACACATCTCAACATCAACTGTTCAGAGGGGTCTGCGTGAATCAGGCCTTCATGGTCAAAATTCTTCAAAGAAACCACTACTAAAGGATACCAATAAGAAGAAGATACTTGCTTGTGCCAAGAAACACGAGCAATGGACATTAGACTGGTGGAAATCTGTCTTTTGGACTGATGAGTTCAAATTTGAGATTTTTGGTTCCAACCGCCACATGTTTGTGAGACGCAGAGTAGGTGAACGGATGATCTACGCATGTGTGTTTCCCACAGTGGAGCATGGAGGAGGAGGTGTGATGGTGTGGTGCTGCTTTGCTGGTGACACTTGGTGATTTATTTAGAATTCAAGGCACACTTAACCAGTATGGCTACCACAGCATTCTGCAGCAATACGCCATCACACCTGGTTTACGCTTAGTGGGACTATCATTTGTTTTTCAACAGGACAATGACCCAACCCAATTGAGATGGCTTGGGATGAGTTGGACTGCAGAGTGAAGGAAAAGCAGTCAACAAGGTCTCAGCATATGTGGGAACTCCTTCAAGACTGTTGGAAAAGCATTCCAAGTGAAGCTGGTTGAGAGAATGCCAGGAGTGTGCAAAGCCAAATCAAGGCAAAGGGTGGCTACTTTGAAGAATCTCAAATCTAAATTATATTTTCATTTGTTTATCACTTTTTTGATTACTACATGATTCCATATGTGTTATTTCATAGTTTTGATGTCTTCACTATTATTCTACACTGTAGAAAATAGTAAAAATAAAGAAAATCTCTTGAATTAGTAGGTGTGTCCAAACCTTTGACTGGTACTGTATGTGCATGCATGCGTGCAAGTGTGTGTGTCTGTGTGGGTCTGCCAGCACATGTATCCCTATGTCTGGCTTGGAGCCTATCACTCATACGGAGTGACTAGATGGGTGAGTGTGTGTGTTCACGAGTGTGCCTGTGGTGTGTGTGTGTGTGTCTGTCAGGAGCACACACAGTACCCCCATGTCTGGTATGGTGCCCATCACTCATATGGAGTGACTAGAAGGTTTTGTTGGGGTGCGCCGTTGTGGCAGGTGAGGGGGTGTCTACAGCTTAAACCCCAGTGGTCCTCATCCGTCCCCTGTCCCCCTCTTCAGCCATACCCCACTCTGTCACTCTGTCACCACGTTGTCTGGGGGGGAGTAATGTGTGTGTGTGTGTGTGTGTGTCACTCTGTCACCCCACTCTGTCCCATGTCTCTGGGGGTCCCTGGGACAGCGTCCCCTCACACCCCTTTATGCAAATCTGACCCCCTCTGTTCTAAACCTAATCAAGTCAATGAACTATCCCTGTTAGTAGGCATTGACAAACTATCTTCCTCTGTCTCTGCCTGTCTCTGCTTCTCTTTCTCTTTTTGTACCTATCGTCTCTCTCTCTGTTTCTCTCGTCTCTATGTTTCCGTCTCTCTCTCTCTGTGTTTTCCTGTACCTATCCTTGGGTGAACAACTACATCTGCCTGACATGCGTGTTTGAGTCAGGGGTAGCCATATGACATTAACATATCCAATGATCACCTAACATAGCATGGACAAACTCAGACACGTATGGCATTAGCACCAAGATAACAATGAGTAGGCTACCAGGTAGAGTGTTTAGACTGGGCTAAGCAGAGTATTTTGATCCAGACCCACAAGGGCAGCTCAGAGAAGTGCACATACACTGGTGCCACTTGTATTGCTAGTGCCAACTACCATTTATGGGGATTTGACTCTTTTTCCATCTCTCTCATTTGGTCTATTTTGCTTTCCTCTGTGTTGAATTATACACCAATTGGCTATATGTTACCTCCCATTTCTCATCATATGCATTGAACACAGCATGATTTGTATGCTGCATTTGTTCAACCCACATGTAAATGGTGTATTGAACCTATTAATATCTCTATATCATATTTTTCTCTCTCTCCCACGTCTCTTTCGACTAATGAGCGTCTTGCCTTCTAAATATATACAGTATCTCTCCTCTCCTCTCCTCTCCTCTCCTCTCCTCTCCTCTCCTCTCCTCTCCTCTCCTCTCCTCTCCTCTCCTCTCCTCTCCTCTCTTCTCCTCTCCTCTCCTCTCCTCTCCGCTATGTATTGATTCTGTTGCAGCATTGATCTAAAGCTTAGCTTCCCCTGTGTGTGTCGTTGTGTGCTTGTGTGAGTGTGCATGACTGCCTGCTTGCATGTGTGTGAGTGTGTGTCAGAGCACACATTTTGTTAACATGTCTGTGTGAGTATTGGATTGTGTGTATGTGTTTGTGTGTGAGTGTATTTTTATATGTGAGTGTTCGTACGTGTGTACACCCACTCTCAGCTACATTTCCCATCAGATCTACCTATCAAATCAAATTTATTTATAAAGCCCTTCTTACATCAGCTGATATCTCAAAGTGCTGTACAGAAACCCAGCCTAAAACCCCAAACAGCAAGCAATGCAGATGTAGAAGCACCTTCTTGAAATCTCTGTTACTAAATCACACATTTCAATAAAGACACCCCATATCCCATTAACACAACAGCACACTGACATAGCATCAGGTTTGCTGGTTTGTTTTGCATTGTCAAAGCGTTGAGTCAGTAGGAGCATATTTAACAGAGACTCAAAAAACATAAAACACAGAGGGTCCAGTTCTGGTACAGGAAAAGAGCTGTTATATCCAACAAGCCATTTGCATTCCACTCAGATGGCTTATCTCTTTCCTGTTGCTCTTCCTGCATCATTGCTGATTTTTGGCAGTGGGGTGGGGTTCACTGTGGCAAATAACTGTAATTCGAAGTACACACCCGCTCATGCATTAATGGACGCTCACACACAAACACACACACACACTCTCCATCACCTACTACACACTCGCGTTCAGTGCGGAAAGATTTGCACACATTGAGTTTAAAGGTATTAAATTGTTCCAGCCCATCGGTCCAAAAATATGATGCAGAAAGATTCAAGAGAGGATACATTTTTGCTGAATATGGACATTTTTTCTGACTGAACGACGAAAACATGTTTGTGCTTCGGTCAAACATACAGAAGGACAACACTCATCGACACTGACAGAATCACAATGAAAACAGGTCAAGTAACGGCGCAAAAACCAGTAGTTAAAGCTACCTTTAATATCCTAGCAGGCTAGCAGTAACTCAGACTGTGTCAACTGCATACAACTCAACTGTGCTATTCACCATCTCAATTCAATTCAAAGGACCCATGGTTGTACAGTAGGCAGTCAACCAGTCAACCACTCAGGGAACAACCAGGATATAGAAGGAAAAAAGGGAGGTATTTTTCCCATTCACTGCTTGGCTAGTTTGGAATATTGGGACGGAGTGGGAACAGGAGGAGTCAGAGGATTGGGAATAGTTTTCCACCTGGCTTGGCAAATATCCCACTCTTGACCGAGAGCGATCGATGCTCGATGCTCGGCCGTTACAGCCTGATATACAGTATGTTAAGGCTGATGGGTTTTGTGATTTATGTGTACTGTACTGGAACGCTTGTCTGTGTGTGTGTGTGTGTGTGTGTGTGTGTGGGTGTGAGTGTGGGGGGGAGGGGGGGGGGGTGTCAGTGTCTGAGTGTCAGTGTCTGTGTTCCTTTGTGTGTGTGTGTGTGTGTGTGTGTGAGAGTGTGTGTGTGTGTGTGAGTGTGTGTGTGTGTGTGTGTGTGTGTGTGTGTGTGTGTGTGTGTGTGTGTGTGTGTGTGTGTGTGTGTGTGTGTGTGTGTGTGTGTGTGTGTGTGTGTGTGGGTGTCACACAGACTCCTGCAGAGAGCTGAAATTACCCAGTCTTAGGGTCCTTGGAACACCAACACCCTGTGTACAGTCAAGGCCAGTCATATAACGTACAGTCAAGGTCAGTCATATAGACAGGTGGGGTACTACCAATAAAACAAATTCAGGCGCAACCATGAGGCAAATAACAGACGAGGATGGCTTATAACTAAAGGATTAAGCTATATTTTATCTGCAAATGTTTATTGAAAACATGAATGCATTTGTCCAATAAGCACTTGTTTGTCTTTTTAAATACTCTACCGGTCAAAGGTTTTTGAATACCTACTAATTCAAGATTTTCAAGATTTTCAAGAATTCAAGATAATTCAAAATTTATTTTTTTTACTATTTTCTACTTTGTAGAATAATGAATAATGAAAAAACTATGAAATAACCCATATGGAATCATGTAGTAACCAAAAAAGTGCTAAACAAATCAAAATATGTTTTATATTTGAGATTCAAAGTAGCGACCCTTTGACTTGATGACAGAAAG